>NC_090440.1:867283714-867626214 GCF_031143425.1 Pleurodeles waltl | reverse complement strand
CAAGAGATTAGGTTTAGCTCCCATCTATGGTGGCAGCAACTTAAATAGGGTCAGAGAGAATACTGACATCCTACAAATCCCCAAACGAATTGTAACAAAATATGAAGAGGGTGATGATATCACCAAATGGTTCACAGCTTTTGAGAGGGCTTGTGCAACCAGAAAAGTAAACAAATCTCACTGGGGTGCTCTCCTTTGGGAAATGTTCAATGGAAAGGGTAGGGATAGACTCCTCACACTCTCTAGTAAAGATGCATAATCCTATGACCTCATGAAGGCTACCCTGATTGAGGGCTTTGGATTCTCAACTGAGGAGTATAGGATTAGGTTCAGGGAGGCTCAAAAATCCTCGAGCCAGACCTGGGTTGATTTTGTTGACTTCTCAGTCAAAGCACTAGATGGTTGGATAACTGGCAGTGGTGTAAATGATTATGATGGGCTGTATAACTTGTTTATGAAAGAACATCTGTTAAGTAATTGTTTCAATGACAAACTGTATCCACATCTGGTAGACCTAGGTCCAATTTCTCCCCAAGAATTGGGAAAGAAGGCAGACCATTGGGTCAAGACTAGAGAGACCAAGACTTCCACAAGGGGTGACCAAAAGAAAGGGGTCACAAAACCTCCCCAGGGGAAGAGTGTTGAGACATCCAAGGAAAAAAGTAAAGAGTCTTCTACAGGTCCCCAAAAGCCTGCTCAGGAGGGTGGGCCCAGAGCCTCTTCACAGTCCTCAAATGGGTATAAGGGTAAAAACGTTGATCCCAAGAAGGCCTGTGTCACATCTGTACTCAGCATGGACACCAAACTGGAGACAAGTCCTGTCCCCAGAAAAGTCCCTCAACTAATACTACTCCAGTTAGCTCTGGAATAGCCGGTCTCCAGGTGGGATCAACAGTGTGCCCAGAGCAAATCAGGGTTCACAATGAAGCTACATTAGTCTCTGAGGGTGGGGTGGACCTAGCCACACTTGCTGCCTGGCCGCCTAACATGCAAAGATACAGGCAGCAGCTCTTAATCAATGGGACTAGAGTAGAAGCCCTGAGGGATACAGGTGTCAGTGTCACAATGGTGACAGGCAAGCTGGTTTCCTCAGGACTGTACCTGGCTGAATAGACATATCCAGTCACTAATGCTGACAATCAAACTAAAGTCCATCCCATGGAAATGGTAACTTTAGAATGAGGAGGGGTCACTGGCCTGAAACAGGTGGTAGTCTCCTCTGCAATTCCAGTAGAATGTCCGCTAGGGAATAATCTGGAGTCCTCAGCATGGGCTGAGGTAGAGCTCAAGACCCATGCAGCCATGCTGGGTATCCCTGACCTAGTGTGTGTCAAGACTAGGGCACAGTGCAGGGCTCAGGGTGAAAAAGAAGTGTCAGAGTCTGGAATGATGGCCCAACCTTCCAAGAGAAAAGGAAAGAAGACTGGAGAACCAGTTTCAACACAGCACAAGAAACAGAACCTCTCTTCCCATGAAGATGTTCTATCCCCTGAGAGAACTGAGTCCATGGAGCTTGAACCTTAACAGGTTGAGCTCTTGGGCCCAGGGGGACCCTCAAGGGAACAGCTGTGTAAGGAGCAATAAACTTGTCCCTCTCTTGAAGGCCTAAGACCGCAAGCAGCTGAGCAAGAAAAAGGAAATATCAGTGAAACCCACAGCATCTATTGGGAAGATGGACTCCTTTACACTGAGGCAAGAGATCCCAAACCTGGTGCCACTAGGAGAGTGGTAGTGCCTCAGGAGTTTAGGGAGTTCATTCTGACCTTAGCCCATGACATTCCCCTTGCTGGGCATTTGGGACAAACCAAAACATGGGAGAGATTAGTCAACCATTTCTACTGGCCTAATATGTCCCAGAAGGTAAAGGAGTTTTGCACCTCCTGTGTCACCTGTCAAGCTAGTGGTAAGACAGGTGACCATCCAAAGGCCCCCCTCATTCCCCTTCCAGTGGTGGGGGTCCCCTTTGAAAGAGTGGGAATGGACATAGTGGGTCCACTGGAACCTCCCACAGCATCAGGGAACCAGTATATCCTAGTAGCAGTGGATCATGCAAGTACGTACCCTGAAGCAATTCCCCTTAGGTCCACTACTGCCCCTGCAGTAGCCAAAGCACTCATTGGTATCTTTACCAGAGTGTGATTTTCTAAGGAGGTGGTTTCTGACAGAGGTACCAACTTCATGTCAGCTTACCTAAAACACATGTGGAATGAGTGTGGGGTGACTTGACTTATAAATTCACCATACCATCCACAAACCAATGGTCTTGTTGAGAGATTTAACAAGACATTGAAGGGCATGATCATGGGGCTCCCTGAAAAACTCAAAAGGAGATGGGATGTCCTCTTGCCATACCTGCTTTTCACCTACAGAGAGGTGCCACAGAAGGGAATAGGGTTTTCCCCCTTTGAACTTCGGTTTGGACATCCTGTTAGGGGACCACTGGCACTTGTTAAAGAAGGCTGGGAGAGACCTCTACATGAGCCTAAACAAGATGTGGTGGCCTATGTAGTAGGCCTACGTTCAAGGATGGCAGCGTACATGGAAAAGGCAAGCAAAAACCTTAAGGCCGGTCAACAACTCCAGAAGATGTGGTATGACCAAAAGGCTTCTATGATTGAGTTTCAGCCAGGGCAGAAAGTCTGGGTTCTGGAGCCTGTGGCTCCAAGGGCATTTCAGGACAGATGGAGTGGCCCTTACCCAGTTCTTGAGAAAAAGAGTCAGGTCACCTACCTGGTGGACCTAGACACTAGCAGGACCCCCAAAAGGGTGATCCATGTGAACCACCTCAAACTCTTTCATGATACGGCAGATGTAAACATGTTAATGGTTACAGATGAGGACCAAGAAGCAGAGAGTGAACCTCTCCCTGATCTCCTCTCCACTCACCATAAAGATGGCTCAGTAGATGGAGTGATCTATTCGGAAACCTTCTCTGGCCAATAGCAGACTGACTGGAGGCAAGTCATCCAACAGTTTACTGAGCTCTTTTCTTTGACCCCTGGTCAGACACACCTGTGTACTCATGATGTGGACACAGCAGACAGTATGCCTGTCAGGAATAAAATATTCAGACAGTCTGACCAAGTCAAGGAAAGCATCAAAGCGGAAGTCCACAAGATGCTGGAGTTGGGAGTGATTAAGCACTCTGACAGTCCCTGGGCTAGCCCAGTGGTCTTGGTCCCCAAACCTCACACAAAAGATGGCTAGAGAAAGATGAGCTTTTGTGTGGACTACAGAGGGCTCAACTCTGTCACCAAGACAGATGCTCACCCCATCCCAAGGGCAGATGAGCTAATTGTCAACACCAGATCAGTACACGCTCTATTGGCGACAAAAATGCAAAAACCCAGCACTCTCCAAATAACGTAATATATGCATTGTGCTGATATGTTGTGGTTGAACCTTTTGCACTGCAGAGTTCAATCCTGAAAACTTATTTTTAATATGCTTACAAATACTGTTCCTTTGCAATGTATTGCTGCAGGTTTTCAGAGTGTGTTAGGGTGTGGCCCCTTTCCAGGGCCTTCCAGCGACTTTCCCTGCAACATGCCTGGGCGTGGCCCCTTTCCAGGGCCTTCCAGCGACTTTCCCTGCAACATGCCTGGGTGTGGTTGTGGGCTGGGCCAAGACTCTATAAAAGAGAGCCAGCCCAACTCCCAGTGCTCCCTATTCAGAGGTCCCGGTGCAGAGCAGCAGCTTCTTCCTGAGCTCCTGTCCGGGCGGCCTATTTGGATCTTCCAGTCTTCTGCCCTTCATCCTTCATTGGTGATCACTGTTCCAGGCGGTAAGACGGTGGTTGGACTGTCCCAACACCGTTATGGAGAATTTTCATATTCTTGGTTTAATTCTTAAATGAGTAACAGATTACTTGTGCGCTACCATTTCTTGATGTTTAAATGGTAGTTTACAAATAGGCAAGACGCGCGATTTGTTTCATAAAGGTTTGACTTTGTTATTCATTGCGTGCTACCATTTCTTGACATTGGCATGGTGGCTTAAGAATCGGCAAGACGCGCAATTTGTTTTATGGTGTTTAAACATTGTTGTCCATTGCACGCTACTATTTCTTGACATTTACATGATGTTTTACGAATTGGCAAGACGCGCAACTCGTTTCATGAGGATTTAACTTTGTTGTTCATTGCGCGCTACCATTTCTTGACATTTGCATGGTGGCTTAAGAATCGGTAAAAGAAGCGCGATTCGTTTCATTGTACTTTGATCTTGTTATTTATTGTGAGCTGTTATTTCTTGACATTTACATCGTGTTTTACGAATCGGCAAGATGCGCGATTCGTTAATGATGATTTGACTTTGATATTCATTGCGTGCTACCATTTCATGGTATTTTACACAGTGACACTCGAATCAGCAAGACGCACGATTCTCTCCTTGAGTTTAATTCATGTTGTTTATTGTATGCCACTATTCTAAGATATTTATTATGTAATATTCGAGTTGACAAGTTATGTGATTTGTTTCCTAAATCCATATTGTGTTATTCATGGTGCACAATCCTTTCATGGTGTCTACTATATATATCTGCAACATACGCAATTTGTGTTGAAACATTTTAAGAGTATACAGAAGGCCAGAGTTTCTAGATGCAATATTGTATGGTCCTAGTATACATTCTCAAAACAGGATTTATATGACTGGTTTAAAATTTAGTCAGAATGTTTTTCTGATTCTCATGTAAAGGAAAGTACTTGACTAAGAAAGTTTTCATTTAATTCATCTTGATTCCCCTACAGGTATCCGGCCATCTTGAAACTTAGTCATTTTAAACTTAACTCTTAGAATGTTCATGTTTCATGAGTGACTAGGCTTAGAATCATAGTCTAGTATTGATTTCAGGAGATATAATTTTCATATTGTGTGTTCTAACCTTTTTCTTACTACAGGTCTCCTTCCCAGCTGTTCCCTTCCTAATTCCCTCTTCCCCTCTTGAACTCTCCCAGTCTCTGTGATTTATCTATCGGAGTCTTGGAGCTGTTCAGTGGGGGACGTGTTGGGAACGTGCACAGACCCCGAGGATCTGGTGACTCTGACACTAATAGACAAGTGAGGTGCTGTCAAATACTTAAGTATCTTTGACTTAACTGCAGGGTACTGGCAAATAAAAATGGCACCTGGAACAAAAGAGAAAACAGCATTCTCTACATCTGATGGGCACTACCAGTTTACTGTGATGCCCTTTGGCTTAAAAAATGCCCCGGCCACCTTCCAAAGGTGGGTGAATCAAGTCCTTGCTGGCTTGGAGTCCAGCTTATCTTTAGCTCCAACTGGCAGGATCACCTGGTCCACCTGAAGAAGGTTTTGCAGGCCCTGCAAGCAGCAGGCCTCTCTATCAAGGCATCTAATTGTCAGATAGGGCAGGGTAATGTGGTTTACTTGGGTCACCTTGTTCGTGGAGGCCAAGTTTAACCACTCCAACCCAAGATCCAGACTATTCTGGACTGGGTAGCTCCAAAAACCCAGACTCAAGTCAGGGCATTCCTTGGTTTGACTGGGTACTACAGGAGGTTTGTGAAGGGATATGCATCAATAGTGACACCCCTCACACAACTGACCTCCAAGAAAATGCCCAAGAAAGTTAACTGGACCGTGAACTGTCAAAAGGCCTTTGATACCCTTGAGCAAGCTATGTGTACAGCACCAGTTTTGAAAGCTCCAGGTTATTCTAAGCACTTAATTGTGCAGCCAGATGCCTCTGAGCATGGGATAGGAGCAGTCCTGTCCCAAACAAATGATGATGGCCTTAACCTGCCTGTTGCTTTTATTAGCAGGAGGTTACTCCTCAGGGAGCAGCATTGGAGTGCCATTGAGAGGGAGGCCTTTGCTGTGGTTTGGTCCCTGAAGAAGTTGAGACCGTACCTTTTTGGTACACACTTCATAGTTCAAACTGACCACAGACCTTTCGGATGGCTGATGCAAATGAAAGGAGAAAACCCTAAACTGTTGAGGTGGTCCATATCCCTACAGGGAATGGACTTTGTAGTGGAACACAGACCTGGGACGCCCATGCCAATGCTGATGGCCTCTCCAGGTTCTTCCACTTTGAAAATGAACACTCTCTTGGGAAAGGTTAGTCTCATCCTCTTTTATTCGGGGGGGGAGGGGTGTAAGGAAATGCCTCCTTGGCATGGTTACCCCCTGACTTTTTACCTTTCGTTGATTCCAGTTATGATTGAAAGTGTGCTAGGACCCTGCTAAACAGGCCCCAGCACCAGTGTTCTTTCCCTAAACTGTACCTTTGTTCCCACAATTGTCACAGCCCTGGCACTCAGATAAGTCCCATGTAAATGGTAACCCTGGGACCAAGGGCCCTGATGCCAGGGAAGGTCTCCAGGGGCTGCAGCATGTATTATGCCACCCTGGGGACCCCTCACTTAGCACATGCACACTGCCTCACAGCTTGTGTGTGCTGGTGGGGAGAAAATGACTAAGTCGACATGGCACTCCCCTCAGAGTGCCATGCCCACCTCGCACTCTCTGTGGCATAGGTAAGTCACCCCACTAGCAGGCCTTACAGCCCTAAGGCAGGGTGCACTATACCACAGGTGAGGGCATAAGTGCATGAGCACTATGCCCCTACGGTGTCTAAGCAAAACCTTAGACATTTTAAGTGCAGGGTGGCCATAAAGAGAATATGGTCTGGGAGTTTGTCAAACACAAACTCCACAGTTCCATAATGGCTATACGGAAAACTGGGAAGTTTGGTATCAAACTTCTCAGCACAATAAATGCACACTGATGCCAGTGTGGGATTTATTGTAAAATGCACCCAGAGGGCATCTTAGAGATGCCCCCTGACTACTAGTCTGACACCTAGTGCTAGGCTGACCAGTTTCTGCCAGCCTGCCACAACCAGACGAGTTTCTGGCCACATGGGAGAGTACCTTTGTCACTCTGTGGCCAGGAACAAAGCCTGTACTGGGTGGAGGTGCTTCTCACCTCTCTGTGCAGGAACTGTAACACCTGGCGGTGAGCCTCAAATGCTCATGCCTTTTGTTACAGCACCCAGGGCATCCCAGCTAGTGGAGATGCATGCCCCTCCGGCCACTGCCTCCACTTTTTGGTGGTAAGGCTGGAGGAGATAATTAGAAAAACAAGGAGGAGTCACCCACCAGTCAGGACTGCCCCTAAGGTGCCCTGAGCTGAGGTGACCCCTGCCTTTAGAAATCCTCCATCTTGAGATTGGAGGATTCCCCCAATAGGATTAAGGATGTGCCCCTCCCCTCAGGGAGGAGGCACAAAGAGGGTGTAGCCATTGGCTACTGCCCTCCTGACCTAAACACACCCCTAAATTCAGTATTTAGGGGTGACCCAGAACCCAGGAAATCAGATTCCTGCAACCTACAACAAGAAGGAGGACTGCTGACCTGAAAGCCCTGCAGAGACGACAGAGACAACAACTGACTTGGCCCCAGCCCTACCGGCCTGTCTTCAGACTCAAAGAACCTGCACAGTGACGCATCTGACAGGGACCGTGACCTCTGAAGCCTCAGAGGACTACCCTGAAACCGAAGGACCAAGAAACTCCAGAGAACAGCGGCACTGTTCACCAACAGCAACATCTCTGCAACAAAGAAGCAACTTTTAAAGAACTCACTCTTCCCACCGGAAGCATAAGACTTCACAATCTGCACCTGCCGCCCCCCTGCTCGAGCTCCAGAGAACCAATACTGCAGGGAGGACACCCAGGCGACTGCAACCTCGTGAGTAACCTAAGACGACCCCCCCTGGACTCTCACAGCAACGCATGCAGAGAGGATCCAGAGGCTCCCACTGACCACGGCTGCCTGGAACAAAGAACCCAACACCTGCACCAAGCGCTGCACCCACAGCCCCCAGGACCAGAAGGAACCGAACTCCAGTGCAGGAGTGACCATCAGGCGACCCTCTGCCTAGCCCCGTCGGTGGCTGGTCCGAGAAGCCCCCCTATGCCCTGCCTGCACAGCTAGAGTGACCCCTGGGTCCCTCCATTGATTCCTATTGAAACCCGACGCCTGCTAAGCACACTGCACCCGGCCGCCCCCGTGCCGCTGAGGGTGTGTTTTGTGTGCCTACTTGTGTCCGCCCCAGTGCTCTACAAAACCCCCCAATCTGCCCTCCGAAGACGCAGGTACTTACCTGTTGGCAGACTAGAGCCAGAGCACTCCTGTTCTCCTTAGGCGCTTATATGTTTTGGGCCCTCCTTTGACCTCTGCAGCTGACCGGCCCTGTGTTGCTGGTGCGGTGACTTTGGGGTTGCCTTGAACTCCCAACAGTGGGTTGCCTATGCCCAGGAAACTGAACTTGTAAGTGCTTTACTTACCTCAGAAACTTAACCTTACTTCCCTCCCCCAGGAACTGTTGATTTTTGCACTGTGTCCACTTTTAAAATAGCTTATTGCCATTTTAACTAAAACTGTGTATGTTATTGTTCTAATTCAAAGTTCCTTACTTACCTATGTGGAGTACCTTGCATTTTATGTATTTACTTCAAATCTTAAATCTTGTGGTTCTAAAATAAATTAAGAAAAGATATATTTATATATAAAAACTATTGGCCTGGACTTAAGTCTTTGAATGCGTGTTCCTCATTTATTGCCTGTGTGTGTACAACAAATGCTTAACACTACCCTCTGATAAACCTACTGCTTGACCACACTACCACAAAATAGAGCATTATCTAATTTTGCCACTATCTTACCTCTAAAGGGAACCCTTGGACTCTGTGCATGTGATTTCTTCCAAAAGAGACTATAAATAGCCTCACACAGGTCAGGCAATGCTTGGCTTTGTTTCCTGTTTCTGCGGAGCTGACGTAAAGAGAGTCAGCCAACTCCTCCAAGCTTCTTCACTGTTGCCCGGTAACCAGGGAAAGGACTAAGCTGAGGTCAAAAGCCAGCCCAGTAGAGAATTTCCCAAGGCTTTCTCACTGTTGCCCTGCAACCAGGATCCAGGACTTCTTCCAGTAAACCTAAGTGACAAAATAAAAGGCACTCACAGGAGTGTGAATACTTTTGAACTAATCCTTTGTGTATTAAAATAAAATACTTTGGTGACTTTCATTTTAGAAAGAGACATTCAAGGTGGTTAGCAAGAATGTCTGAAAGACTGTTTAGCCTTGATTAGTTTTATTATTACTCGTATTCAATCGCTTGTTGTCTTTAACCTGTGAAAGAAAATGATACACCTAAAACCTGTTGTAAGACTATAACTCTCATTAATGTTTGTGTGCCGCCTGTTACTGTCAAAATCAAACATTCCTACAAATCATTTTCAGCGTTGATCCATACTCAATGTCAGTGATTGTCAGAAAAATTAATATGGAGGCAATCATGTTTTGAAAGTCTGAGCTTCATTGTTCAACTAGTGCTTATGCATATTTGCTTGTGGGAAGAAAATATTCCTGTTTTGTGTGTTTTAGATAAGTTATATGTTTAGTGCGTGCAGCAACGTCAAGAGTGATTACTTAACACAATATAGGACAGAGAGAAGTCCCAGGCAATAGTGGTGCATTCCTGCCAGACCTACAGAGTGGAGAGAAAGTACAAGGAGGCGAGTTGAGTGACAGGTGATTATCTGATGGTCTGAGTGAGTGCGTGAGCCTTAGTTGCTTAGTGGGCAGCACGTTACTCATACCTGTTCCTTTCCTGAACTCCTCAACAATGCAGTGACACCGACCACCTGCACCCTCAAGAGTAGGGGCCCTGCTAGACCAGGCAGCAGTGGCAGTATCTCTCTCTCCCTGTCATCTAAATCCCCCTCTCTGTGGGGATACCTGCTGGGACTCCCATGTTAAGATCGACAGTGCCGAGAGGTGACCTGGGAGGACGGAGGAACAGTCATCGCCCCTTCAGATGACCTACTTTTCAGGTGAGTGGTTGAGCTCTCACAGGAATAATACGAGCAATATGTCTCTCAAACGTTACAAAATGTATTACTCAAATATGACTTTAAAATATATTTTGGAAATTCAACCATTTTTCTCCAAACATCAGCTCATGTGTTCCGATTATATGCTCATTTGGGTCTTTCATTACAAACATTTCAATAGTAGTATACATATATATATTGATCAGGTAACCTTAAAAAGGCAGATAAGGTTGACAAATAACAAACAAGTTACTTACCTTCTGTAACAAATTATCTGGTAGAGAGTATCTAGCTGCAGATTCCTTACCTTAGAATACCATGCGTCGGCTTCGAATCCGGAATTTTTCTGCTGAGCAGTACCCTGCGCACACTGTCGGGTGGCGATGTTCGTCTCCGCGTGGCATTGTCAGCATCGTTGGAGCCATCTGAGACGTCACAGCCTTCTATATAGGCACCACCCCGGCCTTTGTACGTCAGTTCTTTTCCACAACTTCCCACACCACAAGCACAAAGTCATGGAAGAACCAACTTTATTCTGATTGTCTGAGCAAAATGACATGCCCTGTAGAAAGGGTAAAAATCTGAAAAGACATACTATATATCCGCAGAGCGGGGAGGCCTGGGTGGGTGTAAGGAATCTGCAGCTAGATAGAGTATCTATCAGATACCTTCAGTAACAAATTAAGTAACTTGTTCATCTGATAGAGCCTTCTAGCTGCAGATTCCTTACTTTAGAATAGATAGCCAAGCCATAACGTCCTGGCAGTGGGCCGCGAACATATACTTTACATAAGGAAGTCCTGTAAAACCGAGCGAGCAAAATGCCCCTCTCTTCTCAACTGGCTATCTGGGCAAGGAAGCCCACGTTGTCGACTAGCAGATGTCTAGAACCGGCACGCCTCAAGCTAATGCCATGGTTGCAGCCTTACTTCTTGTAGAGTGAGCTCTCAAGCCCTCAGGAGGATGCTTCTTGGCCAATGTGTAACAGATTTTGATACAGAGAACGACCCAGCACGAAATGGTTTGTTTCTGGACTGCCCCGCCCGCCCTTCTTTGCTCCAACGTAGCCCACAAAGAGTTGGTCATCCACCCGGAACTCTTTTGTGCGGTCAATGTCGAACGACAATGCTCCTTTTGGGTCCAGACAGTGGAGACGCTCCTCTCCCTTAGAGGGATGCAGTGGAGCAAAGAAGGTGGGCTGGGTGATGTTCTGACCCAGATGGAAAGGGGTCACCACCTTGGGGAGGAAAGAGTCACGAGTTCTGAGGACTACCTTATCAGGATATATCATGAGATACAGCAGTTTTGATGATAAAGCCTGCATCCTACTTACTCTCCTGGCAGATGTGATCGCCACTAAGAAGGCTGTTTTGATAATGAGCAGCCGGAGAGGAAAATTATGGAAAGGCTCAAAAGGAGCACACATAAGAAAAGTGAGCACTAGATTAAGGTCCCGTTGGGGCATAACAAAAGGTGTAGGTGGAAACCTATGTACAAGCCCTTTTAAGAATCTCTGTACAGTAGGAGACTTAAACAAAGACTGTTGATCAGGCAAGTGAAGAAAAGCCGATAAGGCAGAAAGATAGCCCTTAAGAGTCCCTAAGGAGGAACCCTGTTGGGCGAGAGTCAGAATGAAAAGAAGGATATTAGAAAGAAAAGAAGAAAAAAGATCAATAGATCTCTCTGTACAATATAATACAAAATGTTTCCAACGGCAGGTGCAGACTTCAGGAGGGAGGCAATAAACCATCAACTGCTGCCGCTCAATCTCCACGCATGAAGCCGCAGAGTTGACAGGTTTGGGTGGAGAACCTTCCCCTGCTGCTGTGACAGAAGATCCTCCCAAAGAGGCAACCTGATTGGAGGACTGATGCTCATTTTGAGAAGCTTTGGATACCAAACTCTTCATTCCCAATCTGGAGCCACTAAAATTACTTGGGCCCGGTCATTCTCAATTTTCTTGAGAACTCTGGGCAGAAGTGGTATGGGCGGAAAGACGTACAGGAGGCCTCACAATCCACTTGCGATGAAAAGCATTGCATAGCGATAGGCGCTTTGGAAACTCCAACGTGAACTACTGCTGACAATGTGCGTTCTCTTCGGAGGCGAATAGATCTAACCAAGGCTATCCCCACCTCTGAGTCCTTGCGCCGCCTCCGAATGGAGACACCATTCGTGATCCACTAAGCATCTCCGGCTGAGTTTGTCCGATCTGGCATTCAAAGAACCTGCCAGATGATGAACCACAAGTGTTATGCCCTGGTGTTCCAGCCACGTCCAGCAATGTAGAGCCTCTTGACAAAGGGTCAATGAACCTACACCGCCCCGTTTGTTGCAGTACCACATCGCGGTAGTGTTGTCTGTGAACACCTGCACTATCTTCCCTTTCACAACAGGAAGAAATGCCTTTAATGCTAGCCGGATCGCCCGGAGCTCCAATAAGTTGATATGGAGCCCGGATTCCGCCGGAGACCAGAGGCCCGTGATCTCCACCTCTCCCAGATGGCCGCCCCATCTCAGAAGTGATGAATCTGTCACTACTGTAAGATCTGGTTGGGGAAGGGAGAGTGATATGCCTCTGACCCAACTACAGTTCATTAGCCACCACTGCAGATTTTTCGCACTTCCCTCCAAGATCTGAACCACGTTGGTAAGATTTCCCTGATGCTGTGCCCATTGGAACTTTAGGTCCCACTGCAGAGCCCTCATATGTCATCTGGCATGTTTGACCAATAGGATGCAGGAAGCCCTGAGTCCCACCAGCCTCAGAGTCTGTCTCACCGAAATCCAGGATAGAGGCCGAAACATCAGTATCATAACCTGAATATCCTGGACTCGCTGCTCGGGAGTATAGGCCCGAAACTGCACTGTGTCCAGAACAGCTCCGATGAAAGGAAGCTTCTGAGAGGGAGTCAGGTGTGACTTCAATACGTTTAAACGTTTATAGTGAGCCCCAGTGATTGCAGGAGGTCCGCCGTAGTCTGAAGATGGGTGACAAGAGCCTGGGGCGTTGGAGCCTTCAACAGCCAGGTAGGGGAAGACTGAAATTCCTAACCTGTGCGGATGAGCTGCCACCACCGCAGTCACTTTGGTGAACACCCAGGGGGCACTGGTGAGACCGAAGGTGAGCACGGTAAACTGAAAGTGCTTGTGGCCCACCTTGAACCGCAAGTAATGCCTGTGGGCAGGCAGAATGGGGATGTGAAAATATGCATCCTGCAAGTCCAACACTATCATCCAGTCTCCTTGGTCTAGGGCAGACAAGACCCGAGCAAGAGTGAGCATCTTGAATTTCTCCTTCTTGAGGAAGAGATTGACGTCCCTTAAATCCAGGATAGGACGAAGGTCCCTGTTCTTTTTGGGAATCAGAAAGTAGCAGGAATAACAACCACTGCCTACTTCTGACATCAGGACCCCTTTTATAGCTCCCTTGGCCAAGAGAGCCGTAACTTCCTCGTGGAGTAATATCAAATGATCCTCCATCAGCTGTTCTTTTACCAGAGGGAGGGAAAAACTGGAAAGGGAGGGAATAGCCCTTTTGTATGATCTGCAAGACCCATTTGTCGATGTTATGTACCGCCAGTGAGGGAGATGAAATGTAATCCTCCCTCCAACTGGGCAGATATGGTTTTGCAGAACCATACTAGGAGAGCTTGGGTGCTGTGGAAGAGGTGGGCTGGGTGGTGGCCAACCTCTGGCCAGACCCTCGGATTCTGACGGTACCACAACCTCATCCTCACACGGGATGCTGTGAAGCCGGAGGACGGTGGCTAACATGTGGCTGGTGTGGTACTGCGCCCCTTCCGGAGCCTCGAAAGGGACGATGGACAGACTGCTGACGAGCCGGCGCTAAAAGGCACAAGGATTTGGCCGTAGCTCGAGAATCCTTGAACCTCTCAAGCGCAGAGTTTTCCTTCTCACCAAAAAGGCAGGAGCCATCAAAGGGCATGTTCATCAAACTCGACTGGACAGCCCTGGAAAAGCCAGTAGAACATAGCCAGACCTGGCGACGGAGGGCCACTGTCGAAGAAATCACCGTGCCCAGCGAGTTGGTTGTGTCCAAGCCACGCCTGATGGAAAACTTGGCTGCATCCCTCCCATCCTTGACAGCCTCTGAGAGTGTCCTGAACACCCTCCGGGACCTGGGGCAGCACTTGTGCCACTGTATCCCATAAAGTATCGGAAAAACGACCCAATAGGCAAGAGGTGTTTACCGACCTCAATGCCAGGCTGGAGGAAGAAAACAACTTCTTTCCAAGTTGGTCCAGCCTCTTGGACTCCCTATCCAGAGGGGTGGAAGGGAAGGCACCACGGGAAGTGGAGGCTTGGACCACCAAGCTCTCCGGGGTGGGGTGTTGGGTGAGGAAACTAGGGTCATTTGAAGCAGGTCTATGGCAGTGGCCGATTGCCCTATTCACAGTAGCTCCTGTGCTGGGTTTGGACCATGTTCCCAGAAGTACATCTGTGAGGGCTTCTTGAAGGGTAACATTGGCTCCGATGTAGCAACCCCCGGCTGACGCACCTCCGTCAAGGGGATTAGTCTTGACTGGCACCGTAGGCAAGTCTAGGTCAAAGACCTCAGCTGCCCTACGCACCACCTTGGCATAAAATGCTCCCCCCTCGGTAGCCACAGAGGGAGGAGAGAGCATGCCAGCATCTGGAGAAGTATCCAGTCCACTGGCTTCTCCTAGATCATCATACCAGTCCTGTTCATGCTCCAATCCATATTCTAAAGGGTCCTCAGACCCCTCCCACTCCTCTCCAGTGCCTGGCTGTTCTGAATAAGCCTCAGGTATTGATCTGGGAATAATAAGCGCTGTCAAAGTCGGAATCGGCATCGTGCAACGTCGTTCTGGCTCTGGATCATCCAAAATAAAGATGGGGCTACCACCACCAGTGGGCGCCAGTGGTGGAGGGAGTGTCGACCTCGGGCCCGGCACCAGAGGAGGTCGACTGTGAGAAACCAGCGCTGGTCCGGCTCCGCTATCGGATCCTGGGCTCCCCAATGGTGCTGAGGCCGAAGCCACCGGCAAATCCAATGGGGCCCCTCCTGACCCCGCGGGCCGGAAGATCCACACCAGGGTGCAGCCCACTCAAAACCAAGGCGCATAGCCTCGTAAAAGTATTTAATTTGAGTGGGGGTTGCTCCAGTTACCAGAAAGGGGAGAAGACATCTCCGTGGAGACGTCCTTCTTGGACAACCTTTTCTTTTTGTGCCTCTTACCTGAATGCCCTGAAGACTTTGATTGCGAGGAAGATGACTTGGGGCTCCTGGAGCAGTGCTGCAAACTCCCCCTGGAGCGGGACCGTGACCTCCTCGGAGTCGCGCTAACCAAAGACGGCTGCCGGGCCGCTATAGGTTTGAGAGATCTCTCGCTCAAGGCCTTCAGAGCCATGGGCCGACAGTCAGAACAAGACTTCGAATCGTGGTCCTTCTCAAGGGACCAGAGACACACCTGGTGTGGATCTGTAACCGACATGGTGCGATGACATGCACCACACGGTTTAAAGTCAGTCTTTCTCGACGGCATCACTCAATTGAAAAATCTTCAACAAAAACGTAAAAAAAAAGGGTAGCTCTTTCCGGATTTGCACTTAACCGGCGCAGAAGGAAAAGAACTGACGTACGTGTGCTGGGGTGGTGCCTACATGGAAGGCCGTGACATCACAGATGGCTCCAATGATGCCATGCGGAGCCAGACGACGCACGCCGGGTACTGCTCAGCAGAAAAATTCCAGATTCGAAGCTGACGCCAGGGAATTATAAAGTAGGGAATCTGCAGCTAGAAGTTTCTATCAGATTGAGCTTGCAGGGGCTGGGTATGCCTAAAACACCAACACACAACAAACTTCTCCCACTGTCCTGCATAGATTATTTTGGTGGAAGGACGCCTAGCTTCCAGAATGACATTTACTGCCTTGGGAGGGAGATCAAAAGCAATCAACTGTTGCCCCTTAATCTCCAAGCATGGAGGTGTAAGTTGTGTAGGGTTGTGTGAAGGACTCTGTCCTACTACTGCAACAGGGGGTCCTCCCAAAGAGGAAGCAAGATCGGGGGATAGATACGCATGGCCAGAAGTTCTGGGTACCACACTCTCATGGCCCAATCTGGAGGCACTAGGATGAGTTGGGCCTGGCTGTTCCTGATCTTCTTCTGAGCTCTGGGCAGAAGAGGTAGAGGCAGGAAGACTTACAAGAGTCCTCAGCTCCATTCCAAACAAAAGGCATATCAGAGAGAATTGCCTTGGGAATTGTAATGTCCAAACGTTTGGGCACTGTGTGCTCTAAGCAGTGGCAAAAAGATCGAATCAGGGTTCTCTTCATTGCTGGAAGACACCCTGCACCACCTTTGAGAGTAGCTTCTATTTGTACTCACCTAAGCAATGCTGGCCAAATATACCCGCCCTGGCATTAAAAGATGCTGCCAAATGTTGTACCACCAGGGAGATGCATTGACGGTGGTTTTCCAGCCATGACAAGATCCCTCTGATCTCTATCTTTCCCAGATTGCCTCTGCAACCAGGCAACAATACATCCGCCACAACAGTTGGTAAGTAGGGTAAGGAGATGGGTCTGCTGCCAGTTCAACTGTGGTCCAGTAACTACCACTGCAGATCTTTCATAGTCTCCTCTGACACCTGGATGGAGTCTCAGAGTTTGCCCCAGCACTGAGATCACTGAGACTTCAGATCCCACTGCCAATACCATATGTACCACCTGGCGTGGTTCACTAGTAGAAGGCCAAGAAGCCTTAGAAAAGCTCTGAGTGAGACACAGGCCAGGGTGTGAAACATCGGGATCATAGTCCAATGTTTCTGGATTTGTTGAGGGTGAAGGAAGGCTCAAAACAGCAGTCTTCAGAATGGCTTTAATGAAAGCGAGCCTTTGTGAATGAGTAAGGTGTGAAATTGGCACGATGACTGAAAACGCAAGGGATGTCTTCTGTTATTTGAAGGTGGCTGAGGACTGTTTGAGACGAGCCCGCCTTTAGCAATCAGTCATTGAAGTAATGGGAAGACTGGTATTCCCGAACTCCTGAGATGGGCGGCAACCACCACTTTAACTTTTGGGCCACTGGTGTGGCAAAAGAGGAGTACGGAGAGCTGAAAGTGCTGGTGGCCAACCTGAAACTACAGTTAGCCCCTGTGGGACTACAGGGCAGGCATATCAAAATAGGCATGCTGCATCTCCAGTGTCACCATTCAGTTATCTGTCTCCATGGCAGACAGAACTTTGGCCTGACTGAGCATTTTGAACTTGTCCTCTAAAGGAAGAAATTCAGAGGGAGTTGGTCTAGAATAGGACAAAGTCCTCTGTTCACCTTCAGCACCAAATTGTAACAGGAATAGTAGACAGTCATAACCTGTGATGCTCCTTTTTTCAAAAGTCTGAACCTCTTTCCATAAAATGAACAAGATGTCCTCTGGAAGACGTTGGAGGCATGTCTGGAGGGCTGAACAGGAATGGTATGGCGTAACAATTCTAGATATGTAGCACCCATCTGTCCGATGAGATTCTTTGCTACCCGTGGAGGAAATAACTTACCTGATTGTAGGAAGTTGGCTCTGTATATACTATCTCAAAGTAAGAGATAGTGTGCACAGAGTCCAAGGGTTTCCCTTAGAGGTAAGATAGTGGCAAAAGTAGATCATTCTAATGCTCTATTTTGTGGTAGTGTGGTCGAGCAGTAGGCTTATCAGAGGGTAGTGTTCAGCATTTGTTGTACACACACAGGCAATAAATTTGAAACACACACTCAAAGACTTAACTCCAGGCCAATAGTTTTTATATAGAAAAATATATTTTCTTAACTCATTTTTAGAACCACAAGATTCAAGATTTGAAGTAAATACATAAAATGAAGGTACTCCACATACGTAAGTTAGGAACTTTGAATTAGAGCATTAACATACTCAGTTTTGGTTAAAATGACAGTAAACTGTTTGAAAAGTGGACACAGTGCAAAAATCAACAGTTTTTGGGGGAGGTAAGTAATGGTTAGTTTGTCAGGTAAGTAAGACACTTACAAGTCTAAGTTCCTGGGCATAGGCAGCCCACCGTTGGGGGTTCAAGGCAACCCCAAAGTTACCACACCAGCAGCACAGGGCCAGTCAGGTGCAGAGGTCAAAGAGGTGTCCAAAACACATAGGCGCCTATGAAGAACAGGTGTGCTCCGGTTCCAGTCTGCCAGCAGGTAAGTACCCGCATCCTCGGAGGGCATACAAGGGGGGTTTTGTTGAGCACTGGGGGGGACACAAGTAGGCACACAAAACACACCCTAAGCGGCACAGGGGCGGCTGGGTGCAGTGTGCAAAGCAGGCGTCTGGTTTTGTATAGGAAACAATGGAGGGACCTGGGGGTCACTCTAGCGGTGCAGGCAGGGCACAGGGGGGCTTATCCGACCAGCCACCAACTGGGCGAGGCAGAGGGTCGTCTGATGGTCACTCCTGCACTGAGGCTCGGTTCCTTCTGGTCCTGGGGGCTGCGGGTGCAGTGCTTGGTCCAGGCATCGGGTTCCTTGTTACAGGCAGTCGCGGTCAGAGGGAGCCTCTGGATTCTCTCTGCATGCGTCGCTGTGGGGGCCAAGGGGGTCGTCTCAGGTTACTCACGAGGTCACAGTCGCCTGGGAGTCCTCCATGTAGTGTTGGTTCTCTGGAGCTTGAGCTGGGGGTGTCGGGTGCAGAGTGTGAAGTCTCACGCTCCCGGCGGGAAGAGTGAGTTCTTTAAAAGTTGTTAGAAAGTTGCAAAAAATGTTGCTGTAGGTGAACAGTGCCGCTGTTCTCAGGAGTTTCTTGGTCCTTCCGATTTCAGGGCAGTCCTCTGAGGCTTCAGAGGTCGCAGATCCCTGTCAGATGTGTCGCTGTTGCAGGTTTCTTCGAGTCAGGAGACAGGCTGGTAGGGCTGGGACCAAAGCAGTTGTCATCTCCATTGTAAAGAAATGCCTCCTTGGCATGGTTACCCCCTGACTTTTTGCCTTTGCTGATGCCAAGTTATGATTTGAAAGTGTGCTGAGGCCTGCTAACCAGGCCCCAGCACCAGTGTTCTTTCCCTAACCTGTACCTTTGTTTCCACAATTGGCACACCCTGGCATCCAGGTAAGTCCCTTGTAACTGGTACCCCTGGTATCAAGGGCCCTGATGACAGGGAAGGTCTCTAAGGGCTGCAGCATGTCTTATGCCACCCTGGAGACCCCTTACTCAGCACAGACACACTGCTTGCCAGCTTGTGTGTGCTGGTGGGGAGAACATGACTAAGTCGACATGGCACTCCCCTCAGGGTGCCATGCCAACCTCACACTGCCTATGGCATAGATAGGTCACCCCTCTAGCAGGCCTTACAGCCCTAAGGCAGGGTGCACTATACCATAGGTGAGGGCATAAGTGCATGAGCACTATGCCCCTACAGTGTCTCAGTAAAACCTTAGAATTTGTAAGTACAGGGTAGCCATAAGAGTATATGGTCTGGGAGTCTGCCAAACACGAACTCCACAGCACCATAATGGCTACACTGAAAACTGGGAAGTTTGGTGTCAAACTTCTCAGCACAATAAATGCACACTGATACCAGTGTACATTTTATTGTAAAATACACCCCAGAGGGCATCTTAGAGATGCCCCCTGGATCACCTGGTCCACCTGAAGAAGGTTTTGCAGGCCCTGCAAGCAGCAGGCCTATCTATCAATGCATCTAAATGTCAGATAGGGCAGGGTAATGTGGTTTACTTGGGTCACCTTGTTCGTGGAGGCCAAGTTCAACCACTCCAACCCAAGATCCAGACTATTCTGGACTGGGTAGCTCCAAAAACCCAGACTCAAGTCAGGGCATTCCTTGGTTTGACTGGGTACTACAGGAGGTTTGTGAAGGGATATGGATCAATAGTGACACCCCTCACACAACTGACCTCCAAGAAAATGCCCAAGAAAGTTAATTGGACCGTGAACTGTCAAAAGGCCTTTGATACCCTTGAGCAAGCTATGTGTACAGCACCAGTTTTGAAAGCTCCAGGTTATTCTAAGCACTTAATTGTGCAGCCAGATGCCTCTGAGCATGGGATAGGAGCAGTCCTGTCCCAAACAAATGATGATGGCCTTGACCTGCCTGTTGCTTTTATTAGCAGGAGGTTACTCCTCAGGGAGCAGCATTGGAGTGCCATTGAGAGGGAGGCCTTTGCTGTGGTTTGGTCCCTGAAGAAGTTGAGACCGTACCTTTTTGGTACACACTTCATAGTTCAAACTGACCACAGACCTTTCGGATGGCTGATGCAAATGAAAGGAGAAAACCCTAAACTGTTGAGGTGGTCCATATCCCTACAGGGAATGGACTTTGTAGTGGAACACAGACCTGGGACGCCCATGCCAATGCTGATGGCCTTTCCAGGTTCTTCCAGTTTGAAAATGAATACTCTCTTGGGAAAGGTTAGTCTCATCCTCTTTTATTCGGGGGGGGGAGGGGTGTAAGGAAATGCCTCCTTGGCATGGTTACCCCCTGACTTTTTGCCTTTGCTGATGCCAAGTTATGATTTGAAAGTGTGCTGAGGCCTGCTAACCAGGCCCCAGCACCAGTGTTCTTTCCCTAACCTGTACCTTTGTTTCCACAATTGGCACACCCTGGCATCCAGGTAAGTCCCTTGTAACTGGTACCCCTGGTATCAAGGGCCCTGATGACAGGGAAGGTCTCTAAGGGCTGTAGCATGTCTTATGCCACCCTGGAGACCCCTTACTCAGCACAGACACACTGTTTGCCAGCTTGTGTGTGCTGGTGGGGAGAAAATGACTAAGTCGACATGGCACTCCCCTCAGGGTGCCATGCCAACCTCACACTGCCTATGGCATAGATAAGTCACCCCTCTAGCAGGCCTTACAGCCCTAAGGCAGGGTGCACTATACCATAGGTGAGGGCATAAGTGCATGAGCACTTTGCCCCTACAGTGTCTAGGCAAAACCTTAAACATTGTAAGTACAGGGTAGCCATAAGTGTATATGGTCTGGGAGTCTGTCAAACACGAACTCCACAGCACCATAATGGCTACACTGAAAACTGGGAAGTTTGGTGTCAAACTTCTCAGCACAATAAATGCACACTGATGCCAGTGTACATTTTATTGTAAAATACACCCCAGAGGGCATCTTAGAGATGCCCCCTGAAACCATACCCGACTATCAGTGTGGGCTGACTAGTTTTAGCAGCCTGCCACACACCAGACATGTTGCTGGCCACATGGGGAGGGTGCCTTTGTCACTCTGTGGCTAGTAACAAAGCCTGTACTGGGTGGAGGTGCTTCTCACCTCCCCCTGCAGGAACTGTAACACCTGGCGGTGAGCCTCAAAGGCTCACCCCCTTTGTTACAGCACCCCAGGGCACTCCAGCTAGTGGAGTTGTCCCCCCCCCTCTGGCCACGGCCCCACTTTTGGTGGCAAGGCCGGAGCAGATAATGAGAGAAACAAGGAGGAGTCACTGGCCAGTCAGGACAGCCCCTAAGGTGTCTTGAGCTGAGATGACTCTGACTTTTAGAAATCCTCCATCTTGCAGATGGAGGATTCCCCCAATAGGATTAGGGATGTGCCCCCTCCCCTCAGGGAAGAGGTACAAAGAGGTTGTAGCCACCCTCAGGGCAAGTAGCCATTGGCTACTAACCCCCCCAGACCTAAACACACCCCTAAATCGAGTATTTAGGGGCTCCCAGAACCTAGCAAGATAGATTCCTGCAACCTAAGACGAAGAAGGACTACTGACCTCAAAGCCCTGCAGAGAAGACGGAGACACCAACTGCTTTGGCCCCAGCTCTACCGGCCTGTCTCCCCACTTCAAGAAAAACTGCAACAGCGATGCGTTCCACAGGGTCCAGCGACCTCTGAAGCCTCAGAGGACTACCCTGCATCTAAAAGGACCAAGAACTCCCGAGGACAGGGGCTCTGCTCCAAAGAAGAAACATCTTTGCAACAAAGAAGCAACTTTGAAAGAACACACATTTCCAGCCGGAAGCGTGAGACTTTGCACTCTGCACCCGACGCCCCCGGCTCGACTTGTGGAGAACCAACACTACAGGGAGGACTCCCCGGCGACTGCGAGCCCGTGAGTAGCCAGAGTTGACCCCCCTGAGCCCCCACAGCCACGCCTGCAAAGGGAATCCAGAGGCTCCCCCTGACCGCGACTGCCTGCTTCTAAGAACCCAACGCCTGGTAATGACACTGCACCCGCAGCCCCCAGGACCTGAAGGATCCGACCTCCAGTGCAGGAGTGACCCCAGGTGGCCCTCTTCCTTGCCCAGGTGGTGGCTACCCCAAGGAGCCCCCCCCCTTGCCTGCCTGCTTCGCTGAAGAGACCCCTGGGTCTCCCATTGAACTACATTGCAAACCCGACGCCTGTTTGCACACTGCACCTGGCCACCCCAGTGCCGCTGAGGGTGCACTTTTTGTGCTGACTTGTGTCCCCCCCGATGCCCTACAAAACCCCCCTGGTTTGCCCTCCGAAGACGCGGATACTTACCTGCTGGCAGACTGGAACCGGGGCACCCCCTTCTCCATTGAAGCCTATGCGTTTTGGGCACCACTTTGACCTCTGCACCTGACAGGCCCTGAGCTGCTGGTGTGGTAACTTTGGGGTTGCCCTGAACCCCCAATGGTGGGCTACCTTGGAACCAACTTTGAACCCTGTAGGTGGTTTACTTACCTGCAAAACTAACAAACACTTACCTCCCCCAGGAACCGTTGAAAATTGCAGTGTCCAGTTTTAAAATAGCTTATTGCCATTTGTGTGAAAACTGTATATGCTATTTTGCTAATTCAAAGTTCCTAAAGTTCCTAGGTGAAATACCTTTCATTTAAAGTATTGTTTGTAAATCTTGAACCTGTGGTTCTTAAAATAAACTAAGAAAATATATTTTTCTATACAAAAACCTATTGGCCTGGAATTGTCTTTGAGTGTGTGTTCCTCATTTATTGCCTGTGTGTGTACAACAAATGCTTAACACTACCCTCTGATAAGCCTACTGCGAGACCACACTACCACAAAATAGAACATTAGAATTATCTCTTTTTGCCACTATCTTATCTCTAAGGGGAACCCTTGGACTCTGTGCATGCTATTTCTTACTTTAAAATAGTACATACAGAGCCAACTTCCTACATCCATCGTCTCTGCAGGGCTTTTAGGTCAGCAGTCCTTCTTGTTTCAGGTTGCAGGAATCTGATTTCCTGGGTTCTGGGTTGCTCCTAAAGACTAAATTTAGGGGTGTGTTTAGGTCAGGAGGGCAGTAGCCAATGGCTACTGTCCTGGAGGATGGCTACACCCTCTTTGTGCCTACTCCCTGAGGGGACGGGGGCACATCCCTAATCCTATTGGGGGAATCCTCCAATCTCAAGATGGAGGATTTCTAAAGGCAGGGGTCACCTCAGCTCAGAGCACCTTAGAAGCAGTCCTGACTGGTGGGTGACTCCTCCTTGTTTTAATCATTATCTCCTCCAGCCTTGCCGCCAAAAGTGGGTGCAGTGGCCGGAGGGGCGGGCATCTCCACTAGCTGGGATGCCCTGGGGTGCTGTAATAAAAGGCATGAGCCTTTGAGGCTCACCGGCTAGGTGTTACAGTTCCTGCAGGGGGAGGTGAGAAGCACCTCCACCCAGTGCAGGCTTTGTTTCGGTCCTCTGTGTGCATTTTGTAATAAATCCCCAGTGTGGGTTTATTATTCTGAAAAGTTTGATACCAAACTTCCCAGTATTCAGTGTAGCCATTATGGAGCTGTGGAGTTCTTTTTGACAAACTCCCATACATATACTTAATATGGCCACACTGTACTTACAATGTCTAAGAATACACTGTAGGAACATATCGCTCATGCAGCTATGCCCTCACCTGTGGTATAGTGCACCCAGCCTTAGGGCTGTAAGGCCTGCTAGAGGGATGCCTTACCTATGCCACAGGCAGCATTTTGTGTGCATGGCATCCTGAGGGGGATGCCATGTCGACTCTGCCTTTTTCTCCTCACCAACACACACAATCTACAATGGCAGTGTGCATGTGTTAGGTGAGGGGTCCCTCAGGGTGGCACAACATGTGCTGCAGCCCTTGGGGACCTTCCTTGGTCAAATGGCCCTTGGTCCCACTAGTACCTTTTACAAGGGACTTATCTGTGTGCCAGGGATGTGCCAATTGTGGAACAATGGTACATTTTAAAGTGAAATAACACTGGTGCTGGGGCCTGGTTAGCAGGGTCCTAGCACACTTCTCAGTCAAGTCAGCATCAATATCAGGCAAAAAGGTAGGGGTAACTGCAACAGGGACCATTTTCCTACACCGACCTCCAACAATGTGAAAGTGCGCCGCTTAGGGCAAACTAAAGTGATTTTGTGTCAGCCAAGGTGGGTGGGTGGGCGACTGGTAGTACCTTGCCCCTGAGGGCCTCAATGTTGTTGGCTGGTGCCCCAGCCTTTACTCTGAAAGGCTTTAGAGGCCTGCTCTTGTGGAGACACATTTTTGGTACCTCCATTCAACATCCTTTACACCAATATTATTCAATCAGAAATTTTTCAACATATTTGTGTTGAATTAACTTACATATAATTGTGATTTTTCCAAATTTATGAACTCAGGTGATATTTTTACAGTGCTTCAATAAAATAAATAAATTAATCATACCATTTAGTACCCAATTCTTGACATATTAAAACAGTACCTAATCAATAAAGATGTTGAATTGAAAAAAGAACCAAATTAATCTTGGGTGTTGTTTTTTTTTATTACAATGCTTCCATAAGTGAGCCATACCATGTCACCATACCGTATCTAATGCCCAATTCACAGCATCTTAAAGCAAAACTGTACCTAATCAATAAGGACATTAAATAGATGAAGCATAAAGAAAGTGATACTGAATTGTTTTCAAAGAATCTGACCTGGTTTGAACAGTCACCAGTTTTTTGTTTCTTTAATGTTTTTTAAATATATGTCCACTTTGCATGGGTGTTAATAAGTGTCCATCAGACCAATAAGGGACCAATCCCTTATCAATAGTTGGAACCCAAGCACTCCCCCACCAAGCCTACATGTTTAAATCTCCCTTTGGGACTGAATTTGACAAGATATTCCTCTGGGCTATACTCTTGTTGATGATTCCTGCCCTCATTTGCCTTAACTGGGTCAAGCTCCATTTTGTGTAGGCAAGGCGCATCTTGGCGTTGCCTCTGCGGAATACCTCTTTTGAAGCCTTGAAGAACAAGTTACTTACCTTTGGTAAGGCATTATCTGGTAGAAACGCTATCTAGCTGCAGATTCCTTACCTTTGAATTCCCTGGCGTCAGCTTCGAATCCGGAATCTTTTTGCTGAGCAATACCCTGCGTGCACCGTCGGGTGGCGTTGTTCGGATCCGTGTGCGTCATCCGGCTCCGCATGGCTCAGCATGGCTTCGCCAGCGTCGTTGGAGCCGTCTGTGACGTCTTCATCGTCTATGGAGGCACCACCCCGGTGCGCGTACGGCAGTTTTTTTATCCACAAAACATCCGGAAAACTGGCGGAAGTGCAGAGTCTTGGATACAACCAACATTTGTCTGTGCAAAACTAGGGCCCTGAAAAGGGATAAACCCTAACCCTTCTAGACATATCCGCAGAGCAGGAAGGCATGGGTGGGTTTAAGGAATCTGCAGCTGGATAGTCTCTCTATCAGATAATGCTTTACCAAAGGTAAGTAACTTGTTCATCTGATAGAGACTTCTAGCTGCAGATTCCTTACCTTTGAATAGATACCCAAGCCATAACCTCCTGGTGGTGGGCTGCAGATACTATTACTTACACTAAAAAGTCCTGTAGGACTGAACAGGCAACGTGCTCGTCTCTTCGTACCCGACTGTCCAGGCAGTAATGTTTTGCAAATGTGTGCAAAGATGCCTATGTTGCCGCCTGATAGATCTTTAGGACTGGTACGCCTCGAGCTAGCACAGTGGTAGCAGCTTTGCCCATGGCAGAATGAGCTTGCAAGCCCTCAGGAGGCTGCATCCTGGCCAATGCGTAGTTGATGCAGAGAATGACCCAGCGTGGAATGGTTTGTTTAGTTGCTCCAATGTACCCCACAAAGAGTTGGTGATCCACCCAGAACTCTTTTGTGCGGTCACAGTAGAACATCACTGTAAGGAAATGCCTCCTTGGCATGGTTACCCCCTGACTTTTTTGCCTTTGCTGATGCCAAGTTATGATTTGAAAGTGTGCTGGGACCTTGCTAACCAGGCCCCAGCACCAGTGTTCTTTCCCTAAACTGTACCTTTGTCTCCACAATTGGCACAACCCTGGCACCCAGGTAAGTCCCTTGTAACTGGTACCCCTGGTACCAAGGGCCCTGATGCCAGGGAAGGTCTCTAAGGGCTGCAGCATGTCTTATGCCATCCTAGGGACTGTATTGAATCCTAGTTTGTTTTACTGGGATAACAGTAGTTAGCTTAGCCTCTGGCTTGCAAACTCGTGCCCCCGTCACCTAGTGACTTTTAACCTACTTAGCTTCCTCTGTCTTAGCCCATTTAATTATTTATTTCTTCTAAGATGGCTGCCTTGTTTATAGTTAGGCCACTTGTTATGGGTAACATTATCAGTGTCACCGCGCCAAGGCATCAAGATCAAGCACCAAAGACAAACAGTAGGTGTTCACACTTAGGGATTTTCCGTCTCTACACTTTTGAGGGATTGTTCATATTAATTGCCATCCCAAGCATGTCTGTTATCCATTGTTTAGGAACACACCTACGTCAGGGGTCCTTGTAGATCTGTATGAATACATCACACTTTAGACAGATAATCAGAGGGATTCCGACCAGAGGGCATCGCCACCATCGCTGATACCGATGCTGCAGTCGTCTTGATGCTGACCCAGTCTTCGTGTCCCTGCGGAGTCTGAGATAGAGACCTCATTCCAAGGTAACAAGGGTTGGGGGGCTCCTCTCATGGACATGGCATTGGCAGATTAGGTTTAACAAACCCAGCTCTCCTTGAGTAAGGAGGTTAGGCCTATCACATTAGGGTATTAGGGCATATTACATCTCGTATGTCTTTTCTACATACTGCACGATGGTGGGGGTCTTTGTAATAATGACTCTTGTCTTCACAATTCTGTTTCTTGCATTATTCATTATCCTAATCATTGCAGCCCATGCAACTTATCGCAAATTGCAGTTATGTTAAATAAAAACTATTGAAACTTGTAAGGAAATGGCTCCCTGTTGCAGTTACCCTCTACTTTTTGCCTGATACTGATGCTGACTTGACTGAGAAGTGTGCTGGGACCCTGCTAACCAGGCCCCAGCACCAGTGTTCTTTCACCTAAAATGTACCATTTTCCCCACAATTGGCAGACCCCTGGCACACAGATAAGTCCCTTGTAAAAGGTACCAGTGGTACCAAGGGCCCTGTGACCAGTGAAGGTCCCAAAGGGCTGCAGCATATGTTGTGCCACCCTAAGGGACCTCTCGCCTAACACATGCACACTGCCATTGCAGATTGTGTGTGTTGGTGGGGAGAAAAAGGCAAAGTCGACATGGCATCCCCCTCAGGATGCCATGCACACAAAATACTGCCTGTGGCATAGGTAAGTCACCCCTCTAGCAGGCCTTACAGCCCTAAGGCAGGGTGCACTATACCACAGGTGAGGGCATAGCTGCATGAGCAATATGCCCCTACAGTGTCTAAGTCTATTCTTAGACATTGTAAGTACTGTTGTGGCCATATTAAGTATATGGTCTGGGAGTTTGTCAAAAACGAACTCCACAGCTCCATAATGGCTACACTGAATACTGGGAAGTTTTGTATCAAACTTCTCAGAATAATAAACCCACACTGATTCAAGTGTTGGATTTATTAAAAAATTCACACAGAGGGCATCTTAGGGATGCCCCCTGTATTTTACCCAATTGTTCAGTGCAGGACTGACTGGTCTGTGCCAGCCTGCTGCTGAGAGATGAGTTTCTGACCCCATGTGGTGAGGGCCGTTGTGCTCTCTGAGGACAGAAACAAAAGCCTGCTCTGGGTGGAGGTGCTTCACACCCCCCCCCCTGCAGGAACTGTAACACCTAGCAGTAAGCCTCAAAGGCTCAGGCTTCGTGTTACAATGCCCCAGGGCACTCCAGCTAGTGGAGATGCCCGCCCCCTGGACACAGCCCCCACTTTTGGTGGCAAGGCCAGGGGAGATAATGAGAAAAACAAGGAGGAGTCACCCACCTGTCAGGACAGCCCCTAAGGTGTCCTGAGCTGAGTTGACCTCTGCCTTTAGAAATCCTCCATCTTGATTTTGGAGGATTCCCCCAATAGGAATAGGGATGTGCCCCTTCCCCTCAGGGAAGAGGCACAAGGAGGGTGTAGCCACCCTCAAGGACAGTAGCAATTGGCTACTGCCCTCTCAGACCTAAACACACCCCTAAATTCAGTATTTAGGGGCTCCCCAGAACCTAGGAAACTAGATTCCTGCAACCTAAGACGAAGAAGGACTGCTGACCTGAAGTCCTGCAGAGAAGACGGAGACACCCACTGCTTTGGCCCCAGCCCTACCGGCTTGTCTCCCAACTTCGAGAAAAACTACAACAGCGACGCGCTCCCCAGGGTCCAGCGACCTCAGAAGCCTCAGAGGACCACACTGCATCTAAAAGGACCAAGAACTCCAGAGGACAGCGGCCCTGTTCCAAAGAAACCAAAACTTGCAACAAAGAAACAACTTTAAAAGGACTCCACGTTTCCCGCCGGAAGCGTGAGACTTTCCACTGTGCACCCGACGCCCCCCGCTCGACTTGTGGAGAACCAACACTACAGGGAGGACTCCCCGGCGACTGCGAGCCCGTGAGTAGCCAGAGTTGACCCCCCTGAGCCCCCACAGCCACGCCTGCAAAGGGAATCCAGAGGCTCCCCCTGACCGCGACTGCCTGCTTCTAAGAACCCAACGCCTGGTAATGACACTGCACCCGCAGCCCCCAGGACCTGAAGGATCCGACCTCCAGTGCAGGAGTGACCCCAGGTGGCCCTCTTCCTTGCCCAGGTGGTGGCTACCCCAAGGAGCCCCCCCCCCTTGCCTGCCTGCTTCGCTGAAGAGACCCCTGGGTCTCCCATTGAACTACATTGCAAACCCGACGCCTGTTTGCACACTGCACCTGGCCACCCCAGTGCCGCTGAGGGTGCACTTTTTGTGCTGACTTGTGTCCCCCCCGATGCCCTACAAAACCCCCCTGGTTTGCCCTCCGAAGACGCGGATACTTACCTGCTGGCAGACTGGAACCGGGGCACCCCCTTCTCCATTGAAGCCTATGCGTTTTGGGCACCACTTTGACCTCTGCACCTGACAGGCCCTGAGCTGCTGGTGTGGTAACTTTGGGGTTGCCCTGAACCCCCAATGGTGGGCTACCTTGGAACCAACTTTGAACCCTGTAGGTGGTTTACTTACCTGCAAAACTAACAAACACTTACCTCCCCTAGGAACCGTTGAAAATTGCAGTGTCCAGTTTTAAAATAGCTTATTGCCATTTGTGTGAAAACTGTATATGCTATTTTGCTAATTCAAAGTTCCTAAAGTTCCTAGGTGAAATACCTTTCATTTAAAGTATTGTTTGTAAATCTTGAACCTGTGGTTCTTAAAATAAACTAAGAAAATATATTTTTCTATACAAAAACCTATTGGCCTGGAATTGTCTTTGAGTGTGTGTTCCTCATTTATTGCCTGTGTGTGTACAACAAATGCTTAACACTACCCTCTGATAAGCCTACTGCGAGACCACACTACCACAAAATAGAACATTAGAATTATCTCTTTTTGCCACTATCTTATCTCTAAGGGGAACCCTTGGACTCTGTGCATGCTATTTCTTACTTTAAAATAGTACATACAGAGCCAACTTCCTACATCCATCGTCTCTGCAGGGCTTTTAGGTCAGCAGTCCTTCTTGTTTCAGGTTGCAGGAATCTGATTTCCTGGGTTCTGGGTTGCTCCAAAAAGACTAAATTTAGGGGTGTGTTTAGGTCAGGAGGGCAGTAGCCAATGGCTACTGTCCTGGAGGATGGCTACACCCTCTTTGTGCCTACTCCCTGAGGGGACGGGGGCACATCCCTAATCCTATTGGGGGAATCCTCCAATCTCAAGATGGAGGATTTCTAAAGGCAGGGGTCACCTCAGCTCAGAGCACCTTAGAAGCAGTCCTGACTGGTGGGTGACTCCTCCTTGTTTTAATCATTATCTCCTCCAGCCTTGCCGCCAAAAGTGGGTGCAGTGGCCGGAGGGGCGGGCATCTCCACTAGCTGGGATGCCCTGGGGTGCTGTAATAAAAGGCATGAGCCTTTGAGGCTCACCGGCTAGGTGTTACAGTTCCTGCAGGGGGAGGTGAGAAGCACCTCCACCCAGTGCAGGCTTTGTTTCGGTCCTCTGTGTGCATTTTGTAATAAATCCCCAGTGTGGGTTTATTATTCTGAAAAGTTTGATACCAAACTTCCCAGTATTCAGTGTAGCCATTATGGAGCTGTGGAGTTCTTTTTGACAAACTCCCATACATATACTTAATATGGCCACACTGTACTTACAATGTCTAAGAATACACTGTAGGAACATATCGCTCATGCAGCTATGCCCTCACCTGTGGTATAGTGCACCCAGCCTTAGGGCTGTAAGGCCTGCTAGAGGGATGCCTTACCTATGCCACAGGCAGCATTTTGTGTGCATGGCATCCTGAGGGGGATGCCATGTCGACTCTGCCTTTTTCTCCTCACCAACACACACAATCTACAATGGCAGTGTGCATGTGTTAGGTGAGGGGTCCCTCAGGGTGGCACAACATGTGCTGCAGCCCTTGGGGACCTTCCTTGGTCAAATGGCCCTTGGTCCCACTAGTACCTTTTACAAGGGACTTATCTGTGTGCCAGGGATGTGCCAATTGTGGAACAATGGTACATTTTAAAGTGAAATAACACTGGTGCTGGGGCCTGGTTAGCAGGGTCCTAGCACACTTCTCAGTCAAGTCAGCATCAATATCAGGCAAAAAGGTAGGGGTAACTGCAACAGGGACCATTTTCCTACACCGACCTCCAACAATGTGAAAGTGCGCCGCTTAGGGCAAACTAAAGTGATTTTGTGTCAGCCAAGGTGGGTGGGTGGGCGACTGGTAGTACCTTGCCCCTGAGGGCCTCAATGTTGTTGGCTGGTGCCCCAGCCTTTACTCTGAAAGGCTTTAGAGGCCTGCTCTTGTGGAGACACATTTTTGGTACCTCCATTCAACATCCTTTACACCAATATTATTCAATCAGAAATTTTTCAACATATTTGTGTTGAATTAACTTACATATAATTGTGATTTTTCCAAATTTATGAACTCAGGTGATATTTTTACAGTGCTTCAATAAAATAAATAAATTAATCATACCATTTAGTACCCAATTCTTGACATATTAAAACAGTACCTAATCAATAAAGATGTTGAATTGAAAAAAGAACCAAATTAATCTTGGGTGTTGTTTTTTTTTATTACAATGCTTCCATAAGTGAGCCATACCATGTCACCATACCGTATCTAATGCCCAATTCACAGCATCTTAAAGCAAAACTGTACCTAATCAATAAGGACATTAAATAGATGAAGCATAAAGAAAGTGATACTGAATTGTTTTCAAAGAATCTGACCTGGTTTGAACAGTCACCAGTTTTTTGTTTCTTTAATGTTTTTTAAATATATGTCCACTTTGCATGGGTGTTAATAAGTGTCCATCAGACCAATAAGGGACCAATCCCTTATCAATAGTTGGAACCCAAGCACTCCCCCACCAAGCCTACATGTTTAAATCTCCCTTTGGGACTGAATTTGACAAGATATTCCTCTGGGCTATACTCTTGTTGATGATTCCTGCCCTCATTTGCCTTAACTGGGTCAAGCTCCATTTTGTATAGGCAAGGCGCATCTTGGCGTTGCCTCTGCGGAATACCTCTTTTGAAGCCTTGAAGAACAAGTTACTTACCTTTGGTAAGGCATTATCTGGTAGAAACGCTATCTAGCTGCAGATTCCTTACCTTTGAATTCCCTGGCGTCAGCTTCGAATCCGGAATCTTTTTGCTGAGCAATACCCTGCGTGCACCGTCGGGTGGCGTTGTTCGGATCCGTGTGCGTCATCCGGCTCCGCATGGCTCAGCATGGCTTCGCCAGCGTCGTTGGAGCCGTCTGTGACGTCTTCATCGTCTATGGAGGCACCACCCCGGTGCGCGTACGGCAGTTTTTTTATCCACAAAACATCCGGAAAACTGGCGGAAGTGCAGAGTCTTGGATACAACCAACATTTGTCTGTGCAAAACTAGGGCCCTGAAAAGGGATAAACCCTAACCCTTCTAGACATATCCGCAGAGCAGGAAGGCATGGGTGGGTTTAAGGAATCTGCAGCTGGATAGTCTCTCTATCAGATAATGCTTTACCAAAGGTAAGTAACTTGTTCATCTGATAGAGACTTCTAGCTGCAGATTCCTTACCTTTGAATAGATACCCAAGCCATAACCTCCTGGTGGTGGGCTGCAGATACTATTACTTACACTAAAAAGTCCTGTAGGACTGAACAGGCAACGTGCTCGTCTCTTCGTACCCGACTGTCCAGGCAGTAATGTTTTGCAAATGTGTGCAAAGATGCCTATGTTGCCGCCTGATAGATCTTTAGGACTGGTACGCCTCGAGCTAGCACAGTGGTAGCAGCTTTGCCCATGGCAGAATGAGCTTGCAAGCCCTCAGGAGGCTGCATCCTGGCCAATGCGTAGTTGATGCAGAGAATGACCCAGCGTGGAATGGTTTGTTTAGTTGCTCCAATGTACCCCACAAAGAGTTGGTGATCCACCCAGAACTCTTTTGTGCGGTCACAGTAGAACATCACTGTAAGGAAATGCCTCCTTGGCATGGTTACCCCCTGACTTTTTTGCCTTTGCTGATGCCAAGTTATGATTTGAAAGTGTGCTGGGACCTTGCTAACCAGGCCCCAGCACCAGTGTTCTTTCCCTAAACTGTACCTTTGTCTCCACAATTGGCACAACCCTGGCACCCAGGTAAGTCCCTTGTAACTGGTACCCCTGGTACCAAGGGCCCTGATGCCAGGGAAGGTCTCTAAGGGCTGCAGCATGTCTTATGCCATCCTAGGGACTGTATTGAATCCTAGTTTGTTTTACTGGGATAACAGTAGTTAGCTTAGCCTCTGGCTTGCAAACTGGTGCCCCCGTCACCTAGTGACTTTTAACCTACTTAGCTTTCTCTGTCTTAGCCCATTTAATTATTTATTTCTTCTAAGATGGCTGCCTTGTTTATAGTTAGGCCACTTGTTATGGGTAACATTATCAGTGTCACCGCGCCAAGGCATCAAGATCAAGCACCAAAGACAAACAGTAGGTGTTCACACTTAGGGATTTTCCGTCTCTACACTTTTGAGGGATTGTTCATATTAATTGCCATCCCAAGCATGTCTGTTATCCATTGTTTAGGAACACACCTACGTCAGGGGTCCTTGTAGATCTGTATGAATACATCACACTTTAGACAGATAATCAGAGGGATTCCGACCAGAGGGCATCGCCACCATCGCTGATACCGATGCTGCAGTCGTCTTGATGCTGACCCAGTCTTCGTGTCCCTGCGGAGTCTGAGATAGAGACCTCATTCCAAGGTAACAAGGGTTGGGGGGCTCCTCTCATGGACATGGCATTGGCAGATTAGGTTTAACAAACCCAGCTCTCCTTGAGTAAGGAGGTTAGGCCTATCACATTAGGGTATTAGGGCATATTACATCTCGTATGTCTTTTCTACATACTGCACGATGGTGGGGGTCTTTGTAATAATGACTCTTGTCTTCACAATTCTGTTTCTTGCATTATTCATTATCCTAATCATTGCAGCCCATGCAACTTATCGCAAATTGCAGTTATGTTAAATAAAAACTATTGAAACTTGTAAGGAAATGGCTCCCTGTTGCAGTTACCCTCTACTTTTTGCCTGATACTGATGCTGACTTGACTGAGAAGTGTGCTGGGACCCTGCTAACCAGGCCCCAGCACCAGTGTTCTTTCACCTAAAATGTACCATTTTACCCACAATTGGCAGACCCCTGGCACACAGATAAGTCCCTTGTAAAAGGTACCAGTGGTACCAAGGGCCCTGTGACCAGTGAAGGTCCCAAAGGGCTGCAGCATATGTTGTGCCACCCTAAGGGACCTCTCGCCTAACACATGCACACTGCCATTGCAGATTGTGTGTGTTGGTGGGGAGAAAAAGGCAAAGTCGACATGGCATCCCCCTCAGGATGCCATGCACACAAAATACTGCCTGTGGCATAGGTAAGTCACCCCTCTAGCAGGCCTTACAGCCCTAAGGCAGGGTGCACTATACCACAGGTGAGGGCATAGCTGCATGAGCAATATGCCCCTACAGTGTCTAAGTCTATTCTTAGACATTGTAAGTACTGTTGTGGCCATATTAAGTATATGGTCTGGGAGTTTGTCAAAAACGAACTCCACAGCTCCATAATGGCTACACTGAATACTGGGAAGTTTTGTATCAAACTTCTCAGAATAATAAACCCACACTGATTCAAGTGTTGGATTTATTAAAAAATTCACACAGAGGGCATCTTAGGGATGCCCCCTGTATTTTACCCAATTGTTCAGTGCAGGACTGACTGGTCTGTGCCAGCCTGCTGCTGAGAGATGAGTTTCTGACCCCATGTGGTGAGGGCCGTTGTGCTCTCTGAGGACAGAAACAAAAGCCTGCTCTGGGTGGAGGTGCTTCACACCCCCCCCCCTGCAGGAACTGTAACACCTAGCAGTAAGCCTCAAAGGCTCAGGCTTCGTGTTACAATGCCCCAGGGCACTCCAGCTAGTGGAGATGCCCGCCCCCTGGACACAGCCCCCACTTTTGGTGGCAAGGCCAGGGGAGATAATGAGAAAAACAAGGAGGAGTCACCCACCTGTCAGGACAGCCCCTAAGGTGTCCTGAGCTGAGTTGACCTCTGCCTTTAGAAATCCTTCATCTTGATTTTGGAGGATTCCCCCAATAGGAATAGGGATGTGCCCCTCCCCCTCAGGGAAGAGGCACAAGGAGGGTGTAGCCACCCTCAAGGACAGTAGCAATTGGCTACTGCCCTCTCAGACCTAAACACACCCCTAAATTCAGTATTTAGGGGCTCCCCAGAACCTAGGAAACTAGATTCCTGCAACCTAAGACGAAGAAGGACTGCTGACCTGAAGTCCTGCAGAGAAGACGGAGACACCCACTGCTTTGGCCCCAGCCCTACCGGCTTGTCTCCCAACTTCGAGAAAAACTACAACAGCGACGCGCTCCCCAGGGTCCAGCGACCTCAGAAGCCTCAGAGGACCACACTGCATCTAAAAGGACCAAGAACTCCAGAGGACAGCGGCCCTGTTCCAAAGAAACCAAAACTTGCAACAAAGAAACAACTTTAAAAGGACTCCACGTTTCCCGCCGGAAGCGTGAGACTTTCCACTGTGCACCCGACGCCCCCCGCTCGACCTGCGGGGAAACAACACTACAGTGAGGACTCCCCGGCAACTGCGAGCCTGTGAGTAGCCAGAGTTGATCCCCCTGGCCCCCCACAGCGACGCCTGCAGAGGGAATCCAGAGCCTCCCCCTGACCGCGACTGCCTGCTTCCAAGAACCCAACGCCTGGTAAAGACACTGCACCCGCAGCCCCCAGGACCAGAAGGATCCGACCTCCAGTGCAGAAGTGACCCCCAGGTGGCCCTCTCCCTTGCCCAGGTGGTAGCTACCCCGAGGAGCCCCCCCCCCTTGCCTGCCTGCTTCGCTGAAGAGACCCCTGGGTCTCCCATTGAAACCTATTGCGAACCCGATGCCTGTTTGCACTCTGCACCCGGCTGCCCCTGTGCCGCTGAGGGTACTTTCTGTGCTGACTACCCTGCATCTAGAAGGACTAAGAACTCCCGAGGACAGCGGCTCTGTTCACCAAAACTGCAACTTTGCAACAAAGAAGCAACTTTCAAACCAACACACGTTTCCCGCCGGAAGCGTGAGACTTTGCACTCTGCACCCGACGCCCCCGGCTCGACTTGTTGAGGACTCCCCGGCGACTGCGAGACCGTGAGTAACCAGAGTTGACCCCCCTGAGTCCCCACAGCGACGCCTGCAGAGGGAATCCCGAGGCTCCCCCTGACCGCGACTGCCTGCTTCAAAGACCGGATACCTGGAAAAGGCACTGCATCCGCAGGCCCCAGGACCTGAAGGATCGGACCTCCAGTGCAGGAGCGACCCCCAGGTGGCCCTCTCCCTTGCCCAGGTGGTAGCTACCCCGAGGAGCCCCCCCCCCTTGCCTGCCTGCTTCGCTGAAGAGACCCCTGGGTCTCCCATTGAAACCTATTGCGAACCCGATGCCTGTTTGCACTCTGCACCCGGCTGCCCCTGTGCCGCTGAGGGTACTTTCTGTGCTGACTTGTGTGCCCCCTGGTGCCCTACAAAACCCACCTGGTCTGCCCTCCGAAGTCGCGGGTACTTACCTGCTGGCAGACTGGAACCGGGCACCCGCTTCTCCATTGAAGCCTATGTGTTTTGGGCACCACTTTGACCTCTGCACTTGGCCGGCCCTGAGCTGCTGGTGTGGTAACTTTGGGGTTGCCCTGAACCCCCAACGGTGGGCTACCTTGGACCCAACTTTGAACCCTGTAGGTGGTTTACTTACCTGCAAAACGAACAAATACTTACCTCCCCCAGGAACTGTTGAAATTTGCACTGTGTCTAGTTTTAAAATAGCTTATTGCCATTTTTGCCAAAACTGTACATGCTATTTTGCTGATTCAAAGTTCCTATGATACCTGAGTGAAATACCTTTCATTTAAAGTATTGATTGTAAATCTTGAACCTGTGGTTCTTAAAATAAACTAAGAAAACATATTTTTCTATATAAAAACCTATTGGCCTGGAATTGTCTTTGAGTGTGTGTTCCTCATTTATTGCCTGTGTGTGTACAACAAATGCTTAACACTACCCTCTGATAAGCCTACTGCTCGACCACACTACCACAAAATAGAGCATTAGAATTATCTCTTTTTGCCACTATCTTACCTCTAAGGGGAGCCCTTGGACTCTGTGCATGCTATTTCTTACTTTGAAATAGTACATACAGTTCCAACTTCCTACTAAACTCTACTGTATCTTTGTCATTGCCTGTGTTTCTATGAGACATGATATATCTGTGAGAAAGGGGTAATCTCCGTTTAACCACGACACTCCCTGAGATGTCCTATTCTCAAGTCCATGCGTAACGGCTGCCATAAATCACCTTTTACTATTGTGTTTCTGGTGAGGTGCTGCTACTGAGCCGGTAAGGTTGGGACAACAGTTGCAACTTGTTGTAGGAAAGGCTTAGTCACCTACAAACAAAAGTACTGTCATCCTTAAACCAGCAGTCTTGCTCAGAGCAAGAGTCCAAAATACGACATGGCACCACCAATGATGGTGTTTAGGCACTAATTTAAGGATACCCTGACTATCACTGTCTCACAGACAACAGGTACCCTAAGTACCATTATACAGAGACGTCCGTGGTCTTTGGGAGAATCCTCCTCAGCTGAAAAGGTAACACCTGATTAAGCTGTAGGTTGTTCGAGCTCGAACTCATAAAAGGACTTTACTACCCATTTTTGGTGTTCTGTTTCTCTAAACAAATATGGCTGATGCCATTGACATTCCTGAAAATGCTAGACAAGCCCTAACACAACATTTATTAACGCATTGCCTTACAGATGAGAGCGGGATGTTACTCTGATAATAGAAGCTACTGAAGCATACCAAACAGAAACATTTTACTGTTTGGTCACCTTTCCAGAGGTTGACCAAAGAACACACACATTCCACACATATGAAGTTGCAATCGTACCTTTACAATACCAAGCATACCAGTATCATGAAATATCGCTCACCTACCAGGAGCATCAGAACTGGTTCGAAGGCGCCCTACCACATGTACTACGAAGAGTGAGGTTAGGTCCCTTAAGTAATGATGGACCTACATGGCCTATGTTTGCCACATACACACCTCACCCAGGCATACAGACTATGCCAATAGCAGATCTACGAGTTCTATATAATGAATTAATGGCATTATATAGACGATTAGTCCAGTTCGTAATGCGAACATTGAACACAACACCAGCGTGTCCAGCACCGCCAGTAGCTGGTGGTTATCAATTGGCTACTGGGATTAATCCGCAAACAGTGCATACTCGTATGGGTAAAGTGCCCACGGAACGGGAAAAAATACCATTCTGGATTGCCCAGAAAACGAATCAGCTGGAAGCTGTGTTTCCCCATAAGGGACCACAGGAAAAACATAGGTTGCTCCCTATGTGCTTGCCTTTTGGGATGGTTCCCATAGTGGATAACTGTGCCACATGGGGTACAGTCTTCGCTGCCAAATATACTACCACACATGGTACCCCAACACTTGCCAATTTACCGAAAGTGTTAAAACAAATACAAAATGAGCATGGGGCTGCACCAGCCCTGGATTTGGGGATGAAATTAATGCATAACTTTGACGCTGTATCCTCAATAATACTCAGTAATATTAAGGGGGAAGCGGTAGCACTGGCAATTCGCTAGCGTCTCCGGGAAAACTCCACACCAGGAACAAGAGAGACAGCTACCGAAAATAATTTCCGATGCCTATACTAGTATAGGACGGGATAGTTTGGGAGCCAAACCTAAAAAATTGGAGTAACAAGGACCATCCACAAGGAGGGTACAAAGCAGGCAGAAGAGGGCTCTAAGAAGCGCTGGGACAAACAAAAAGATTTCAAAGAAAGAAGAAGTAAGAGAGCTGATTCTCCACACCCGGAGAACTCCGAAAGGAGATATAATCTCAGAAATAGGGAGAACATTAAAACTCCAGACAGATATACTGATTCACGTCCCTCTTGTTCCTTTCAGGACGCACCGGATAGACATAGCGAGAGAGGGGGCCGTCAAGATCGACGTCCGGAATACGTGAAAGAGAAAAAAGACTCACAACAGTCTACCATTAAAAAAGAAGACAAGACTCCTCAGCAAAAGCCACAGTTTAAAAAGAAGAAGGTGGCAGCACTGACAGTTAAAAATGCCAGTAAAATTGAGAACGCTGTTGAGGAACAAGACGTGGGCAGTGACTCTGTTAGACAGCGGGCAGAAGTCACCATATGTCGCCAGAGTCTGAAAGATCATCTGGATGCGACAGCAACTAGCGATTACGTCGCGGTTGAAACAGCGGATGGCTGCGTTCTTCCCCCCGATAGGGTTTATGATTTAAAAATTCAGATAGAGGGAGACGTGGAGCTCACTTTAGTGTGATATTTTGGGATGAACTTACTAGTGATATCCTATTGGCCAAAAGAGACTGGCCACCTGAACACGTCCGCAAGTTCCCGCATGGGGAAGATGTAATTTTGCCTTCTTTCTCCGATCTTGTTCCGGAAGCAGCAAAAGGAGCCTATGCTGTTGAATGGGCTTTAGCGCAGGCACCTGCGCTATACCGCAATCATGTAGGTTGGGACAAGGAGTCCCCTTGTCATATTATTCCCGTTAGGTCTACACCCCAACCGCAGCCACAATATCCTGTCAAACATGAAGCAAAAGCTCAGGTGAAGGAAATCCTCACCCAACTTGAGTACCAGGGAGTTATTGAGCCCTGTACATCTGCAATGAATAATCTGTTATTCCCCGTTGCAAAGCCAGACCATTCATATAGAATAGTCATTGATTCTAGACACTTAAATAGTCATACATGCACGTATGCTATACAAAATTCACACAGCACAGCACTGATAAACAATATAATTCGTAAAAAATATAAAACCACATGAGACATATCTAATGGATTTTTCTGCCAGAATTTAGCACATGAAAGTCGGGACCTAAGTGCATTCTCATTTGGCTCTCAGAAACGCTTTTGTCGTTTACCTCAAGGCTATAAAAATAGCCCAGAACTATTTTCAGCCCGTGTAACATCAATATTACATGATATTGATTCCGAGGCGTTGTCCTATGTGGATGACATATATCTCACAGACGACGTCCTCGACATTCATCTTGAGAGGGTCGATCGGATCATTTTGGGATTTGCGGACCTCGTTTACAAATTCAATTTTAAGAAAAGCAAGATAGCCTTTCTTAGCGTATTATTCCTGGGATATGAGCTATCAAACGAGGGGAAGAGCCTGGCCCCGCACTTTTTAGAGAAATGTGCTCAACTACAGCCTCCAAACACACTTAAGAAATTACAGTCATTACTGGGTTTATTCAATTTAGGCAAAACATACATTCCAAATTATGCACAACGCATCAAGCCACTTTATGACTTAGTTCAGACCAATTTTTCTAGCAGACACTGGACAATTGAACACACACACATCCTTAGGGACATGCAACAGGACATGCTAGAAGCTAAACACTTACACACCTGTGACAATAAAACAAACTTGGTCATCAGAATAATTGCTGGTGCCATTGGATTTACTTATGTCACCTTTAATGAGGATGACACGGTACCCATAGCATATAAATCACATTTATACTCAAATGCTGAACAGTGTTTTGCACCTACAGAAAAGATTCTGACGGCAGTTCAGATGGCCGTCATAAAAGAGAGGCCACTTGCCCAGGGGAAACGTATTATTGTTGTCTCCCCGGTGCCGGCCTTAGAGGCTGTCACCAAAGCAAGCATTCCTAACGCTAAAGCATTACATCCACGTTGGTTTCAATGGGCAACGTCTCTGACCGCCACTAATGTCGATTATATATTCGATCCAACACTTCAGACACAAGAATTTCTCAGTATGAACAAGAGTACCCCGCTCCTCTAAATATCTTGCCACTAGACAGCTACCATACTATCATATACACTGATGGTTCGGCGCAACCGGCTGTAGGTACTAAACATCAATACTCAGCAGCTTGCGCAGCCGTGAGCGGAGTGATGGAATATGGAGTTTTCTACCCTCACAATACCTACACGCAGACCTTAGGGGACTGCACAGCCCAGTTGGCTGAGCTTAAAGCTCTTATTCTAGCGCTCGAACATACTGAGACAGGATGCCAGACTTTGATAGTCTGTGACTCATATTACTGCGTCCAGTCATACAATGAATATCTCAATCATTGGAAACCGAACGGGTTTAGAGATTCTAAAGGGAACACCATTAAACACAAGACATTGTGGGGGAGGGTGGCTGATCTTAAGGATAAGCTACTGTGTGTCCATGTAGTCCATATATTGGGACACCAACGTGTAGGAGTACACGTTACCGGTAATACATTGGCTGATGAAGCGGCCAAAGCATCAGTAGCTATGGATTCTGTGGCTGCAGTGACTCGTTCTCAGACGAGATTGGATAATGAAATACTGATTGCCGTTAAAGCTTCGGCTGCAGGCAAGTCCCTTCCGAAAGGATACCCTACAAACTATACTTACCATATCAGTGCACAGAATGTTGCTTACACAACGATTCCTGGGGTTGGAGATCGAGTGATCCCCAATGAAGACCAGAGATTAGATCTAATTAAAGCAGCGCATGAGGGTGTCTCTTCTGCACATGCTGGTATACAGGCCACGATAATACTCCTACAGCAACGCTTCTGGTGGCCGGGTCTATGCAGATGCACAAAGCAGTATGTCCTTTGCTGTGACATTTGCCTGCAGATCAAGGGTCTCTAATATCAAGCGCCCACCGCAGACATCCCTCTTAGTGTCCAACAAGCCACTACAGTGTGTGTACCTAGACCATTGTGGTCCCTTACAGCCTGATGGTGCATACAAATACATTTTAGTAGCTGTAGATTCCTGTTGTAGATTCCACAGCGGTCGGCTGACACCCGGACTGTTATAAAAGATTTGCTGATCTTCATCGGTACATATGCGGTTGCAGCATCCATTCGGACCAAGGCCCTGCATTTTCCTCTAAGGCATTCAGGGACACCATGAGGATGATGGGTGTTGAACTCCATTACTCCTCACCATACCATCCCGAGGGAAATTCGGTCGTGGAGAGGCGGAATCGTGATCTAAAGCAGTCCTTAACAGCTTGAGTATTAGGTTCAGGCCGCAGTTGGTTACACCACCTATATGGGGTCCAGAGAGCACTGAATAATCTGCCAAGACGGTCCTTGGGGGGACGCTCTCCATATGAGGTTCTCTCTGGGATACCTATGTATGTCCCAGATCTTGATGCCCCTGGTATGGTGGCAGCAGAAACACCATTTGAGATAAAAGAACGTCTTACTGTTTTACAGGAGCTTCAACAATTTTGTGAGGATAAATCATCTGCAAGTGCTGCCACTTTAGGAATAAGGGATTTGGCGAAAACTTCAACTGGCTGGATTCCTAAAGTTGGGGATCTGGATTGTGAGAAGATCGCTGTGAAGAAGGAGTTCTGTCCATCATACAGAGCACCTGTACCAGTCTGGAGAATACAAGGCACCAGGACTGTCATCTTACCACCACTGTCTGGTTCTAAGACGAACAGATTCATCTCCATTGATGACATCAAACTACACCATGTGGCCGATCCTTCACAGTAGACCAGGAGGTCCCTTGGGTGGTTCCCGATCCCCTCTCACTACCCAACAGGACATCCATCTACGTAGTAGGATGAACATCACTACTACAGACTATGCAACAATGTCAACTGCTGTTCCAGACACCTCCTCGAACATGGGGAGGGCGGAAAATGAACTCTTGTTGGTTCCAGTCACATCTGCAGTGACCACCCCGCTTCAAGATTTAGCTGTATTTTACACAAACACTTCAACGACTGATGAAGTTGTCTACCAAGAGCCTCCACGTGCAGTGGACCAGAGTACATTGGCTCCTGTGTTTGCAGAGACTACCTCTGGCTATTTCATTGACATTGATGATTTTTCTTCAGATTCATCCACTACTGTGATTGACAATGTTTCAAAAAGTAGTAAGGTGTATAGATGGCTTAAAAAGAACTATTTGATATACCCATGGAACTACTTGTGGTTCTGTTTGACATTTATTGCATTATTTTTATGGATTGGTTTTGTGACTGTTTTCTTTTTACTTATAAATGGTCACTATATTCCTGATCGCTCCTCTATGGAGCCTGTTGCTGAAGTTTTAACACCACATCATTCTTCACATAAGGTCCGAAGAGATTTGTCCCCTGTAAATATTACAGCAACACCGATTACTGATGGGATTGTGTGGGACAAAGTTCCATTTGATATATACGGGCCTACAGAAATTATTCAAATACCATACGTGTTCAAAATTTCACTGACTGATGTAATTACACCTGATGTTGTCTCTGATGATTGGGATGTCCAAACAGTTGATTCCATGCTAACTGAAATGAAGGACTATTCCACTTTTGAAAGTGATGATGTATATCATTATACAATGAATTATGGGGAAAAGTTCTGCTATAACAATTGGGGACATCACTACCTACACCGTGCCACTAGATACAGGCCAGTATTGAACTACACACAGTGGGAACACTGTTCTACACCACTGTTGGGGAGTCCAAAGTATTATAGCGATAAATTTACATACTTTTCTGGGAATGATACAAGAAAAGCGGAGTCGTATTATTTTAAATTACCTCCGGCACAAATTAGGAAAATGTAGCTAACTGATACAAAACTGATATATTCAGATCCCTTTGTTTCCCGGCTCGCAATTGAGGGTTACGAATATTGGAAGAGCACTATTGACTTGAAAAGTGTATGGGGAACACAAGATTGGCAAATACAGGGTGGGGAGGCTTTATTTCGAGCATGCCTGATTCCTGTGCAAATTATTTTCTTAAATGACACTATTCAGCAGACATCCTGTCTGGGGTTAGCAAAAATTAAGGATCTGAACACACCCAGTATCCCTACTCCGGCAAGGTTTAAAGATTGGCAACACTTCCTTAATATCACACAGGAAAGGCTAGACGCAATGGTTAAGGCTGGTACCTACAATTCTTCACTTTCCAGTCCCAGCGGGTGGTTAATATGGCCCACTGACACTAATGAGTGTCAAGCGCATTTTTTGAACTCTTCAGGGTTTTTTTAAATTAACAGGCCAGACCCTCACTTTATATAGGGTCAACATACAGGTATAGTTACAACATACAGTGTGGGTAAGCTGTGTCAGCAATGGGTACAAACAAACACGTTAGCCGAGGTTAAGAAACACCTGAACACTCTTTCTGAAAATATAGACTTGCAGGATTTTCTGCTGGGTCCTAGGAAACAGCGCTCGAAAACGTTTTGATATGCTATGTACAATAAAATTTGGAAACTTTCCCAGATTGAGGCTGCTGCGCGTTTAAGGCAATTAGATAAAGAAAATTTAGAAAAAACATTAGCTGTTGTAGACAACGGCATGAATGCACTGTTCAACAGGATTTATTCACTATCAAATATATTGTCGTCTGCTATTAATATCACTCAGACAGACATGTCCCGGTTATATCATGGGCAAACACAGCTACGTTCCATCATGCAGCTAGGTTGGACATTACAGACACTGAAAAGTGGCCACATTCCATGGAAGTATATTAATGGGAGTGAATTCTTCACTGCTTTTAATTTTTCCAGGGAACAAGCGACAATGGCTAAAAGGGAGGCTAGTTTCACCCTGCTTCAAGTAGAAAAGCTAGATAAGTTGCCCTTCACGGTAGCAGAGAGTCCTTCAACTATCTGGCTCTTACATGGCATTATTAATTTACCGATTTTGACCTTCCATTTCTCGAGCTGCCTGAAACATCTTGCAGTGGGAAGATATGAGCAACTAGGAGATAGCTATATTAAGGAAGAATGGGAGTTGCCCTTTGACTTCAGATGTCTGAACGGCGAAAAGGAGGTCTTTCTTAGCGGAAGCGAATGTGAGACTGCTGTTCGTCATTCTATGATATGCAAACAGGTGTCTCTTCACTGTCTTTGCAATGCGGGGGTCGCAAATTTGGCCTGTTTTCTGAAGGGTACTCCCGTCCCCTTGATTCGCCCGGTATTTCATGTACTTTCCAATGGATGTTATGTGGTACTGAACGATCAAAGTTGTTACGGCATGTTTCCCGGAATTGCCTACGCAATCTCGGTCTCGAAGGTCATTACGTGTTGTGGAAATTTTTTGTTTCCCCCCACACAAGAGATAAAAGTATCTGACATGTGGCCCCACATAGATACTATTAATGTGAACTAAGACATGCTGAGTAGGCTAAAGGCGCTATTGTTTCAAAAACAGGTCGCCTTGACATCCGCAAAGGAGACGTATGCTCTCCAGATTGCTAGATCATCAGCCGAGATATAATCCCTTTTAAATAACAATTTCCCCAAACACTTTGGAGAACTAGTATCCAGAATATTCAATGCTTTGAGCACCACTGGGATTGTTCATTTCTTTAAGGCTGTCGGGTCTGGTTTCATGTCCATCTTCCAGACTGTCTTCGGAGTCATCCCATCAGCCATCCATCCTCTCTTTTCAAGTGTGTTTGGTGGCTTTCTGATTATTTTGGCTTTGATTGGCAGACTACTACTGCTATTTCTTCTGATTCGCAGTAGTTGTTTCTTTCCAGCAACGCAGAGCAATGGAGCCGCTCCCACCAACTCCACTGTGCCGTGAGCGCATGGTTCGGATCTTCGGTGCACCTTTGCTGGTGGAACTGGAGCATGACTGGTCGTTGTCATTTCGGCCCCTTCTCTGGTGCGTACAACCAGTCTTCCGCTGCATATGGTGTCTTTTTGAACATCTGCCTATGGTCTGTCTTGCTGTTGCACCGACATCTCCTGTGGACCACGAACTGCTGATGTCCCCGATGAGGGTTCATACACGGTCATGCCCCTTGAGACTGAGGTTGCCCTGCGAGGCCACCTATGAGCCTTCCGTTTTGAGATCTATCATGGACGAGGAGACTGCAACGGATAACAATACACCAGGAAATACGGCTCACTTCTGCTCTGTGGATCCGTTTGTCCGCCCAGCACTCGACTTAACATCCAATGATGTTGACTCATTTTTGAGGTCCTTGGTTGGTGACTTCGATGACATTCTTCAAGATCATGCGTACAGCAAATAATTTGATGAACTGACTTGCCATTCCCGATTCCAAATTATGCATTTAGATTGCATTTGCTTTTGCACGCTGTGCTTGTCATGGTTGACATTAACATCTCTGTATGTGTTTTAACAGATTTGTTTTCATATATTTTTAACACATTCTAAAGATTTTTTTAGCTTGTTTTTTTGCTTTTAGCTTTTAGTTTTAGCATTTGGGTTCCTGTACCTTCGTCATACCTGTTAAGGCAATGGGGAGGGTGTAGTGAATCCCAGTTCGTTTTAATGGGATAACAGGAGTTAGCTTAGCCTCTGGCTTGCAGACTCGTGCCCCCGTCACCTAGTGACTTTTAAACTACTTAGCTTGCTCTGTCTTAGCCCATTTAATTATTTATTTCTTCTAAGATGGCTGCCTTGTTTATAGTTAGGCCACTTGTTATGGGTAACATTATCAGTGTCACCGCGCCAAGGCGTCAAGATCAAGCACCAAAGACAAACAAACAGTAGGTGTTTACACTTAGGGATTTTCCCAATCTATACTTTCGAGGGATTGTTTATATTAATTGCCGTCCCAAGCATGTCTGTTATCTATTGTTTAGGAACACACCTACGCCAGGGATCCTTGTAGATCTGTATAAATACATCACACTTTAGACAGATAATCAGAGGGATTCTGACCAGAGGGCATCGCCACCATCGCTGATACCGATGCTGCAGTCGTCTTGATGCTGACCCAGTCTTCGTGTCCCTGCGGAGTCTGAGATAGAGACCTCATTCCAAGGAAACAAGGGTTGGGGGGCTCCTCTCATGGATATGGCATTGGCAGATTAGGTTTAACAAACTCAGCTCTCCTTTAGGTAGGAGGTTAGGCCTATCACATTAGGGTATTAGGGCATATTACATCTCGTATGTCTTTTCTACATACTGCAAGATGGTGGGGGTCTTTGTAATAATGACTCTTGTCTTCACAATTCTGTTTCTTGCATTATTCATTATCCTAATCATTGCAGCCCTTGCAACTTATCGCAAATTGCAGTTATGTTAAATAAAAACTATTGAAACTCTACTGCATCTTTGTCATTGCCTGTGTTTGTATGAGACATGATATATCTGTGAGAAGGGGTAATCTTCGTTTAACCACAACATACCCTGAGATGCCCTATTCTTGAGTCCATGCGTAACGGCTGCCATAAATCATCTTTTACTATTGTGTTTCTGGTGAGGTGCTGCTAGTGAGCCGGTAAGGTTGGGACAACAGTTGCGACTTGTTCTAGGAAAGGCGTAGTCGCCTACAAGCAAAAGTACTGTCATCCTTAAACCAGCAGTCTTGCTCAGAGCAAGAGTCCAAACTACGACAGGACCCCTCACTCAGCACAGAAACACAGGCCCTCTAGCAGGCCTTACAGCCGTAAGGCAGGGTGCACTATACCACAGGTGAGGGCATAGGTGCATGAGCAATATGCCCCTACAGTGTCTAAGCAAAACCATAGACATTGTAAGTGCAGGGTAGCCATAAGAGTATATGGTCTGGGAGTCTGTCAAACACGAACTCCACAGCACCATAATGGCTACACTGAAAACTGTGAAGTTTGGTATCAAACTTCTCAGCACAATAAATGCACACTGATGCCAGTGTGCACTTTATTGTAAAAATACACCCAGAGGGCATCTTAGAGATGCCCCCTGAAAACATACCCAACTTCCAGTGTGGGTTGATTAGTTTTGCCAGCCTGCCACACACCAGACATGTTGCTGGCCACATGGGGAGAGTGCCTTTGTCACTCTGTGGCCAGGAACAAAGCCTGTACTGGGTGGAGGTGCTTCTCACCTCCCCCTGCAGGAACTGTAACACCTGGCAGTGACCCACAAAGGCTCACCTCCTTTGTTAGAGCGCCACAGGGCATCCCAGCTAGTGGAGATGCCCGCCCCTCCGGCCACTGCCCCCACTTTTGGCGGCATGGCTGGAGGAGATAATGAGAAAAACAAGGAGGAGTCACTCCCCCGTCAGGACAGCCCCTAAGGTGTCCTGAGCTGAGGTGACTCTGAGTTTTAGAAATCCTCCATCTTGCAGATGGAGGATTCCCCCAGTAGGATTAGGGATGTGCCCCCCTCCCCACAGGGAGGAGGCACAAAGAGGGTGTAGCCACCCTCAGGGCTAGTAGCCATTGGCTACTATCCTCCCAGACCTAAACACCCCCCTAAATTGAGTATTTAGGGGCTCCAAGAACCAAGGAAGATAGATTCCTGCAACCTGAAGATGAAGAAGGACTGCTGACCTGAAGCCCTGCAGAGAAGACGGAGACACCAATTGCTTTGGCCCCAGCCCTACCGGCCTGTCTCCCCACTTCAAGAAAAACTGCAACAGCGACGCGTCCCCCAGGGTCCAGTGACCTCTGAAGCCTCAGAGGACTACCCTGCATCTAAAAGGACCAAGAAGCTCCCGAGGACAGCGGCCCTGTTTGCAACAAAGAAGCAACTTTTAAAGAACACACGTTTCCCGCCGGAAGCATGAGACTTTCCACTCTGCACCCGACGCCCCCGGGTCCACCTGCGGAAAACTAACACCACAGGGAGGACTCCCCGGCGACTGCGAGCCCGTGAGTAGCCAGAGTTGACCCCCCTGAGCCCCCACAGTGACGCCTGCAGAGGGAATCCAGAGGCTCCCCCTGACCGCGAGTGCCTGCTTCAAGTAACCTGATGCCTGAAAAAGACATTGCACCCGCAGCCCCCAGGACCTGAAGGAACCGAACTCCAGTGCAGGAGCGACCCCCAGGCGACCCTCTTCCTAGCCCAGGTGGTGACTACCCCGAGGAGCCCCCCTGTGCCTGCCTCCATCGCTGAAGAGACCCCCGGGTGTCCCCATTGAATCCTATTGAAAACCCGACGCCTGTTTTCACTCTGCACCCGGCCGCCCCTATGCCGCTGAGGGTGTACTTTCTGTGCCTGCTTGTGTCCCCCCCGTGCCCTCCAAAACCCCCCTGGTCTGCCCTCCGAAGTCACGGGTACTTACCTGCTGGCAGACTGGAACCGGGGCACCCCTATTTCCATTGAAGCCTATGTGTTTTGGGCACCACTTTGACCTCTGCACTGAACGGCCCTGAGCTGCTGGTGTGGTAACTTTGGGGTTGCCTTGAGCCCCCAACGGTGGGCTACCTTGGACCCAACTTTGAACCCTGTAAGTGGTTTACTTACCTGTGAAATTAACAATTACTTACCTCCCCCAGGAACTGTGTCCACTTTTAAAATAGCTTATTGCCATTTTTGCCAAAACTGTACATGCTATTGTGATAATTCAAAGTTCCTAAGATACTTGAGTGAAATACCTTTCATTTAAAGTATTGTTTGTAAATCTTGAACCTGTGGTTCCTAAAATAAACTAAGAAAATATATTTTTGTAAATAAAAGCCTATTGGCCTGGAACTGTCTTTGAGTGTGTGTTCCTCATTTATTGCCTGTGTGTGTACAACAAATGCTTAACGCTACCCTCTGATAAGCCTACTGCTCGACCACAGTACCACAAAATAGAGCATTGGAATTATCTCTTTTTGCCACTATCTTACCTCTAAGGGGAACCCTTGGACTCTGTGCACACTATTTCTTACTTTGAAATAGTATATACAGAGCCAACTTCCTACAATCACTCTTTTTAGGGTCCAGTTGATGGAGTTGCTCTTCTTCTTTAGAGGGATGCGGTGGAGCAAAGAAGGTGGGCAGGGTGATGTTCTAACCCAGATGAAATGGGGTCACCACCTTAGGGAAGAAAGAGGCATGAGTTCTGAGGACCACCTTGTCTGGTGCGATATGGTGGCTTTGATGACAGGTTTTGCATCTCCCTCTCCTTCCTGGCAGATGTTGTTTCCACAAAGAACTTGTCTTGATGGTGAGCAGCCAGAGAGGACAGTTGTGCAAAGGCTCGAAGGGAGCACACATCAGAAATAAAAGGACAAGATTTAAGTCCCATTGGGGCATAACAAAGGAGCGTAGGAGGAAACATGTACAAGCCCTTTGAGGAATCTAAGTACAATGGGAGAGTTTAACAGAGAAGGTTGATCAGGCAGCCAAAGAAATGCCGATAAGGCAGAAACATATTCCTTGAGAGTCCCCAAGGTAGAACCCTGCTGGGCTAGGGAAAAAATGAAGAGAAGAATATCAGTAAGAGAAGCAGAAAGAGGGTCAAAAGACCTTTCTGTACAAAAATATGCAAAGGGTTTCCAATGGCAGGCGTATACCGTTTCAGTGGAGGGACGCCTGGCTGCCAAAATAACTACACGCTTCAGGAGGAACGTCAAAAGCCATCAACTGCCACCGTTCAATCTCCATGCATGAAGGTGCAGAGTTGACATGTTTGGGTGGAGAATCTTCCCCTGCTGCTGTGACATAAGATCCTCCTGAAGGGGCAGCCTGATCAGAGGATTGATGCTCATTTCGAGAAGCTCGGGATACCAGACTCTTAGTGCCCAGTCCTGAGCCACTAGGATAACTTGGGCGTGGTCGTTCTTGATCTTCTTGAGAACTCTGGGAAGGAGTGGTATGGGCGAAAAAGCACTTGTGACGAAAAGTGTCGCTGAGCGATTGCCGCCTTGGAAACATTGCGCGTTCTCTGCGAAGGCAAACAGATCTAACCAAAGCTCTCCCCACTGCTGAAAGAGTCCTTGCTCCACCTCCGGATGAAGATACCACTTGTGATCCGCTAGGCATTGACATCTGAGTTTGTCCGTCCTGGTGTTCAGAGAACCTGCCAGGTGTTGAACCACCAGGATTATGCCCTGGTGTTCCAGCCATGTTCGGAGACACAGAGCCTCTTGACAAAGGGTCCACGACACCACACCACCCTGTTTGTTGCAGTACCACATTGCAGTGGTGTTGTTCGTGAGCACCTGCACTATCTCCCCTTTCACAACAGGAAGAAATGCTTTCAATGCTAAGCCGGATCGCCCGGAGCTCCAACAAGTTAATATGGAGTCCAGATTCCGCCGGAAACCGAGGTTCCTGATCTCTGCCTCTCCCAGATGGCCGCTCTGTCCCAGAAGTGACGCATCTGTCACTACTGTGAGATCTGGCTGGGGAAGGGAGATTAGTCTACCTTTGACCCAATCGCAGTTCACTAACCACCACTGCAGATCTTTTGCAGTTCCCTCCGAGATCTGAACCGTGTCGGTAAGATTTCCCTGATGCTGCGCCCAATGGAACTTCAGGACCCACTGCAGAGCCCTCATATGCCATCTGGCATTTTTGACTTGCAGGATACCGAAAGCCATGAGTCCCAGAAATCCTCAGAGTCTGTCTCACCGAAAACAAAGATAGAGGCTGAAACAGCGGTATTATAACCTGAATATCCTACACCCGCTGCTCAGGAGGATAAATCCGAAACTGCACTGTGTTCAGAACAGCCCGATGAAAGGGAGCTTCTGAGAGGAAGTCAGGTGTGACTTTGGCACTTTTATAGTCAACCCCAGCAAATGCAGGGGGTCTGCTGTAGTCTGAAGGTAGATGACGATAGCCTGTGGCATAGAAGCCTTCAACAGCCAGTCATCAAGGTAGAAGAAGACTGAAACCTCTATCCTGCGGAGATGAGCTTCTACCACCGCCATCACCTTGGTGAACACCCGAGGGGCACTGGTGAGACCGAAAGGGAGCACGGTATACCGAAAGTGCTTGTGGTCCACCATGCAGTGCAAGTAAAGCCTGTGGGCAGACAGGATGGGTGTAGGAAAATGCCTCTCATGGCACGGTTACCCCCTAACGTTTTGCCTTTTGTTGATGCTAGTTATGCTTGAAAGTGTGCTGGGATCCTGCTAACCAGGACCCAGTGCCAGTGCTCTTTCCCTAAACTGTACCTTTGTCTCCACAATTGGCACATCCCTGGCACACCCTTGTAAATGGTACCTCTGGTACCAAGGGCACTGTGGCCAGGTAAGGTCTCTAAGGGCTGCAGCATGTAATATGCCACCCTGGGGACCCCTCACTCAACACATGGACACTGCCTCACAGCATGTGTGTGCTGGTGGGGAGAAAAAGACTACGTCAACATGGCACTCCCCTCAGAGGGACATGCCCACAACCCACTGCCTGTGGCATAGGTAAGTCACCCCTCTAGCAGGCCTTACAGCCCTAAGGCAGGGTGCACTATACCACAGGTGAGGGCACAGTCGCATGAGCACTATGCCCCTACAGTATCTAAGCCAAGTTCAGGGTAGCCATAAAGAGTATATGGTCTAGGAGTTTGTCAAACACAAACTCCACAGTTCCATAATGGTTACACTGAATTCTGGGAAGTTTGGAATCATACTTCTCAGCACAATAAATCCACACTGATGCCAGTGTGGGATTTATTGACAAAATGCACACACAGAGCATCTTAGAGATGCCCCCTATATACCAGTCCAACTACTAGTGTTAGGCTGACCAGTTTCTGCCAGCCTGCCAGATCCAGACGGGTTTCTGGCCACATGGGGTGAATGCCTTTGTCACTCTGTGGCCAGTAACAAAGCCTGTACTGGGTGGAGGTGCTTCACACCTCCCCCTGCAGGAACTGTAACACCTGGCGGTGAGCCTCAAAGGCCTCAAGCCTGGTGTTACAGTGCCTTAGGGCATTCCAGCTAGTGGAGATGCCCGCACCTCCGGACACATCCCCCACTTTTGGCGGCAAGTCCGGAGGATATAATGAGAAAAACAAGGAGGAGTCGCCCACCAGTCAGGACAGCCCCTAAGGTGTCCTGAGCTGAGGTGACCCCTGTCTTAGGAAATCCTCCATCTTGTTTTGGAGGATTCCCCCCCAATAGGATTAGGGAGGAGGCACAAAGAGGGTGTAGCCACCCTCCAGGACAGTAGCAATTGGCTACTGTCCCCCAGACCTAAACACACCCCTGAATTGAGTATTTGGCGACTCTGAACCCAGAAAACTGGATTCCTGCAAACTGAAACAGGAAGAAGGACTGCTGACCTGAAAGCCCTGCAGAGACCACGGAGACAACAACTGACTTGGCCCCAGTCCTACCAGCCTGTCTCCATCTGCACAGCGACACATCCAGAGGGACCAGCGACCTCTAAGGACTCAGAGGACTGACCTGCACCTAAAGGACCAAGAAACTCCTGTGTACAGCGGCTCGGTCCAAAACTGCAACAAAGAAACCATCTTTAAAGAGACTCCAGCCTCATTCCGGAAGCGTGAGTCTTTACACTCTGCATCTGACACCCCCGACTCGTGTCCAGAAGAACCAACACCGCAGAGAGGACCCCCAGGTGACTCCAATGACGTGGACACCCTGAGAAGACCTCCCTGCACCCCCACAGCGACGCCTGCAGACAGGATCCAGAGACTCCCTCTGACTGCAACTGCCCGGTAACAAAGGAACCCGATGCCTGGAAGAAGCACTGCACCCGCAGCCCGCAGGCCAGAGAGGAACCAACTACCGGTGCAGGAGTGACCAGCAGGTGCCCTCATCCTAGCCCAATCGGTGGCAGGCCCGAGAAGCCCTCCCTGTGCCCTGCCTGCATCACCAGAGTGACCCCCAGGTCTCTCCATTGATTCCTATCTACAATCCGACACCTACTTTGCACACTGCTCCCGGCAGTCCCTGTGCCGCTGAGGGTGTATTTTGTGTGCCTGTTTGTGACCCCCCCCATTGTTCCACAAAACTCCCCTGGTCTGCTCCCCGAGGATGCAGGTACTTACCTGCCAGCAGACTGGAACCAGAGCACCCCTGGCCTCCATTGGTGCCTATGCTATTTGGTCCTACTTTGACCTCTGCACCTGACCGGCCCTGTGTTGCTGGGTGTTTGGGGTTGACTTGAACCCCCAACGGTGGGCTGCCTATGCCCCGGAGACTGAACTTGTAAGTGCTTTACTTACCTGAGAAACTAACCAATACTTACCTCCTCCAGGAACTGTTGATTTTCGCACTGTGTCCACTTTTAAAATAGCTATTTGCCATTTTTGCCAAAACTGTGTACATTACTGTTTTAATTCAAAGTTCCATATTTACCTATGCCAAGTACCTTACAATGTATGAACTTACTTGAATTCTGAATCTTGTGGTTCTAAAATAAATTAAGAAAATAATATTTTTCTGTATAGAAACCTATTGGTCTGCAGTTAGGTCTTTGAGTGTGTGTTCTCATTTATTGCCTGTGTGTGTACAACAAATGCTTACCACTACTCTCAGATAAGCCTACTGCTCGACCACACAACCACAAAATAGAGCATTAGTATTATATAATTTTTCCACTATCAACCTGTAAGGGGAACCCTTGGACTCTGTGCACACTGTCTCTCACTTTGAGATAGTATATACAGAGCCAACTTCCTACAATGGGGATGTGAAACTATGCATCCTGCAAGTCCAATGCTACCATCCAGTCACCTTGGTCTAGGGCAGACAAAACCTGAGCCAGAGTGAGCATCTTGAATTTCTCCTTTTCAGGAAGAGATTGACGTCCCTTAAATCCAAGATAGGGCGAAGACCCTTGTTCTTCTTTGGAATCAGAAAGTAGTGGGAGTAACAAGCACTGCCTACTTCTGACTTCGGGACACTTTCTATGGCTGCCTTGGCCAACAGAGCCGTAACTTCACAGAGCAAGATTAAATGATACTCCATCAGCTGTTTTTTCAATGGAGGGATAGAGGGAGGGAAAGAATGGAAGGGGAGGGAATAGCCCTTCTGTATGATCCGCAAGACCCCTTTGTGCGATGTTATCGACCGCCAGTGAGGGAGATGAAATTGAATCCTCCCTCCAAGTGGGCGAACATGGCCTTGCAGAACCATACTGGAAGGGCTTGCGCGTTGTGGAAGAGGGGGGTTGGGTGGTGGCCCACCTCTGGGTCTGAAGGTAACACAAACTCGTCCTCACACTGGATGCTGTAAAGCTGGAGGAGGGTGGCTAACTTGTGGTTGGCATGGTACCCCACCCCTCGCAAAGCCTAGAAAGGGGCGATAGGCAGACTGTGGTGAACGGGCACCAAGAGGCCCAAGGATCTGGCCGTGGCTCGAGAGTCCTTGAACCGCTCAAGAACCAAGTCTGCTTTCTCACCAAAAAAGGCATGAGCAATCGAAAAGCATGTTTATCAGATTTGCCTGGACATCCCCAAAAAAGCCAGTGGTAAGCAACCAGGTGTGGCGACGAAGGGCCACTGTCGAAGAAATCGCCCTGCCAAGCGGATGGTAAACTTGGCTGCATCCCTCCCATCCTTGACAGCTTGGGTGAGAGTGCCCCGTACGCCCTCTGGGACCTAGGGCAGCACCTGTGCCAGCGTATCCCATAAAGTATGGAAAAAACAGCCCAAAAGGCATGAGGTGTTTACCGACCTCAATGCCAGACTGGAGTAAGAAAACAACGTCTTCCCAAGTTGGTCCAGCCTCTTGGATTCCCCATCTGGGGGAGCGGAAGGGAAGGCACCATGCAAAGGGGAGGCCTGTACCACCAAGCTCTCTGGGGTGGGGTGTTGGGTGAGGAAACTAGGGTCCGTAGGAGCTGGTCGATGGCGGCAGCAAATTGTCCTATTCACAGGAGTCCCTTTGCTAGGTTTGGACCACGTCCCCAGTAGGACATCTGGAAGGGCTTCATTGAAGGGTAACACCAGCTCCGATGTAGCAACCCCTGGCTGAAGCATCTCTGTCAGGAGGTTAGTCCTGACCGGCACCGGAGGCAAGTCTAGGTCCAAGACGTCAGCTGCCCTACGTACCACCATGGCATACAATGCTTCCTCCTCCGTAGCCACAGAAGGAGTTGAGAGCATACCAGCACCTGCAGAAGTATCCAGTCCACTGGCTTCCCCTAGATCCTCATACCAGTCCTGCTCCTCCAATCCATATTCCAAAGGGCCCTCAGACCCCCCTCCCACTCCTCACCTGTGCCTGGCTGATCAAAATAAGCCTCAGGCACTAATCTGGGCCTGGTCTGCGCCATCAAAGTTGGAATCTGTGTTGTACGATGTTGTTCCAGCTCCAGATCATCAGGAATGAGGATGGGACTTCCACCACCGGTGGACTCCAGTGGTGGAGGGTGTGTCAACGTCAGGTCTGGCACCGGAGGGGGCTGACTGTGAGGAACCGGCGTCAGTCTGGATCGGATATTGGACCCTGGGGTCCCCTACAGCGCTGAGGCTGAAGCCACCGGTGAACCCGATGGGGCCCCTGCTGATCCTCAGGGTCTGTAGACCCACCTGCTGGGGCAGCCCACTCAACAATGAGGTGCATGGCTTTGTACAAGTCTTTTATTTGAGTGGGGTCGCTCTGGCTCCCGGATAAGGGGGGAGACACGAAGTCGGCCTTGGCAAAGGCTCAGCAGAACCGTGCTCAGAACATCGACGTTCCCGAGACGCCTCGTCGGCTGATGGGCGTGGCGAAGTCGAAGTCCACTTGAACTTATTCTTCTTGTGCCTCTTCCCAGAGTGCCCGAGGACCTCAAGTGGGACGAAGAGGACTTTGGGCTCCCGGAGCAGTCCCCCGACCTCTGACTTGCGCAGGACCGTGACCTCCGAGAAGTCGACTGCCAGGCCGCCATGAGCTTTAGAGACCGCTCTCTCAAAGCTTTCGGGGCCTTGGCCCAGCAGTCTGAGCACAACTTCGAGCTGTGGTCCCTGTCGAGGCATCAGAGACATACCTGGTGGGGGTCCGTCACCGACATGGGGCGATGACAGGCACCACATGGCTTGAACCCTGTTTTCCTAGATGACATCTCCCTCGCACAGACGAAAAAATTATCTGATAAAAAGTCGAAAAAAGGCTTGCCAAAAAGGCAAAGGGTGCTCTATCCTGGAACTGCGCTGAACCAGCGCAGAAGGAGAACAACTGGTGTACGCGCGCCAGGGTGGTGCCTTTATAGATGACTGTGACATCACAGGCAGCTCCAACAAAACTGACGAAGCCACACTGAGCCGGACGAAGCACGCAGATCCGAAAGACCACACAATGACACGCAGGGTATTGCTCAGCAAAAAGATTCTGGATTCGAAGCTGACACCGGGAATTCAAAGGTAAAGAATCTGCAGCTAGAAGTCTCTATTAGATAGGGACAATATTGTTGGGAGAACTGCCACAGGGGTGCTGAAAGATCCATGGAGTGCACTGTGGCCTTTCTTTTTTCAAACCACTCCAGGGCTGCGTCCACCTTATCTCCAATGAGACAGGTGCCTTCAAATGGCCTGTTCATTAGTGATGCTTGAACAACACTCGCAAAGACCATGGATCATACCCACCTGTGGCGCTGCATCAACCATGATGGTATTGATGGCCCTCAACAGATTCCAGATTTCACAGTATGGCCTCTACAAGTTAGGTAACCTCAAATGAGTTCCCATCAGGTGGGAGGAAACCTGGTAGCCCATTGGTTAGAAACCACATCCTGCCCTGTGGGCATTTTCTGGACATAAGTAGGTCACCCCTGGCACCTCGAAATCAGATCGCAACTGGACTGGATGAAAAAACAAAGGACTGCCCTGCTGCACTGTGGAGCAGCAAAAGAGGCTGCACCAGGTTGGAATGTACCTGGCGGCTAGCAAAGTAAGAGGGTGTCTGCCTGCTGAGTCCTGTTCAAGCAGAATTTGACTCCAGAGCCTAGCTAAAGGACTGCAAGGGTCAGTCAAACTAGTCTCCTGTTCACAGCACAGAGACACAAAAAAAGGGTATAAGCCTGCAGGGGCAAAATTGTGGTCCTAAGTCTTCAAACTGCCACGTGCAGCAGCAGGGACCAGGACCCAATGCACAAAGTTGTACCCAAGTTTGTTGAGCCCAGGAGTGTCATCTGAGTGCAGCTGGAACTGTAGTGAATCCTAGTTTGTTTTAATGGGATACAGGAGTTAGCTTAGCCTTTGGCTTGCAGACTCGTGCCCCCGTCACCTTGTGACTTTTATCCTATTTAGCTTGCTCTGTTTTAGCACATTTATTTAATTAAATCTTTTAAGATGGCTTCCTTGTTTTTAGTTAGGCCCATGTTTCAGTTTGCGTTATCAGTGCCACCGCGCTAAGGCGTCAATATCAAGTTACATAGATAAACAAACTGTAGGTGTTCACTTGACGTACTTTCATCTTCACCCTTTAGAGGGAATTGTTTATATAAATTATCATCCCAAGGATGCCTTGTTATCTATTGTTTGGGAACAAACCTACATCAGGGGTCCAAGTAGATCTGTATGAATATTCCTCACTTAGATAGTCTTCCGACCAGATGCCATTGCTGCTATCGATGCTGCACGTCACCTTGATGTTGACCCAGTCTTCGTGTCCCTACGGAGTCTGAGCTAGAGACCTCATTCCAAGGTAACGATGGTTGGGGGCTCTTCTCATGGACTTGGCATTGGCAGATTAGGTTTAACATACCTAGCTGTCTTTTAGGTTAGAGGTTAGGATTGGGTATTATGACATAGTTCATATTTCATGTCTTTTCATGGTACTGCAAGACGGTGGGGGTCTTTATATTATTGACTCTTGTCTTTACCATTCTGTTTCTTGCACTGTTCATTATCCTAATCATTGCAGCCCATGCAACTTGTCGCAGATTGCAGTTTTGCTTAAAAAAAAAACTATTGAAAACTTGACTGCATCTTCTTCATTGCCTGTGTTTGGTTGAGACATGTTGTTATTATGAGAAAGGGCTAATCTCCGTTTAACCACGACACTCCCTGAGATGTCACACTTTTGAGCCTATGCGTAAAGGCTGCCACAAATCACATTTTACTGTTTGGGTTTCTGGTGAGGTACTGCTTGTGAGCCGGAAGGGTTAGGACGACAGTTGCGACTTGGCATAGTCACCTACAAACATCAGTACTGTCATCCTTAAACCAGCAGTCTTGCATAGAGCAAGAGTTCAACTACAACATGGTGCCACCAACGTTGGTGTTTAGGCACTAATTTACGGATACCCTGACTATCACTGTCTCACATTCTACAGGTGCCCTTAGTACCGGTCTTGGAGATGATCCTCCTCAGCTGAAGAAGAAGCACCTAATTAGGCTGTAGGTTGTTCGAGCTCGAACTTATAAAATGACTTTACTCCCCTTTTGGTGTTCCATCTCTTATACCCATTATACAACATTGCTAACGCCATAGACATTCCTGAGAATGCTAGACATGCATTAACTTTACATTTAGTAGGGCATGGCTTAAGAGAAGAGGGTGGGGATGTTACATTCATAGTGGAAGCTAGTGAAGCTTACCAAACAGAAACATTTTATTCCTGAGTAAGCTTTCACAAGGAAGACAGCACTGTATTCACATTCCACACATATAGAATTGCCAACGTACCTATACGGTATCAAGCATACCAGTATCATTAAATATCGCTCACTTATCAGGAGCATCAGAACTGTTTTGAAGGCGCCCTACCACATGTAATACAACGAGTGAGATTAGGTCCCTTAGGTAAAGATGGACCAACGTGGCCTATGTTTGCTACATATACACCTCATCCAGATATACAAAATATGCAGGCAGCAGCCCTGCGAAACTTATATCTTGAATTAGTAACACTTTACAGACGGCTTGTTCAGTTCGTAATGCGAACTTTGAACACAACACCAACGTGTCCAGCACCTGCTGGATACCAATTGGCTACTGGGATTAGTCAACAAACTTTGCATACTATGGGGCGTGGCCTAGCCTTCAGCAAGATGGCCGTTACTTTGTGAGGATCCACCGGGCTTTGGGGCTGAATCCTACATTTCTCCTCCAGGAGTGGCAGAGTTTATCCCGCGCTGGCCTGGGGACCCCTGGAGACCTGTGTGCCGCCGTCGGTCTCGGCGGCGGTCCCCGTGTGAGCCCGGGCTTTGTTTATCGCCGCCGGCTTCCTGGGGACGGACCTCGCGGACTGGTGGGGCCTGCGGTGCTGGAGGCCGCATCGCCCCCTGGCCTCACTGGCTCGGCTGTTGGGCACGGTTGGGCCGCGCCGTTCTCTGTGGTGCTGCAGTGAATTGGAGGGGGACGCGGATGCCTCCCTCCCGAGGCCGGTCTGGTGGTCGGATTGGACCGCAGCCTTGTGGTCGTTGGGGTGCTGGAGCGCGGCAGCTCTGTCCCGGTGGCACGGGTGGGGCCAGTGAGAGGAGGCCTCCCTGGTTGGTCCGCCTGCAACTAGGTTCTTGTGGCGCGAGCCTGGACGCCTAGACTTGGCCCTGGATCTGGCAATGTTGCAGGGGTGCGGCGGGCTCGCTTCTCCCCGAGTGGTCTCTGGAGGGGGGCAGTCTGCTGTGCCCTCTGCGTTGTCTGGGCACCGAGTGGGCCTGCTGTTGTGGGGGCCAGGCGGCGCACCCTATCATTTGGGGGTCTGCCGCCGGCTGGATCAGACCAGAGAGACTGGTCTGCAAGATCTTGGCACTGTTGGGGCCAGTGGAATCCTTGGTGTAGCTGCTCTCCAGTTCCCTGAGGGGATTTTTTTTTTTTGCAGGCCGACTAGTGTGGTTGAGAGTGGCCCTAGTAGTAGAGGACCCGGGCTGTCGGACGACGGACTGTTCAGGCCGCTGCCTCTTTGCTGCTTCTGTCTGCACTCTGGCAGTGGGTGATGGTCGGTGCCTGATCTTGCCTGGCGGCTGCGACTGGTGCACCTGAGATACGAGCCTGCAGCCTGGTCTAGTTTTGGCTGGACTGTTTTGTATGGTTTTCTGGAGAACCGGCGATGCCCACTGCCGTGAGAAGTCTCTGAGTTGACCCCATCGGGTGTTGTCTGGGTGATTTGCACCAACGCAGGGCGGCGGGTGGAAATGGGCAAATCCAATCAAAGACAGTCAAAGCTCACCTTTGATGGTGGGAAAAAGAGAGGAGGTTCCTCTGCCTCTCTGCCTGGTGACGGGCCCGTGGCTGAGGGCGCCCCGGAGGCCTCGGTCAAGGCTATGTTCCAGGATCTTAAGAGCAGCCTTGTAGGCATAGATGCTAAGCTAGAACACATGACTGAGCAGCTGGACCGCATTAAGGCCAGGGTGGACGACCATGACTCTAGACTTGATCATTTGGAGTCGCGTGCGTCTGATCTTGAGGACCACCATCATGGCGAAAGGGAAGGACTGCTCCAAATGGAGCAACTATTGAACATTATTCGCAATAAAAATGAGGATTTGGAGGCGCGATCTCGCCGTAACAATATACGTATAATTGGTCTGCCTGAGTTCAAGAATATGGGACGCATGGAAGATTTTGTGGAGGCCATGCTCTCTGAACTCTTCCCAGGAGAACTTTCTTGGTTGCTCGTGGTTGAGAGAGCGCATAGGTCCCTGGGCCCTCGGCCCCCGCCTGGTATTCCTCCGCGTCCCATAATAGCATGCCTGGTAAACTATCGTGACAGGGATGCTGTCCTCAGGTTGGCCTGGGAGCGGAGACCGGTGATCTACAAGAATACTGAACTTAACTTTTTCCCGGATTACACCCGGGGAGTTCAGGCTGCGAGGCGTGCCTTTTTGCCGGTTAAGCGCTTGCTGAGCCAGACAGATGCAAGATTACCCCGCAAAGCTCAAGGTCCAGCATAAAGGGAAAATGTTTTTCTTCACTGACCCGAAGCTTGCGGTTATATTTGCTAAGACGGTGCCGAAGCAGCCGGAAACTTCTGGCCCAGAAGGTTCTGGGTCTGAGCATGCTGCCTTGAGTGACAATTGGTCACGCCTATGTTGACTGGGGACTCCTGGTGTGCAGGCTGGGGGCTCTTGCGATGTGCTCCTTGTTATTCTGCTGTTCCAATGTTCATGTATGGCCCTTCGCCCTCCTTTCCCCAGTCCTCTTGGGATGGTGGGATGGGTGGCTTGGCTTCTGCCCTTTGGATGAGTCCTTATACTAATCTACCTGTTTTGTGCGGGCCTCCTGTTGTTTTGGGGGGGTGGGTTTACTGCTTTGACCAAGTTGGGGGGTCAGCGTGGGTGGGGTTTTTGTGTGTTCTGTTCTTCCCTTTTCTGGTGTTCTTCCCTATTCACCTTTTACTGTTGGCTACCTGTGGGCGGGCATATTTGGTCATTGAGGCAGTGCTTCACTTCTGCTGGGAGGTTGCGATGATGTCGAGCAGTGTGACAACGGTTCGTTGTTCCACCTGGAATGTGCGTGGCGTTAATGATGGATGGAAGATGCGCCTCATGTCTGCTCATGTTAAACGTCATAAAATCGATATCTGCATGCTACAAGAGACTCATTTGGTGGCTTCTGCGCAGGGCAGGCTGAGGGCTGGCTGGAACGATGAATCTCACTGTTCGGTGTTCTCGAGCTATGCACGTGGTGTGGCTATTTTGCTGCGCAAGGGTCTGCAGTGGCGCAAGTGCAAGGTTGTGATTGACCCTAATGGTAGATATGTCTTGTTGAGCGGGACGCTGATGGATAGAGCCCGTCGGCTGGTGTCCGTCTATGGTTCCAACACGGGTGACCCCGAGTTTTTTCGCGAGGTGTGGCGTTTGGTGGAGTTGCTGGGCAATAGTGCGGTGATTTGGGGGGGCGATTTCAATGTCATTCTGGACCGGTTGCGGACTGTGAGAGCTTGGCAAGGGTGCAGCATGTTGCTGCGGCAAAGTCTTTGGCGTCTGTGATGGATGAGGGTGCTCTGGTGGATTTGTGGTGGGTAAAACATGGTGCTGCGTGGGAGGGAACGTGTGTTAATTATGCCCACAGCAGTTGGTCCTGCTTAGATTGCTGGCTGGGCACGCAAGATGTGGAGCTCTGGGCGCTGTCAGTGGAGCATTTGTCCTGCACTTTGTCTGATCATTCGCCAGTGAAATTAGTTCTGCCCGTGTCCTGTGGGTTGGAGCGCACGTTTATGTGGCGGCTGCCGCAGGGGGGGCTTCGGGATCAGGTATTTCGGGAGGAGTTCGCGAGGCTATCGTACATTTTTTCACTGAGAACAGTGGATCTGTGAGCTCTGCAGGTACTCTATGGAGGGCCTTTAAAGTGGTCATCCGGGGTGTGTGCCTCTCGAAGCAGCATGGTGTACTGAGGCCGCTACGCCGGGAATTAGCTGATCTGGAGGGGAGGATAGCGGATTTGGAGCAGCGCTTGGTGCTGGACTGGTCGGGTGTGGTGCTTGCGGCTCTTCGGAGTACTGTGTCTTCGTATGAGGAGGCCTCGCTTCGGGAGATCTGTTTTCTGGGGAAGTTTGCCAGGGCGAGACGATATGGCGAATGGGGGGGAGGGCCGGACGCATGTTGGCAAACATGCGGCAGAGGCCATGGGCCAGCAATTATGTCACTGAAATAGAAATAGCGGCGGGCGATCGCGTTGCGGGGACGCAGGGTGTCATGAAGGTTTTCTCCTCCTTTTTTGCAATTTTTTATGCGGAGCCTTCCGGGCTGGATGCTGCTGCGGCTCAGGAGTATTTTTCAGAGATTGCCCTGCTCTGGTTTGATGATGCGCACCGTTCTTATTTTGATGCCCCCTTTTCAGTAGAGGAGGTCACTGCTGCAATTCGTAGTCTACCTGGAGACAGGTCTCCTGGGCTGGATGGCTTGACTCCTGCGTTCTATAAGGAATATTGTGAAATTCTTGCTCCTCATCTCTTGGAGGTATACGAGGAGGCTATGGAGACTGGGATTTTTCCTGCCTCCCTGCGTGAGGCCATGATTGTTACAATCCTTAAACCTGACAAGGACCCATATAGCTGCGACTCGTATCACCCGCTTTCTATGATTAATATTGACAACAAGATCTTGGCTAAGATGATTGCGGCACGGCTACAGCCGCTGCTCCTGAAGTTGGTGCTGCCAGATCAGTCTGGGTTTGTGCCTGGCCGGTCCACGTCACATAATTTGCGAACGTTCTTTGCGGTGGCGGGTTCTATTGGGGCTGAAGACGATGCGGCAACGGTGTTTTTAGATGCTTCCAAGGCCTTTGACTCGCTGGCTTGGAAGTATATGTTTGCGTTGCTTGCCAGGGTCGGGCTGAATGCACGATTCGTGAAGTTGATCTGATTGCTGTGCTCGACCCCCACTGCTAGGCTGCGCCTCAAATGGGACTATTTCTGACCCTTTCTTGGTTGCTCGGGGAACCCGCCAGGGATGCCCTTTGTCCCCATTACGTTTTGCTGTGGCCATGGAGCCGCTTGCAGATGAGACAACATCATAGTGAAATGGGACTGCCGTTCCGGCAGCTGCCTATTTTAATATCTATGTATGCAGATGACATTGCGCTATACGTTCGTGAGCCGCAGAAGAATCTTGATTTTTTGTTGGACAAAATTGTGCGCTTTGGCACTTTCTCTGGGATCGCGATCAATTGGTCTAAGTCTGTGATGATGCCTTTGGCGGCTGGGGTGGGGGACTTCCCTTCTCGGTATTCGATTGGTTGGACAAGTGGCCCAGTGCGTTACCTGGGGGTTTAGTTGAGCTGTGATGTGGAGACTCTCTGGTCGGCCAATTATGGTAAGGTGTATAGCTACTGCAAAAATGGTGGTCCTACCAAAGTTTTTGTATTTGCTTGTCAACCTCCCTCTTCCTCTCCTGGTGAGTTTCACGCAGCGTCTTCGCTCTGCCTTGATACGCTTGGTCTGGGCTGGCCGGCAGCCCAGAATTGCCTGGGAGAAGCTGACGCTTCCGTTTGAGCTGGGTGGCCTTGCTGCCCATGATCTGGAGCTCTACTACCTTTGTGCTCAGGCTCACTTTGCGTATTATTGGTTGCGCCCGATCCGCTACTTACCGCATCTTGCTCCTGATACTGACGCGGTGTGGCCAGATGGCCTGTCTCGTATACTTGAAAACCCTTCCCAGCCTAGGACGAGGTGTTGATACTGTAACTTGAACCGGGCTTGCTTGGGCTACATTGATGTGTTGTTCTGGGGTGGGCGTGCCCTTTGCCCCCTCGATGCCGGTCCTCTCGGTCGCGGACATGTTTCGGGATGTGAGGCTGTGCGGCTTCCTTCATGATTCGCATCTAGCTGTATCGGGTGACTGGTTTGTGGATGGTCGTCTGATTTCACCGGGGGAGGCGCTTGGGGGCGGTGGTGCCACTGCTCTGCAGCGGTTGTATGTTCTGTGTGTCTACGCCATGCTGCGTGCCCGCTTCTCCAGTTCTTCTGATACTCTATTGGTGTGCCAGGCTTTGGAGGTGCTGTGTCACGCCCAGTCGCCGCGCAGGCTCATTACTAATTTGTACAACTGTATGCAGGACCAGCAAGGTGGTGTTGTGGGGTCAGCAAAGACTCTCTGGGAGGAGGATCTTGGTGTGACTATATCGGAGGAGGAGTGGCGGAGATGCTGCACGCACATGAGAGTTTTGTCTCCCAATTGTAGGTTGCGTCTGATCCACTTCAAGTTTCTGCATCGTCTCTACTACAATCCACTAGGCCTTTGTTCTATGGGCCTTCGCATGGATGCGTGCTGTGAATGGTGTAGCGCCCCTGATGCTGGATTTCTCCACCTCGCGTGGGAGTGCTCTGATGCCCACGCTTTTTGGGCAGAGGTCTTTCATATGATGGAGGCGATGACTAGTTTGGTACTGCCCCCATCACCCAGAGTGGCCCTGCTTGGATGTGTGGATGAGGTGCGGCAGACATATAGGAGACTGGTGGGCCTGCTTCTTCTGTTGGCTAAGCGTAGGGTTGCTATGTGTTGGGGCCGGGGACGGGCTTCTCGTGGATCTGACTGGTTGCGTGGTGCTTCCTATTGCCAAGAGCAATTGATGATTTTTTGGGAGTTGGCTCCTGAGGGGTCTCGGCCTCGGGACATATGGGCTCCACTGTGTACTTTTCCGGAGTCTTTATAGTGTGGATGTGCATGCATTCTATGTGTGCTAGCTCGCTGAGCGATCCGGATCTCCAGCTCCCTTCAACTGTGCTGTGCTTAAAATACATAGCTGATTGGATGTTGCACGCTACTGCGCCCTTTTTCTGCCCGCCCTCCCCTCTTCTCTCTCTGTCCCTGTTGGTTTTGTGATAGTTCCTAGCCCCATGAATGCCTAGTTTAATGACATACGTTCCTGGGTTTATGCTTTACATGTCCGCATTGCTGTGGTTGGGGCTCCTTTGGTAGTACTGAAACTGTTCGATGTTGCACATTGGCTGGCATCCCTTAGGGTGCTCCTGTGCCATGGCTTGGGACCCCAGATACAGACTGGAATGCTGCTACATTGCCAATGTTTCTCTGTTCATTGGGCTTTTCTTCTGTTGGGTTTTATTGTATGTTTTTCACATAATAATCAATAAATAAATAAATTAAAAAACATTTTTTAAAAAACTTTGCATACTATCATGGGTAAAGTACCCACAGAACAAGAGAAAATCCAGTTCTGGATAGCCCAGAAAACAAATAAGCTGGAAGCTGTGTTTCCCCATACGGGACCGAAGGAGAAACAAAGAATTCTCACAATGTGCTTGCCCTTTGGGATGGTTCCCACGGTGGATGACTGCGCACCATAGGGTACAGTCTTCGCTGTAATTTATACTACCACACAGGGTACCCCGACACTTGCCAATTTGCCGGAAGTGTTAAAACAAATACAGAATGAGCACGGTGCTGCACCAGCCCTGGATTTGGGGATGAAATTAATTCATAACTTTGATGCAGTCTCCTCAATAATACTCAGTAATATTGAAGGGGAAGCGGTAGCACTGGCTATACGTCAGCACCTCCAAGAAGTTCCACACTTGGACCGGGAGAAAGAGCTACCGAAAATAATTTCCGACACCAATACCAGTACAGGACGGGATAATTTGGGAGCCAAGACGAAGAAACTAGAATTACAGAGTTTTACCTCTAAGAAAGGTACTAAACAAGCACAGGAGGGTTCTAAGAAGCGCTGGGATAAACAAAAACAATTTAAAGATAGACGAAATCAGAGAGCTGATTCTCCACATTCGGAGAACTCCGAAAGGAGATATACTCTCAGAAATAGAGAAAGTATAAAAGCTCCTGAAAGATATACTGATTCACATCCCTCTCGTTCCTTTCAGGACGCACCGGATAAACGTAGCGAGAGCGGGGGCCGTCCTAAACGGCGTCCTGAATACATGAAACAGAAGAAAGACTCCCCACAGTCTTCAGACTAAAAAGAAGATAAGTCCCCAGAGCAAAAGCCACAGTTTAAAAAGAAAAAGGTGGCAGCACTGTCAATTAAAAATGGCAGTACATTTGAGAACATTGCTGAAGAACAAGACATGGTCAGTATCACTGTTAGACAGCGCAGCAGAGGTCACGATATGTCGCCAGAGTCTGAAAGATCATCTGGATGCGACAGCAACTAGCAATTTCATTGCAGTTGAGACTGCAGACGACCGCGTCCTCCCACCCAACAGGGTTTATGATTTAAATATCCAAATTGAGGGAGACGTGGAGTGCACCATTGGTGCGATATTCTGGGATGAACTTAGTTGTGACATCCTGCTGGCTGAAAGGGACTGGCCACCTGAGCACGTCCGTAAGCTCCCACATGGGGAAGTTGTCATTTTGCCTTCTTTCTCTGATCTTGTTCCGGAGGTGGTAAAACAGGTCTATGCTGTTGATTGGGCTTTAGCGCAGGCACCTGTGGTTATACTGCAATCATGTAGGTTGGGACAAGGATTATCCTTGTCATGTAATACCTCTCAGGTCTACACCACAACCTCAGCCAGAATATCCCGTTAAATACAAAGCAAAAGCTCCCGTGAGGGAGATCCTTACTCAGCTCGAGTACCAGGGAGTAATGAATGCCCGCTATTCCCGTTGCAAAACCAGACCATTCCTACAGAATAGTCTCAGATTACAGACATTTAAACAGTCATACACGTACATACGGTATACAAAATTCACATGGCACAGCACTAATTAACAATATAGTGCGTAAAAAATACAAAACAACGTTAGATATTTCCAAAGGGTTCTTCTGCCAGAACTTAGCACACGAAAGTCAGGACCTGAGTGCATTCTCATTTGACTCACAAAAATACTTTTGTTGTTTGCCCCATGGCTACAAGAACAGCCCAGGGCTGTTCTCAGCCTGTGTTACATCAATATTACATGATATTGATCCTGAGACGCTGTCATCTATCTCACAGATGACGACATCAAAACTAATCTTGCCAGGGTCGATCGGATCGTCTTGGGATTCACAGCCCTTGGCTACAAATTCAATTTTAGAAAAACTAAAATAGCCTCTCTCAGCATACTGTTCCTGGGATATGAGCTATCAAACAAGGGTAACAGCCTGGCCCTGCACTTTCTAGAGAAATGTGCTTAACTCCACTCACCTAACACCCTCAAGAAACTACAGTCTTTACATGGTTTCTTTAATTTTGGCAGAACATACATTCCTGACTATGCACAACGTATCAGGCCACTTTATGACTTAATACGCCTAGATTTTTCTAGCAAACACTGGACAGTTGAACACACATGCATCCTTAGGGAATTGCAACAGGACATGCTAGAAGCCAAACATTTGCACACATGTGACAGCAAAACAGATTTTGTCATCAGAATAATTGCTGGTGCCATTGGGTTCACTTATGTCTCCTTTAACGAGGGTGACACAGTGCCTATAGCATATGAATCACATTTATACTCCAATGCAGAACAACGTTTTGCACCCACAGAAAAAATTCTAACTGTAGTTCAAGTGGCTGTCATTAAGGAGAGGCCACTTGCCCAAAGGAAATGCATCACTGTCGTTACCCTGGTGCCAGCCTTAGAGGCCGTCACCAAAGCAAGCGTTCCTAACGCTAAAGCATTACATCCACGCTGGATTCAGTGGGCAACCTCCCTTACTGGCACTGATGTTGACTACATCTTTGATCCAAAACTTCAGACCCAAGAATTTCTCCAATACGAACAGGAGAACCCTGCTCCTCTAGATATTTTGCCACTTGACAGATACCATACTGTCATTTATACTGATGGTTAAGCTCAGCCAGCTATAGGCACCAAACATCAATATTCAGCCACTTGCGCAGCTGTGAGTGGAGTGATGAAAAATTGAGTTTTTCACCCTCATAATACCTATACACAGACCCTAAGGGACTGCACAGCTAAGCTGGCTGAACTTAAAGCCCTTCTTCTAGTGATAGAACACACAGAGCCAGAATTGCTGACTTTAATTGTCTGTGACTCATACTACTGTGTCCAGCCCTACAATGATTACCTCAATCATTGGAAGTTGAATGAGTTTAGAGAGTCCAAGGGGAAGACCATGAAACACAAAACATTGTGGGGGAGGGTTGCTGATCTCAAGGATAAGCTACCATGTGTCCATGTAGTTCATACATTGGGCCACCAACATGTAGGAGTACACGTTCCTGCAACACTTTGGCTGACGAAGCAGCCAAATCCGCAGTAGCTATGGCTTCTGTGGCTGCAGTGACTCATTTCCAGATGAGATTGGATAATGAAATTCTGACTGCTGTTAAAGCAAGTGCAAGTCTCTCCCAAAAGCATACCCTACAAAATATTCTTTCCACATCACAGCACAGAATGTTGCCTACGCAACACTTCCTGGGGTTGGAGATAAAGCGATCTCCAACGAAGACCAGAGATTAGATCTAATAAAAAGGAGCGCATGAGGGTGGCGCTTCTGCTCATGCTGGTATCTCAGCCACAGTTACACTCTTACAGAAACGCTTCTGGTGGCCAGGTCTATACAAACAGACAAAACAATTCATCCTTTGTTGCAACATTTGCCAGCAAATCAAAGGCTCTAATATCAAATGCCCACCGCAGACATCCCTCTTAGTGTCCAGCAGGCCACTACAATGTGTGTACCTGGACCATTGCGGTCCACCTCAACCTGATGGTGCATACAAAATACACCTTAGTCGCTGTAGATTCTTGTTATAGATTCCTGTGGGTATGGTCTCAGCAGTTGGCTGAGGCTCGAACTGTTATGAAAGACTTGCTGATCTTTATCTGTACATACGCAGTTGCAGCATTCCATTTGGACCAGGGCCCTGCATTTGCCTCTAAGGAATTCAGAAACACCATGGGGACGATGGGTGTTGAATTCCGTTACTCCTCACCATACCATCCTGAGGGAAATTCGGTTGTGGAGAGGCGGAACCATGATCTAAAGAGTCCTAAACAGCTAGAGTATTAGGATCTGGCCGCAGTTGGCTTCATCACCTATAATGGGTCAAGACGGTCCTTGGGGGGACACCCTCCTTATGAGGTTCTCTTTAGGATACCTATGTATGTACTAGATCTTGATGGCTCTGGTTTGGTGGCAGCAGACTCACCTTTTGACATAAATGAACATCTCACTGTTTAACAGGAGCTTCAGCAATTTTGTGATGATAAATCATCCGCCAGTGCTGCCACCTTAGGAATAAGGGATTTACCAACAACTTCCACTAGCTGGATTCCTAAAATCGGGGATCTGGTTCATGAGAAGATCACTGTGAAGAAGGAATTCGGTCCGTCCTAGAGAGCATCAGTCCCAGTTTTGGGAGTACAACGTACCAGAACGGTCATCTTGCCCCCACTGCCTGGTTCCAGAGCAAACAGATTCATTTCCATTGATGACGTCTAAGTTCAACATGTGGCCGATCCTGCACAGTAGACCAGAGGTCCCTTGGGTAGTTCCCGGTTCCCTCTCAGTACCCAACAGGACATACCTCTTCAAAGTAGAAATAACAACACTACTTCGGACTGCACAACAGTGTCGGGCAATGCTACCAATACCTCCTTGATCGTGGGGAGGGCAGAAAATGAGCTCCTCCTGATTCCAGTTACCACTTCCACAACAGCACCTGTCCAAGATTTGGCTGTTTTCCACACCAACACTACACAGACTGGCGACATCGTCTACTATGAGCCTCCACGTGAAGTGGATCCACCCACCAGTAATGCACCTGTTCCTGCATTTGCCCAGACTGCTTCTGGTTATTTCATCGACATTGATGACTTTTCTTCAGACTCACCCACTCCAGTAATTGAAAATATTTCAAAAACTCGTAAGCTGTACCAATGACTTGAAAGTAACTGTTTAATTCACCCATGGAACTATTTATGATTCTGCTTGACATTTTTTGCATTGTTTCTATTGATTGGTTTAGTGACTGTTTTCTTTTTGCTCATAAATGGTCATTATCTTCCTGAACGCTCCTCAGTTGAGCGTGTGGATGAAGTCTTAACCCCATATCATTCCTCACATAAGGTCCAAAGAGACTTGTCCCTTGTAAACATTTCAGCTGTACCAATTCCTGATGGGATTGTGTGGGACAATGTTCCATTTGATATATACGGGCCTACTGAAGTCATTCAAATTCCACACGTATTTAAAATTTCTATGAAAGATGTAATTACACCTGATGTTGAATCTGATGATTGGGATGTCCAGACAGTTGATTCCATGTTAACTGAAATGAAGGACTATTCAGTGTTTGAAAGTGATGATGTAAATAGACATATAATGAATTATGGGGAAATATTCTGTTATAATAACTGGGGACATTACTACCTGCACTGTGCTACTAGACACAGACAAGTACTTAGTTACACACAGTGGGAATACTGTTCAATACCACTAGTGGTGAGCCCAAAATGTTATACAGATAAGTTTACTTATTTTTCTGGGCATGATGGAAAAAATCCTGATTCATAATATATCAAATTACCTCCTTCCAAAATTAGGAAAATTTTGCTAACTGATACAAAACTGATTTATTCAGATTCCTTTGTTTCCTGTCTTGCAGTTGAAGGTTACGAATACTGGAAGAACACTATTGATTTAAAGAGTGTGTGGGGAACACAAGTTTGGCAAATACAGGGTAAGGAAGGATTGTTTAGAGCATGCCTGATTCCTGTACAAATGATATTTTTAAATAACACAATTCAACAGACATCCTGTCTGGGGTTAGCAAAAATAAAAGAAATAAACACGCTCAGTATCCCCTCATCGGCAAAGTTTAAGGACTGGCAATTCTTCCTGAATGTTACTGAGGAAGAGCTAGATGCAAAGGTCCAGGCAGGTAATTCTTCACTTTCCAGTCCCAGCAGGTGGTTGATTTGGCCAATAGACACGAATGGATTTCAGGCATGTTTTTTTAATTCCTCGGGGGTTTTAAGATAAGCTGGCCAGACCCTTGCTTTGTCTCGTGTCAACACACAGGTATAGTTACATCACACAGTGTGGGTAAACTGTACCAACAATGGGTACAGCCTAACAAGTTAGCCGCAGTTAAAGAACATCGTAACACTCTTTCTGAGGATACAGACTTGCAGAACTTTTTGATAGGTCCTAGAAAGCCACGCTCTAAAAGATTCATATATGCTATGTATAATTAAATCTGGAAGCTTTCGCAGATAGAAGCTGCTGCGCGTTTAAGGCAAATAGATAAGGAAAACTTAGAAAAGGCTTTAGCTGTTGTTGATATCGGCATGAACACTCTGTCCAACAGAATTTATTCACTGCCAAACATCGTGTCATTTGCAATAGATATCATTCAGATAGGCATGTTCCTTCTATATCATGGGCAAAGTCAGCTGTGTTCCATCATGCAGCTAGGTCGGACGTTATAGACTTTGAAAAATGGCCGAATTCCATGGAAGTACATTAACGGTAGTGAATTGTTCACTGCTTTTAACTTATCCAGGGAACTGCAGACAATGGCTAAAAGGGAAGCGAGTTTCACAATGCTTCATATAGAGCAGTTAGAAAAGTTGCCTTTCACAGTTGCAGAGAGTCCTTCAACAGTATGGCTCCTACATGGCATTATTAATCTGCCCATTTCCACTTCGTTTTTCGGAATGCCTGAAACTTTTTGTCATGGGCAGGTACGAGCGACTAGCCAATAGCTATATTAAAGAAGAGTTGGAGTTGCCCTTTGATTATAAATGTCTGAACGGTGAAACAGAGATCTTTCTTAGCGGAAGTGAATGTGAGACTACGTTAGTCATTCAATGATCTGCAAGCAGGTGTCCCTTCACGGCCTTTAGAATGCGGGGGTCGCAAACTTGGCCTGTTTTCTGAAGGGTACTCCCGTCCCTTTGATTCGACCAGCATTTCATGTACTTTTGAATGGAAGTTATGTGGTGTTGAGCGACCAAAGCTGTTGTAGTATGCGACCAGGAATTGCCTATGCAATTTCAGTCTCTAAGGTCGTAACGTGTTGTGGACAAGTCTTATTCCTCCCCACACGAGAGATAAAAGTATCAGAAATGTGGCCTCACATTGACACTGTTAATGTAAATTATGACAAGCTGAGCAGGCTAAAGGTGCTACTGTTTCAAAAACAAGTCCCGTTGACATCAGCTAGAGAAATGTATGCTCTCCAGATAGCGAGATCATCAGCCAACATACAATCCCTATTAAATCCCCAAGCACTTTGGAGAGCTGGTATCCAGAATATTCAAAGCTTCGAGCACTACTGGGATTATCCATTTCTTTAAGGCTGTCGGGTATGGATTTGTGTCCATCTTCCAGACTGTCTTCAGAGTCATCCCATCGGCCATCCAGTCTCTCTTTTCAAGTGTGTTTGGCAGCTTTCCTATAATTTTGGCATTGATTGGCAGAATACTACTACTATTTCTTCTGATTCACAATGGTTGTGTCTTTCCAGCTACGCTAAGCAATGGAGCTGCTGCCACCAGCTCAACTGTGCTGTGAACGCATGGTTCAGATCTTCGATGCTTCCTTGCTAGAGGAATCGGAGTGTGATTGGTCATTGTCATTCCGACCACTCCTACAACCAGTCTTTTGCTGCGTTTGGTGTCTCTTCGAACACTTGCCTACAGTGTGTCTTGCTGTTACACCAGTGCCTCCTGTGGACCAAGAACTGCTGATGTCCCCGATGAGGGTTCATTCACGGTCGTGCCCCTTGAAACTAAGGCTAATTCGCGAGGCCCCGTATGAGCCTTCCTTGCTGAACGAGTTGGCTCTTTGCACTATGGAGGATGCCACAACTGCAGATGGACCTGCAAAAAAAAACTCCTACGCACTACTGCTCCGTGGATCTGTCTGCCCATCCTGTGATCGATCTGACATCTGACGATGTGGCCTCTTTCCTGAGGTCCTTTCCATTAGATGAATTTGAAGATGCTCTTCAAGATCATTAATATTGTTAAACAATTTTATGATTGGCTTATTACACCAAATCCATAGTATACATTTATTGTACTTACTTTTGACTGCTTTGCTTGTTGTGGTCGAACTTAGATCACTTTGTAAGTTTTTTAGCTATTGATTTTAACACATTTTTACATGTCATTGTTTATCTCATTTTTATGGATTTAGTCCAGAGCATTTTTTAGCATTTGGATTCATTCACCTTCGGTGCCATCATACTTGTTACGGCAATGGGGAGGGTGTAGTGAATCCTAGTTTTTTTTAATGGGATATAGGAGTTTGCGTAGCCTTTGGCTTGCAGTCTCATGCCCAGTCACCTAGTGACTTTTACCCTACTTAGCTTGCTCTGTTTTAGCGTATTTATTTAATTAAATCTTTTAAGATGGCTGTCTTGTTTTCAGTTAGGCCCATGTTTTAGTTTGCGTTATCAGTGCCACTGCACTAAGGCATCAATATCAAGCGACAAAGATAAACAAACTGTAGGTGTTCCCTTGCGGTACTTTCTCCCTTAACGCTTTCAAGGGAATTGTTTATAAATTACCGTCCCAAGATGCCTTGTTATCTATTGTTTGGGAACAAACCTACGTCAGGGGTCCAAGTAGATCTGTAGAAATATTCCTCACTTAAACAGATAGTCAGAGGGATTCCGACCAGATGCCATTGCTGCTATCGAAGCTGCACGTCGCCTTGACGCTGACCCAGTCTTCATATCCCTACGGAGTCTGAGCTAGAGACCTCATTCCAAGGTAACGAGGGTTGGGGGCTCTTCTCATGGACTTGGCATTGGCAGATTAGGTTTAACATACCTAGCTCTCTTTTAGGTTATAGGTGAGGCCTATCATGCTAGGGTATTAGGACATATTTCACACTTCATGTCTTTTCATGTTATTGCAAGGTGGTGGGGGGTCTTTGTATTAATGACTCTTGTCTTTACCATTCTGTTTCTTGCACTTTTCATTATCCTAATCATTGCAGCCCATGCAACTTTTCGCAGATTGCAGTTTTGATAAATAAAACCTATTGAAACTTTACTCCATCTTCTTCAATGCCTGTGTTTGGTTGAGACGTTGTTAATATGAGAAAGGTGTAATCTTCGTTTAACCACAACACTCCCTGAGTCAATGCGTAAAGGCTGCCACAAATCACCTTTTACTGGTTGAGTTTCTGGTGAGGTACTGCTTGTGAGCTGGAAGTGTTAGGGCGACAGTTGCGACTTGTTGTACGATTGGCACAGTCGCCTACAGACATAAGTACTGTCCTCCTTAAACCAGCAGTCTTGCCTAGAGCAAGAGTCCAACTATGACAGAACCTCCAGAGGATGAGTTATCGACCCAGGAAGGATTGGCTTGTGACTGTGATACTGGCTGACTTGTAGTCCAGTGACAAAAGGACTTCTGCCAGCACCAACAGGACTTCAAGATATCTCAACCCTGTGACCAGGACCAACTCACCCTCTTTGTGGACCAAGCAGTAGTCGCAGCAAGACCAGTCAACCGCATCTTATCCACAGCATACTTTGAGCATCTTCAGCAACTTCCAGCACTTGCATCAGAACCACTATCATAGGAAAGCACTACAAAGGATAAAAGTGCCTGGAACTGGTTTGAGACTGTTTCACCTTCTACGGTAACTGTTTATGAAGACCCTGACTGGCTCCCTACTGGAGTTGGTTACCTAAAGTGATTCAAAGTGACTGCATTACAACTAGCCCAGATTTTTAAGTGAAAAAACTTTTTAAGTGTCAAATTTGTTGAATTTGCAGTGCTTGCTTGCAAGTGAGTGAAGTATCTTGATTTACTATAACTTCTACATTCGATATTGCCCGAACCCTCCTGTGGATAATTTTCATTGTGACACCTTAAAAATACAGTCTATTTGTATAAATCAGTGTTGGGTTTCTTTGGTGTCATGTCGTTTTCTTCAATTGTCTTGCACTGTTTAAATGCTTTAGATTTGTTCCCTTGTGTAAGCCTTCAGGCTCACAGCTACACCCAGGGATGGGCTGAAGGTTTACCAAATGAGAGGTTGGTAAGTGTATTACACGGTGAGGTCACACCATATACATATATTACACCCCATTTCCTCACAGTATCCAAGGAATATCTCCCTGGAAATGGGTTTGGAAAGTGGCTCAAAGCAGAAAATCCTGGAGCACCGATAAGGCAAAGTGCCAATCTTGATGGACCTGACTGTCCAAGCAATAGTGCTTTGTGACCATAAGTGATATCCATATAGCAGCTTAGCAGATGTCCAGGACAGGAACCCCATGTGCCAGTGCAGTAGTAGCAGCTTTGGCCCTGGTGGATTGGGCCTGAAATCGCTCAAGAGGCTGCTTCTTATCTAATGCACCGCAGATGTTAATGCAGGGCACAATCCATTGAGGGATGGCCCATCACTGCACAGCCTTGCCCTTTTGTGCTTTAGGGCTGATTATTCACCCAATGGTTTTGGTGCAATCAATGTAGAAAAATAAATCTCTCTAATGGTCCAGGCAATGGAGCGATAAACGTGGCACGAGTGATACTCTGACCGACATGAAATGGGGTGACATCCTTTGGTAGGAAGGAGGCACGCCTCTGAAGTACCAATTTGTCATGGAGAAAGCTGAAGTACAGCGGATGAACCGACAGAGTTTTAAGCTGGAGGATATAATGGCCACTAGAAAGACATTTTGACAATCAAGAGCTGCAGAGAACAGCTGTGTACAGGCTTGATGGAGGAACACGTCAGAAAAGTGAGAACCAGATTGCAGTCCTAGTGGGGCATCCCAAAAGGGGTAAGAGGGAACAAGTATTTTAAACCTTTCAGGAAATGTCACAACTGGTAACTTGAACAGAAAGGGTTGATCTGGCAACCACAGAAAAGCCAAAATAGCCAATAGCTAACCTTTAACAGTGCCCAGTGCAAGGTTCGGGCTAAGCATAGAACAAATAGCAAAACCTGACAGCTGTGGAGAAAGGGGGTCCACATGATGTGAGGAACACCAGGCCACAGACTTATCCCAATGGCAGGCATATACAGTTTTAGTGGAGAGCTGCCTAGCTGCCAAGATAACACCACAGACCTCAGGAAGGAAGATCGAAAACACTCAACTGCCATCACTTAATCTCCATGCATGAATGTGGAGTGTGTGCAAGTTTGTGTGCAGGACCCTGCCCTTTTGCTTTGACAGGAGATCCTCTCCAAAGGGCAGCCTGATTGGAGGACCAATACTCATGCTCTGGAGTTCAGGATACCATACTCTCCATACCCAATCTGGAGCAACCACAAAGATTTAGGTCCTGTCGGTCCTGCTGTTCTTAAGAACTTGGAGCAGGATCTGTATTGGCAGAAAAGCATAGAGAAATCCTGAATTCCACATGAGGTGGAATAAGTCTCCAAGCAACAGCGCTTTTGAAACTCCAATGTGCAAAGTGCTGATATTGTGTGTTCTCGGCTGAGGTGAGATCATAGAGCCAAGGTTTTCCCCATTTGCAGAAGAGACCTCGTGCCACCTCTGGATGTAGTTACCATTTGTGATCCGCAAGGTAGCTGCAGCTGAGTATGTCCGCCCTGGAGTTCAATGAGCCTGCCACGTGCTGCATCACCAGGAAGAGGTCCTGGAACTCCAGCCAAGACCAAGATGCAAAACCCACCCCACCCTGTTTGTTGCAATACCATGTGGCATAGTGTTGTCCTGAATGTAGGAAAATACCCTCTTTTTGTCATGGTTACCCCAACTTTTTGCCTGATGTCAGTGTGTTTTGACTGTTTACTGGGATTCTGCTAACCTGGACCCCAGTAACTGTGCTCGCTCCCTCTGGATTTGGTTGTCCCTAACTTTTTACACTCCACAATTGGCATACTGGTGCTTCCATGTAAGTCCCTAGTGTATGGTACCTGGGTACCCAGGGAATTGGGGCACTAGCATTTCCCCTTGGGCTGCAGCATGTATTATGCCACCCATGGGAGCCCATGCAAAGTGTGTCTGCAGGCCTGCCATTGCACACTGCGTGAAAGGGCGCATGGACCCTTTTCACTACAGGTCACTGCACCAGGTCACTGTAAGTCACTCCTATGGCAGGTCCTCCTAGCCCAGAGGGCATGGTGCAAGTACCTTTGTATGAGGGCATGCCTGCATGAGCAGAGGTGCCCCTATGAACTCCAGCTCCATTTTTCTGGACTTTGAGAGTGCGGGGAAGACATTTTAGCCGTGAAGTGGACATAGGTCAATACCTATGTCCAGCTACATAATGGTAACTCTAAACCTAGGCATGGTTGGTAGCAAACATGTCGGAATCATACCCCAAATATTGTTGCCAGTATTGGTTGTATGACTCTTTGGAGGACCCCAGCTTTGCTCCTACCAGTTTGCAGGGTGTTCCCAGGTAGCCCGCACTACTGCCATCCTGCAGATAGGTTTCTGCCCTCCTGCTGCTTGAACAGCTCAAGTCCAGTGTAGGAAACTGGCACTTGTTGCAGTTACCCCCCCACACACACTTTTTGCCTGATATTGATGCTTTCTTGGCTGAAAGTGTGCTGGGATCCTGCTAACCAGGCCCCAGCACCAGTGTTCTTCCCCTAAAAATGTACCATTGTTTCCACGACTGGCACACCTTTGGCGCACAGACAAGCCCCTTGTAAAATGGACCAGTGGTACCAAGGGCCCTGTGACCAGGGAGGGTCACTAAGGGCTGCACCATGTGTTGTCCCACCCTAAGGGACCCCTCATGTAACACATGCACACTGCCATTGCAGATTGTGTGTGTTGGTGGGGTGAAAAAGCAAAGGCGACATGACATCCCCCTCAGGGTGCTATGCCCACAAAACACTGCCTGTGGCATAGGTAAGTCTCCCCTCTAGCAGGCCATACAGCCCTAAGGCAGGGTGCACTATACCACAGGTGAGGACATAGCTGCATGAACAATATGTCCCTACAGTGTGTAAGTCCATTCTTAAACATTGTAAGTGCAGTGTGGCCATATTAAGTATATGGTCTGGGAGTCTGACATTACGAACTCCAGTTCCATAATGGCTTCACTGAATACTGGGAAGTTTGGTATCAAATTTCGCAGCACAATAAACCCCCACTGATGCCAGTGTGGGATTTATTAAGAAATGCATACAGAGGGCATCTTGGAGATGCCCCCTGTATTTCACCCAATCCTCCACTATAGGACTGACTGGTCTATGCCAGCCTTCCACTAGCAGATGAGTTTCTGACCCCATCGGGTGAGGGCCTTTGTGCCCTCTGAGGCCAGAAACAAAGCCTGCGCGGGTGGAGGTGCTTTACACCTACCCCCTGCAGGAACTGTAACACCTGGTGGTGAGCCTCAAAGGCTCAGGCCTAGTGTTACAGTGCCCCAGGGTACTCCAGCTAGTGCAGATGTCTGCCCCCAGGACAAAGCCCACACTTGTGGAGGCCAGTTCTGAGGGAAACTTAAGAAAAACAAGGGGGAGTGACCACTTCAGCTGGGACCACCCCTAAGGTATCCAGAGCTGAAGTGACCCCTCCCTGCAGAATCCTCCATCTTGGTTTGGAAGACAAGGACCAATAGGGATAGGAATATGCTCCCCTCCCCAAATGGAGAGGACACAAGGAGGGTGTAGAAACCCTCAGGGACAGTAGCCATTGGCTACTGCCCTCCTACCCCTGTAACGCCCCTAAATCTTGTATTTAAGGGCGTCAGTGAACCCAACTCACCAGATTCCTGGTGACCTACAAGATGAAGGACTGCTAAGCTGAAACCCCCAGCTGAAACCCCCAGCAGAGAGAAAGGAAGACGACAACTGCTTTGGCCCCCAGCCCTACCGAACATTGTTTCTCTGGCTCGTTCCAGCAACTGCAACATTTCCCTGGCTGTGCATCCTCTAAAGGCGGCAAGTCTCCAGTCTGCACCAAGAAGAAAGGAGGAATCTCCCTTGGAGTGAAGGAGTCACTCCCCTGAATCCGCAGGCACCAACTGCAATAACAACCAGCTGCATGGGTCCTCTCTCCTGCAACTCTGCGTGGATCTTGCAACACAGGTGGTGGTCTTGAGTGGTCCCCTCTATCAGCTGTCCAACTTTAGAGGTGGTGAGTCTTTGTCTCTCCTTGCAGGATGGTATCCCTGTGCACTGCAACTCTTGCAGCTACCAAGGCTTGTTGACTCTTCTTCTGAAGGATCTTCAGGCTCCCAGTAGCGCCAGCCTCCATCACTCTTCCCTGTATTGTGTGGACTCTTGCTAGCTGCTCCAGCGATGGGGGACTCCATTCCAGGTGTGCTGAGTGGGCCTCACTGCGACTCCTGAGCCTACTGCCTGTGAGTTGCCTGTGGGGGGTGCATCCACGACTTCTTGCTCACCTGACTGCTGAGAGATGCCTGGGACTCCCCTCTGTGGGTTGAGCCCCCTTGGACCTTCCTGGTCCCCAACAGCCTAGCAAATAATCTTCTGCAAGTTTTGTCTTTTCCAAGGCTTGTTGGTGGTTTTTCCACACCACCGACAGACTGCAACTCTTCCTCCGACATGGGACAAGGACTGCATCACTTCTGGAAATCTTCCTCTGCTCCTGTGCTGCATAGCCAACTCATGGTCTTCATGTTCAACCTGGTCCTGCATTTCCAGAAGGGTGGGTAGTGGCTCCTGCCCCAACTGGACACTCCAACTGGAGCTGGATTTGGTCCTCTTCATTTGCAGGTCCTCTTCTGTCTGAATCCATCTTGTTTCTTACAGTCTTGCTTGGATCTTGCACAGTCCTTTTCTAAAGTTTCTCCGTGGGTTTGGGAAAAAACAGGTACTTACTTTTCCTCTTCTGGTCGCTGGGGGGCACTCTGGTACTTAACTTTTGGGGCACCTAGTTCTTCCAGCTCCCTCTACAGATTTCACTTACCGGGGTGGGGGTACCTCATTCGCATTCCATTTTTATTACAATATGGTTTGGGCGCCCCCTCTGGCCTACTGTCTATTGTTCCTGCACTGTTTTCTATTACTTTCTATGCTCATTCCTGACAAATAAGTTATATATAATAGTGTGTTTACTCACCTGCTAGTAGAGTATTGCCTACATAGTATTCTAATATTTGTGTCACTAAAATAAAGCACCTTTATTTTTGTAAAACTGTGTGGTTCTTTCATGTGTTCAAGTACTGTGTAACTATAAGTGGTACTGCATGAGCGTGGCATGTCTCCTAGATAAGCCTTGGTTGCTCATCCACAGCTACCTCTAGAGAGCCTGGGTTCCTAGACACTGACTACACCTCACTAATAGGAGATACTTGGACCTGGTATAGGCTGATAACACCATAGGTGCTTACCACACACCAGCCCAGCTTCTTACACTGAAAACCTGAGCCAACCTTGAGATTCCACGGGAGACCAGAGTCTTCTGATCTCCACCTCTCCCAGATGGTCACCTCAACCTAAAAGCAATGCATCCGTTGATCATGGTCAGCTCTGGGTGGGGAAGACAGAGGAGTCTTGCGCTGGCCCAATAGTGGTTTGTCTGCTACCATCGCAGATCTTTTGCAGTCTCCTTCAAAATCTGGACCAGCACAAAGAGATTCCCCTGGCGCTGTGGTGCCCAATGGGACTTCAGATCTCACTGCAGAGCCCTATATATGCCATTTTGCAAGCTTCACCAATAGGAAGCAGAAGGCTATTAGACCCAGCAGCCTCAGGGTCAGTCTCACCGAAATCCAGGTTTGAGACTGAAACATAAGGATCACAGTCTAATTATTCTGAACTCTCTGATGCGGAGGAAAATCATGGAACAGCACTATATTCAAACGGTACAGACGAAAGAAAGGGATTCTTTGAGGCGTCAGGTGTGACATCAGCATGCTGATAGTGAACCCAGGGAGTGCAAAAGGTTTGCTGTGGTTTGGAGGTAGGTGAAGCACCCATTAGTTGAGGTAGGGAACGAATAGGACCCACACCCTACGAAGATGAGCTGAAACGATTTCCATTGCTTTTATAAACAATCAAGGGCATTGTTAGGCCAAAGGGAAGCACAGCGAAGTGGAAATGCTTGTGGCCTACCATGCACAGCAAGTAGTGCCTGAGGTCTTCCAGGACAGGGATTTGAAAATATGCGTCCTGCAAATCCAATGCTACCATCCAGTCTGCAGTGCAGAAAGGACCCGAGTCAGGGTGAACATCTTGAATTTCATTCAGTAGAAAGGCATTGAGAGGGAGCAATCTCGTATAGGGCAAAGTCCACCATCCTTTTACAGCATTAGTGTATAGTGGGCATAGCAAACACAAGTTATTTCTGTCACAAGTACCCTCTTGATGGCTTGTTTGGCCACAAGAGCTTGCACTTCCTGATGTACCAAGGAAAGATGGTCCTTCATTAGCCATTCTTTGGATGGTGGCAAGGGCAGAGGGGCTTCCATGAATAGAAGGGCACACCCCTTCTACTTTATTTGAAACACCCACTTGTCTGAGGTAATGGCAGACCATGGTGGCAGATGGTGCCTGTTCATGCCACCAATGGAATGGCTGTGCTGGATGGACGGTGCAGTTGAGACTCAGAGGCTGCGGAAGCTGGGGGTGGGGGACTAGACAGCATGCTGGGCTTGGCTCCTGTGTTCCACGACCACATCCACAAAAGGATAGAGAAGGCTGTTGGTCTGGTGGGTATAATTGGTACTGCAGTCACCAATATGTGCTCCCACTAAAGAACTGCCGCTCGGACCTGGAAATTAAAGAGTCAGAGACATGGTGGTGACCCAGCTCTCCTGAAAGTTTTCAAGCCCCGCTTCTGCTTTGTCCCCAAACTGAGGAAAGCCATCAAAAGGAATGTCAATCAAGGACAGTTGGACATCCCCCAAGAACCCAGTGGACCGCAACCAGGCATGGCGATGCAATGCCATCACAGAAGCCATGGCTCGAGTCAGTAGTATCCACATCACATGTAATGGCGGACTTCACTGCATCCTGACCCTCCACTAAGGCGTATTTGAGGATGGCTCAGCCAACTTTGGGGAACATGGGATGCAGGTGAGCAATCAAGTCCCAAAAGAAATTGGAATGGTGCCCCATGAGGCATGCTGTGTTCACTGACCTCAAAGCTAGGCTGGTGGAAGGAAAAATACAGTTTGCAAAGGTGTCCATCCTCGTGGATTCCCTGGCTGTTCGGAGTGGAAGAGAATGCATTTGTGTTGACCTTAGCCCTCAGGGAAGGGCTGCTGGAAGAGGAAGGCTAGGTCTCCTGGGGTTGACAATGACATAGAGCTTCCATGTGGTGTACAGGACTCCTTGTACAAGGTTTGGCCCAGGCCCACAGGACATCACTACTGAAGGCTTTACTGAAGGGGAACAATGGTTCAGCAGAACCTGCTCCTGGCTGAAACATCTCTGTCAAGACACTGGTCTTGACCTCCGTTGCTATGTGCATCACTGTGGCAAAGGCTGCGCCTTCCTCTGAAACTGGGCTCGGAGGGGAAATCATGCCAGTCTGAGGAAGTGTCCAAATTACTAGAGCCACCCAGCTCCTCATACCAGTTTTGTTCTGGCTTAGGGTCCTCCTGCAGGAGACCAAACCCTTCCTCCTCATCTCTCCCTTTAGGAGGGAAGGGTCTATCTAGTGGCAGAGAGTTCAGGTGCTGGTGTGGGGTGGGGGGGGTGGCTGCACCGGGTGGAAAGAAGCCAGGGTGGAAGAAAGCACCTGCGGCTGGCGTTGGGTGCGGACCTGCCAGCAGTAATCCAGCTGGGGCACCTCATGGGGCGCAAAGGCGTGCCAGAGGGACTTCCAATTATCAAAAATGTAGGGAGCTGGTTAATGTAATGAACATTCGAGCTCAAGAATAAGATCATATAAACTCTTTATCATTTCAATTTAGTCTCTAAAGAAATTTTACCTCCAAGGAAATTTAGTAATTCCCTTATAAACATGTATATAATGGTTGCCTCTTCATAACATAATATGGTCCAATACTTCTCTTAAAGTAAACAAGCTATTCTGCATTTAGATAAAAATAATAAAATAGCTCAATAGTTTCAATGTTGTAAAGAAAGCCAACAGTTCACTTGATAGTCAGTGTTCAAGCCCACCCGTGTTTCGCAGCAGCCATTACCGCTTATTCAGGGTGCCAGAGGGAGTAAGAAGCCCAAAGATGGACGCCGGCTATGCAGGTGGATTGCGGGACCAGGGTCTAGAAGCATGACATTTAGATGGATAAATCAAAGAATGCTTTGATGATTTCTTGAGCGTCTTCTACTTACACGAGTTGTAGCAAGAGGTCTTGGAACACAATGATGTTTGTCCGTGGGAACAGCTTAGAGACCTATCCCTGGAATGGGACAAGGAATGGCACCAGGCCTCCTCCTTTCATGTCATCAGGAATTTCATTGCCCACTTACAAATCGCCTTGAGGTAGATTGACTTGCACTCCACATAGCCCTTGGGGTTAGGGCCAGATCCCAGACACCAGATACAGACCAAGTGGGGATCAGACATAGACCCCTGCCTGTGACATTCCGTGCAAGGTTTAAACCCTGCAGGTTTTGCAAGGTATGTAAGAAAATTCCTCTTTTTGTATGGTCATCCCCAAAGTTTCAGACTAAAGCTGCTTGTTTTTCAGCTCTCAGAAACTAACCTGCTAACCACACCTCAGCGCCAGTGCCCAGATTCTTAAATGTGTATGTTTGATTGGCTATACCCAATTTTATTTAGAACATTTTAATTATAATATTTATAAAGCACACTGTCATGGACTGGTATTCTAGTGCTGGACGCTTATGTCTGAGCAGGAGGTTAATGGCAGAGTGTACATGCACATATACAAGCTGTAGGAAAGTGCCATCTTTTTGCCATAATTACCCCCACTTCTTGCCTGATGTCAGTGTGCTTGGACTGTAGTACACTGGGATCCTGCTAACCAGAACTCCAGTGAAAGTGCTCTCTCTCCTAAATGTAGTTGTTTGATACCTTTCACACCCACAACTGGCATACTGGTGCACCCATGTAAGTCGCTAGTATATGGTACCCAGGACATTGGTACTCCAGGGGTTCCCCCTGTAGCATGTATCATGCCACCTATGGAAGCCCATGTAAACTGTGATTGCAGGCATGCCATTGCAGCGTGCGTGGAAGAGTGCATGCACCCTTTTATTGCCAAACCTGACCACTGCACTTAGACATTATAAGTCACCCCTCGGGTAGGCCCTTCAGCCCAAGGACAGGGTGAATGTCTCCAAGTGTGAGGGTACCCCTACAGACCCCATGCCGATTCCTGGACTCTGTAAGTGTGGAGAAACCATCTTAAGGTATGTAGTGGACAATGGTCAACACGAGTGGTCCAACTAAATAATGGCTACTCCGAACCTAGGCATGTTTGGCATCCAACATGTTGGAATCATGCAACTGTACAGATTCCAGTGTCAGTTGCATGATATGTATTCTGGGGGTTCCCTAGGGATCCCCCAATTCTGCCTGCTGTGAAGCCTAAAGGAGTCCAGCTGCCAGCCTGCACTGCTGCTGACCCCAGACACAATTCTGTCCTCCTCCTGATGAGCCAGACTCAGACTGGAGGAGCAGAACAAAGGATTTCCTGCACCTCTCCCTGTGTGTTAGGTGTCAAACGGCTGGGGTGGGGTGGCCTCTGATTGCCACCAGACTACTTTGAAGGGTACAGTTGCACCAGTTCAGGAACCCCCAGTTCCCGCTCAGATGCAAAAGTACGCAAAGGACAGGGGAGCGTCCACCCCCATGTTCAGCTCCCCCCCTAGGGAGGTGCCCAGAGCTCTGACAGGTGGCCACTTGATTCTGCCATCTTGGGAATAAGAATTGCAAAGGCCCCTGGGAGCATCTGGTTGGTTAGACCAGGTAGATGTCCCGGACCCCCTCTCATAGGTGGGTCACTGCAGAGAAAGACCAACCCCCTTTTAGAGTTATTTAAGGGCTCTCTCGTGGGTGGGTCACCAGATTCATCAAGCAACATTCTACAAGAAACTCTCTGCAAGACATCTTCTGCCCCTGGCCTCTGGAATGGCTGCTGGTCTTCACCTGGAACCAAACAAGTTTGCTTCTGGTGGGAAGGCTCCCTTTGCAACATTGTTTCTCTGGATCCTGCAAGAATTCTGCAATGTCCAAGGCTGTGCATCCTCCAGGGTCACAAGGACTCTTTTTGCACCAGGCAGCACAAAGGAATCTCCCTTGGAGTGAAGGAGTCACTCCACTACAATCACAGGCACCTCAAGGGTGGGGTCTGCTGTCTCTGGACATCTGAAGATCCTGCTTCACAGGTGGGGAGTCTGTGGCCTCCTCTGGGTCCCGCTTGTCTTCTATCCAAGTTGGAAGACGGTAGGCCCTTGCTCCTGCCACTGGACCGGCACCCCTCTGCACTGTGACTGTTGCATTTGCCAAGGTTTGTTGACTCTTCCTCCAGGAGATCTTCTGCCTCTAAGAAGCCCCGGCCCTCAACACTCTGCAAACCGAAGATCAGCTCCTGATCTGCAGCTCCTGCGACTTCTGTTTTGTTGGGCTGGTAGGGCCTTCTTGTGACTTCCTGTGTCTGGCACCTGTGGGTCACTCGTGGGGGTCCCATCGACTTCTGATGGCCTTCCTGTGTGCTGAAGGACTCCCCCTCCGGGGCAGATACTACTGAAACTTGCTGTGTGTCACAACTTTGCAAACTTCTCTTCTGCTCCTATTTGCACTTGCCAGTGTTTGTTGGTGACCTGGCTGGTTAAAGATCCTCCTGCAAACCGGAGACCGACGGTAGAAGGCTCACAGGTGACTCCTGGGATCCTCACCCACTCCTGGACCCTGCAGCTGGACGACTTCTCCCACAGACTTGCAGGAACTTCACCTTCAGGTGGATGGGCATTGCCACCTGCACCACCTGGGCTCCTCCTTTGGTGATGGACTCTGTCCCCTTCCTTTGCAGGTCCTCCACATCTGGAATCTGTTGTTGGGTTCCACTGGCCTGGCCCACGGGTCGTGACAGCAGCTGGACAATCTGAAGCATCCAGTCTTCACAGAGTCCCTTCTCCCCTCTGCATTCAGCGTCCTGGTGTAGGTACTCCTGTCTTCTGGGGATCCTGAGGTAGGGGCACTCCCCAGCCATCCTCTTGCCTGCTGGTTTCCTCGGGGTCCACTGGGAAGGGTTTTGAATTCCACAAGCTCCAACCACTACTCTCTGTGTTAGTCTATGGGACAAGTGGGTACGTAACTGACTTACTCCTGGTTGCTGGGATCACCTACTGTACTTATTTCTGGTGTTCCTAACTGGTCCCAGCCTCTAGCTAACCACCACACTTCTCTTGGCTGGAGTCCCACTTTCACATGCCACTTTTTTAGTATATGGTTTGGCCCTCCCTTAGGGACCTGTATAGTTCTATTAAATTGTTCCTGGTTATTTTATGTGTATAATTGTATGTAATATTTCCAAAGGGAGATTTACCAATGTCAGTTTAGTACTAGTGCTGTAATAAAGTATCCTTTATCTTTGCAACATGTGTGTGGTTCGTTCTTGTGACTAAGTTATTGTCTGAATACTGTGGTATTCCAAGTGCTTTACATTCCTTCTAGATACACTTTAACTGTTAGCCTCAGCTACCCCTAGGGAGCTTCTGCTATCTGGACACCTATTCACTATCACTAAGAGTCACCTGGACTCAGTATAGGGTGCCACACCATAAGTGTACACCATAAACTTAGCCAGCCTCCTACATTGGTGGTACAGAGGTGGGATAAGACACCTGCATTGCTTTACCACTTGGTCAGCAGTGACTTCTCATAAGAAAGATCACTACTAACGTTTGGTTACAACCTGCACTAGTAACTGCAGGAAATCCTAAATGTTTTGCCTGGGTAGACAGGGGTCTATCACGGCCCTTTCTCCAAGCCTTTTAAAAAGTTTAGAGACCTAGAGTAGGTAAGTGTAGCACACACTACTCTTGAACCATGTCTACAGTTGAGGGAGCTGCCCAGACTCAGGAGACTAGGTATGATGGCCTTATGTTCAAGGACCTTGTGGCCCTCTGTACAGCTAGAAAACTTAAGACAGGTAAAAACCCTGACAAAACTATTCTCTTGGACCTCCTTATTTAGGATGACATACAGAATCCTGAGGAGAGAGAATCAGATGATGTGGGTGAACCCTCAGTGTTGGAAAAGGAGGTACCAGGTACTTCCTCTGACCACACAGGGTAGGACAATGAGGGTGCTGGGGACATTCTTGACACTGCAGGGAGTTGTGTTGGTAGCATAAGAGAGGGTCTAGCAGTAGGCCCACTTTTACTCCCCCGGGGTCAGTAAAGAGAGCTCCCAGGAGAAGTGTATCTTCCTCATCCTCAGTTTCCCTTGCCTCAACTTCTGCTGGGTGCTCCATCCACTCTAGCTCTGATGAGGGATACATAGATAGGGGGTTCAGTTTGCTGAGACTTGAGCAGGTGAAGCTCAAGTTGAAACAAGAACAGCTCACTCTAGAGAGAGAGGCCCTAGAGATGGAGAGAAATAATTTGGGTTTATAACCCCATAGTAGCAGTATGAGTCCAGGGTCAGGGAAGATTCATTTGATTCCAGAAATCTCAGCAGAATAATCCTCCCTTACAAGGCTAGTGATGACATCCACAAGTGGATTACTTCTTTAGAGAGGGCCTGTAAGGTACAGAGGTTCCCTCAGAGGCAGAGGGCAGCTATCCTGTGGCTTTCCTTTGCAGACAAAGGAAGAGACAAACTTTTGACTGTAAGGGAAGAAGATGCAGATAACTACTAGGTCTTAAAGGAACCTCGGGTTGATGGTTTTGGGCTCACAACTGAGGAGTATAGAATTAAGTTCAGGGAAACGCAGGAGTCCTCCCAAGACAGGGTAGATTTGGAGGACTGTGCAGTTAAGACTCTAGAAGGCTGGTTACATGGCAGTAATGTGCATAGCTACAAAGGGCTATCCAATGTTATCACGAGAGAGGAAATCCTTAATCACTGTCTCTGAGAAACTGCATCAGTACCTGGTGGACTCAGATCTGACCTCTCCCCAAGAATTGGGAAAGACGGCAGACAAATGGGTTTGCACCCGGGTGAGTGAGAAAACTCTCAGTGGGAGTGACCAGAAGGGTTCTTCTTTTAAAAACCAGAAGAAAGATGGGGAGAAAAATACTGACAAGAAAGTCTTCATCGGGCCCACAAAATTCCTCTGGGGATCCAAATCCTCTTCTTCCTCCTCTAAAAAGAAACCTTGGTGCTTCTTGTGTAAAGAAAGAGACCATAGGACAGGTCAAAGCACCTGTCCTAAGGAAAGCACCAATGGCACTACCACTAATACCACTCCTCCTAATGCCCATATCAATAGCACTGGTGTTAATACTTCAACCAAGTGTGTAGCTGGGTTCACCTTGGGGAGTGCAGTGCACTCTGGCCTAGTCAAAGAGACCACTGAAGCGGTCTTGGTATCAGAGGGTGGCACTGATCTTGCCACTGTGGCTGCCTGGCCTCCTAATATGAGCAAATACAGGCAGCACCCCCTGATTAGTGGTATGGAGGCAGAAGCTTGGGTGTGGCCAAGCCACTAAACATGGCGGACGTGAGCTTCTAGAGCTCCGTGCCGCATCTGGATAATCCGACTCAATTGGGGGTGAACGGGGGGGCACGCTGCTCCCCGGCGACTCGAATCGGAGCCTGGGAGGCTCGGGGACCCTTGCGAGCCGGGAGTGGATCCCCAGCCCCTGTGGCAGCGGAGTTGCTTTGCGGCCCGAGGGGCGCACCGGAAGTTGGTTCCCCTGGGACGTGGCGCCCGAGGAGCACGGAGCTGCTTGCGGGGAAGAAGAGGCGGCCTTGCGACTGAGTGGGCCGCGTTCCGGACCTGGGACGTGGGACAGGGCGGGTCCGGAGGTGAGAGGCGACCTGCGACAGCAAGGCTGCCGCGCTGCGCTTCAAGACTAGGCCGCAGAACGAGGTGGCCGGGACGGAGGAGGCGGCCGGAACGGCCTGGGCCGCGTGCCTAGATTGGAGCCCCTCGGGTCCTCCCCCCAGCTGCAAACCGTGGTGAAGAACCGGACGTCAGGACGGGGCAGCCAAAAAGAAACAAGCGACCTGCAGCAACGGTGCCACGCAGCACCCACATCGGAGGACCAGGCCATGAAGCAGAGTGGCCGGGAAAGCGAAGGCAATCGAAGCGGCCCTGATTAAATTCCTGGCCTGAGGACCATTGGGGCTCCCCCCTTGGCAGCCGGTGAGCCTGGTCTGGAGGGGGGGCGACACCACCTGACGACGAGCAAGAAGGTGATCGTGCGGCTCCCACATTGGGACTGGGTGTGGGCTAGAGCGGTACCCCTGAGCCCTCTGAGAACCGGGGGGGACGAGGGGCCTCTTCCCCCCACACCTGGCCACAGCCTTGAATAAGAGAAGGTCTTCCCCCTGGCACCTGGGATTCCGGATGAAGAGGTGAGGGGGACGCGGCTGAGTGAAAGAAGATCCGGGCCTCCGTTCAGCCCGTGGGAATTACTTGACCTCCATCCATGTTGACACTAAACGCATCTACTCTACTGAGAGCACGCAACACTGCAAAGTACCCCAATGGCGAATAATCAGGTGTCGTGGGACCGTGCGGAGAAAACCACCTAATCGGGCTGCTCGTGCTGTCGTGGGGGCTGCTCTCTACCCCCGGACAAGCAGGCCCGGCCTCCCACTGGACACCTCGGGCATCTGGCGAGCAGAGGCTGCACTAAAGAACGCAGTACAAAATAGTGGTCAGAGGCACGCGGAGTGCTACATCAGAGGTGTTACAAGCTGCAGCCCTCTGCTGGACTGGCTGCTAGAGGAGAACTATAACACGAACCGAAGGTGATCATTGGAGACATGACTTGGAGCGGAGCTGCGCGAACCTGGTGGTGAGCTACCTACCTACCCCCCCACTATTTCAGTTGAGGCCAGACCGGAACGCGAGGCACATACGGCAGCCGACAAAATGGTAGTCAACGACCCGAGACTGAGCAGAACCCCCCCCCAAAAAAAACTGGAACATGGCTGGAACAGGGCGCTTACGCTCTGGCGCAGGAACTGGGAAAATACAAGACTCGTTAATTCAAGACAGCCAAAAACTAGATGCAGTACTCGCAGCAGTAGAGCGCATTGGAGACTCACTGGAACGTGCCCGCACGTCCTTGGAAGCCAAAATAGATAAAGTGGCGAGCGACCTTCTCCTACTGCAGGCAGATCACCGCAAGCTCACAGATAAAACCAAAGAGATTGAGGCCACAGTAAACAAACTAACACCCGCGACCACCCAATTGAAAACTGGAATGGAAGACATACAGGCCAGGGTGACGGAACTGGAACGCCGAGTCGAAGACGCAGAAGGCCGCTCCAGAAGAAACAACATCCGGGTAGTGAATCTACCAGAAGGTGCTGAAGATCGAGACCCGGTGGCATACTCAGAGAACTGGCTGCGGGGGTTGGTACCAGAAGGCGAACTTACTCCCTTCTTCTCTGTGGAACGTGCGCACCATATCCTGGTACGGTCGAGGCCACTGGGCAGTGCCCCGCGTCCATTCATCATTCGGCTGCTCCACTATGCAGATAGGGACATTATACTGCGAACAGTGAGGGCCGGTCCGCCTCCCCAAGTGGACAACACGCAGCTCTTGTTGTTCCCTGACTATACCTTAGCAGTACAAAGAGATAGAGCCTCCTACCTGCCTTTGAAACGTAAGCTACATTCCCTAGACTTAACCTACTCTCTGCTATTCCCCGCCAGACTACGAGTTGTGACAGAGGATAAAACACATTTTTTTCTGCACTCCGGAGGCAGCATGGGAATGGCTTGAATCATCTGGACTATCCTCTGGTGGCGCACCAGAATGAGCAGGACCAACGCCTCGGCCCAGGCGCAGGCGCAGCCTCACCAGAAGGGACCGAAGGAGAAACACGACTCGCGCCGAACCAACGAAATGCGCTCCAGACCTGGAACAATTAATCCAGAAGAGAAAGGAAGCGATCCACACTGCCGCAACGATAAGTGCGTCGCCCCTGCCCTCGGGATCAGACACAGAACTCTCTCAGCCGACCAGTGACCGCCCTCTCACACCGGATCAACTATTGGAATCGGACCACGCTGGAGGGCCCTCTATGACGCCAGCCACTGCAGACTAACTTTTTTAAGGGAACCTCGAACAATGTCTAGAGACCATGCACAGCGGGAACCACCAAGCCAATGATGTTTGCATGGATGTGACTTGAGAGATGAGAAGGCAATGGACCTGACCGCTGAGCACATGCACTGGCCTACAAGCAACCATGTACACTCCGGGTGACGTGACCCCCACTCCCGGACACTACACTTTCCTAAGACCAGGAGATATGGAGCCCCCCATATGTTCCCCTCTATTTTTTTTCTTTTATCTGCCACAACCGTCAAGAAAAGGCCCATATCTGAAGTACTCCCCCTTTTGTGAACTCGGCCTACCCCCAAGCTCCTACCAGCGGAGACACATAATGTATGGATGTGTGTTAACACGTTATCGGTTTTGTTGTTGTGTTTGGGCGGTGACCTGTTGTCAATCTCTTCTGATGGCATTAGTTCTGTCTTGTTTCTGCCGGCCGACACTTGCTGAATCCTTGGCCTTCAGTGGGGAAGGGAAAAATAATGATGAGATACTGCACGGAGGGACGGGGCAGGGAAAAATGCAAGACAGCCCAATGTTTCTAATATGGCCAAGTACACAGCAATCACCTTGAATGTAAGAGGTATTCACACCCCCAAGCGGCGATATGCTATTTACTCCTACCTCAAACGTCATTCGATCCACATAGCACTCCTACAGGAGACACACATAGCGAGTCCCGAGATCCCCCGACTGCGCCAGCGCTGGAGAGGACAATTATACGCAACAGGACACTCAGCATATGATAAAGGTGCGCTAATTTGGATTAGAGCTGGTACCCCCTTTGCGGTGGAAGAACAGGCCATAGATCCACAAGGTAGATTTGTGCTAGTTAAGGGAAGACTCACAGGACACACGGTTGGATTGGGTTCTATATATGCCCCAAACACAGACCAAACAGCCTTTCTAAATAGTCTTTTCCACCAACTGGCGGGTTGGAGTGGCCTTCCGTAGCTGCTTGGGGGGGACTACAATAGTGTACTTGACGTGGAGTTGGACCGCTCCTTTCCCCCGCTGCCTACATCACCAGTGGTAGCAGCCTCGAGAGGCCTGGTAAACTGGATCCAACAATGGCAACTAGTAGATGTGTGGAGGCAAAGACATAGGACAGACAGGGTTTACTCCTTTTACTCCACCCCACACTCCCTGCACGTGCGTCTAGATAGAATACTTTGCACCACGAGTTTCGCCCCAGTGGTGGTGAACTCGGAGTATCTAGGGCGCACGCACTCTGACCACAACCCCCTGATTGAGCGCCTGTGCTGGGGATCCCCCCGCCCGGCTATTCCCACATGGAAGTTGAGACCGGAGCTACTGGAAGATGCTGCTTTTCAAGCATCATTGAGCGCTGTAATCCCAGAATTTGTTTAACAAAATGACGGCATGGCCTCGTCGTGTTTGATAGAGTGGGATGCATTCAAGGTTTTCATACGAGAGCACTGTCTGGGAGCCCAGTGCAACCTGCGCTGCTCCGTTGAACGAGAAATGACCAGAGTAGAGCAGGACCTGTTACAGCCAGAGAGGGAAGCAATTAACAATCAGCCAGATGACTCAAGACTTCGGTAATACGCGCCGAACACCTGTCACTACTAGAGCGCCTACGATGCTTAAATTACACTGCACACTCCGCAAGAACCCATGCATCGGCCGATAAGGCAGGCAAGCTCCTAGCCTGGCTGATCCGACAGGACTGTGAGAGGAAACCGATAGTGGAAATCCTCTCACAAGCGGGGGAACTGATATACACACCCTGGGAGATACAAACCGAGTTTGCGAGACAATACGAGGCACTCTACGCCTCGAGGGCAACTCTTGGAGGTGCAGAATTTCTTGCAGGAGTAGAGCTCCCACATTTAAAAGACTAACAGTTTGAGGCGCTCGAGGCACCCCTCGACCTTGAAGAGATTAGATCTAGTATCCGCGAGCTTGCGTCCGGCAAAACGCCAGGCCCTGATGGGCTCCCAGTTGACTTTTATCTTTTATAAGGCATTCGCGCTGCAGCTGGCGCCCAAGCTGCTCAGTCTTTATGAGCCAGCTGAACAGGAGGGCCATTTGTCGACTACTCAAAGGGAAGCACTACTGGTCTTCCTTCCTAAACCAGGGAGGAACCCGGTAGACATGGGTTCGTATAGACCATTGGCAATGCTGAACACAGATTATAAAATATTAGCCAAACTATTAGCGACATGCCTTGCACCGACAGTGCCAGGTCTGATACACCCGGACCAAAACGTGTTCGTTCCAGCTAGAGACACCTCCCACAACATCAGAAGGTTGTTCCGAGTCATGCAATATGCAAAACGTGATTGGCTACGAGCGGGCGGCCTTGTTTTAGATCTGGAAAAGGCCTTCGACTCCTTGGAGTGGCCCTATCTGTTCAGAGTGCTCCGACAGTTCGGTATAGGTCCATACTTCACTCGCCTACCTAAACTGCTATACACTAGACCACTAGCCCAGGTGAGGCTGGGATCCGAGATATCGGAACTGATCCAGATGTGCAGGGGTACGAGACAGGGTTGCCCTCTCTCACCGTTGTTGTTCTCACTTGCTATGGAACCCTTAGCGGCGGCCTTGCGTAAAGAAGGGAGTAACTGGGGTATCTCATTAGGGGACGGTCTCCACATAGTCTTACTGTACGCCGACGAACTTCTCCTATACTTTCGAGACGTCACGTGAATCCCCCCTGAAGCCGGCTCACTTCTACAACAATTTGCGCTAACATCTGGCCTGAAGGTCAATTGGTCATTGCCTCTTTCCCTTTGACCCAGGACTCTCGGATCCGGGACTTACCCTTGCCGGGAACTCCGTTCCATGGCAACCTCACACATTCAGATACCTGGGTGTCTGAATCTATCACCGCGAGGAAGATATATTTGAGGGAAACCTTGTAAGGGCTGTGTCCTCGGTCAAATCCCAAATGATCTTCTGGAGGACACTGCCGCTGTCAGTAGCAGGCAGGGCAGCGCTCCTAAAAAAATTGGTAGTTCTGCCCGACTCTTGTACTTTTTCCTCTAATCTCCCACACTATGTTCCTCTTGGTTTCTTCAGGGCTCTGGAGACAGGATTGAGGGAATTCATCTGGAACGGCCGCCGTTGTAGAGTTGCTTTAAAAAAACTACCTACCGCCAGACAAGGGCGGACTAGCAGTCCCTAACCTGGAACAATACTATCTAGCGGCCCAGCTTCAGTGGATATCCTGATTGCTGGCAGATGCTCAGCTCGTGGACACAGCATCAGAGAGTAAACCTTGGTCACTCCAACAGATACAACACTTATTCCACCCACTCACACAAACGCGGTCCCCATGACAACTCTTTCTTAGGGTAGCCCACAAATGTTTCCGCCGATCACTCCGCCTCACAGACTCGATGGCTCCCTTCGCACCGGCCCTGGCATTATTGGGCACACCAAGAGGTACCAGAGTCACGTCAGAATCCGAACTACGCACATGGCACGAAATAGAACTGTACACACTGGGAGATCTCTACGAAGAAACCCAACTGCTCCCCTTTGCCAGGCTTCAGGAGATGGGACTGCCACCTGGTCAGTTTCTATTACACTGCTCCTTGATAAGGGCAATGAGATCCAAATGGGGAGACATCTCAGTGGCTCCTCCCACTCACTTGCTGATTCAGTATCTGCAGGTGGTCTGTCGGGGGCATCACCTGATTAGCTGGCTGGCAGATGCTTTGAGATCCCAGACCGCCCTTGAAAACAAAACATTACGCGTGGCATGGGAAACAGACACTGGCGATTCGATTGCGTTAGCACAATGGAGGTCTGCCCTTTCAGGTCACCTTAACGTGCATCACAATTCTCGATTTCGCTTAATCCAATATTACATAGTGCACAGAGCCTACCTCACGCCAGCCCGCGTGAACAGATACCTCGCTCGCAGAGATGCGGCTTGTACCCGATGCCGCGAGATCGGAGCAGACTTGCTGCACATGCTGTGGTCCTGTCCTGATTTGGACTCCTACTGGAGAGCAGTGACGGACAACCTGTCTGATTGTATAACACAACGAATACCCTTTACATGGGAAGCATGCATCCTAGGATTATTCCCCAGAAGCAAGCAGCACAGAGCAGAGGTACGCTTTGCAGACTTAGGACTCATTGTAGCAAAGCCATTAGTGACTCGCAGATGGAAATCATCGGACCCACCACCGGTGCAGGCCTGGAGGCGATCTCTCGACATGTGGGCGGGGGCTGAGGGCACGGCGCTGGCGCGAGAGGAAGCCTTGGGGTTGAGACAGTTCCCATTGTCTGCCAACTGGGAGGGAATGCTGCTGCGACTGCGTAATATGGGAATATGCCCACCAGAAGAGGGAGTAGAATAACATAAGCAGATCCCCCTGATGAGAAAACGCACCACATGGGGGAATTGAATACGAAAGTTGGCCAGACAGACCCCGACACTGGGAAGTAAAGTGACAACACCTACTTGACCTGACACCTGGCCCAGCCCCTCCGTAAGTAAGCTGATTTGCAACAATGTGAACCCCACCCCGATTGGGAAATAATCACATGAGTGTAATCTGTATAAGTGTCTATTGCCGGCAATTGTTAATGTTAACCTTTTTCTTTCTTTCCTTTACTCAAAAGTTAGCATATATAAAATTCATAATCTCTGCCTACTTAATCAAACTGCTCCAATTGAACATTTGTATTAGAAATAACTTCAAACCGGCACACGCTGTTAAACGACGCGTAGGCTGATGGACATTAGAAACATTACTGATTTTTCCAACCGTAACCATGTAAGGAGCCGACAATGATAAAATCCCACAAGCAACACATATAACACTGTAAGACAACTGCAGGTAACATAATAAACGAAATGTATAGTTGACTAACTATGAGTATATGCTGTATAATATGCTGCAGTACTGCATTTCATATATAGCAACAAATGTGTAATGATATAAGAAAGCACACCATACTATGTCGAAACGAAGCAAATGCAAAAACATGAAGCAATGTAATGATAAAAATACTAATAAACAGATTTATGGAAGAAAAAAATGGAGGCAGAAGCTTACAGGGACACAGGTGCCAGTGTCACTATGGTGACTGAAAAACTGGTGTCCCCTGAGCAAATCCTACTTGGTGAGAGTTACCAATGCAGACAAAATCACTAAGTGCCACCCATGGCAGCTGTCAATGTTAGCTTTTGCAGGGTTTACTGGCTTTAAAAGAGTTGTAGTTGTAGTGTCCTCTTCCATTGCAGCCGATTGTTTGATGGGCAATAATTAAGAGACCTCAGCCTGGGCTGAAGTGAAGGCGCAGACCCATGCAGCAATGCTGGGTATCCCTGCCAATGTCTTTGTGATAACAAGAGCACAGGCCAGGGAACAGGGAGGATCAGGAGCACTGGAGCCTGAAGGTATGGACCAGCCAGCTTCAAGAAGAGAAGTAGGAACGTTAAAAACATATCCCCTTCCCAGGACTGCAGTAAGGAGCAGTCTCCTCAGAGAGATGATGCAACTCCTTGTGAGGAACCTGCATTGCCGGAGCTGGGAGCTAACACAGCAGAGCTCTTGGGTGCAGGGGACCCTCCAGAGAAGAACTGAGCTTGACCCATAAGTCCTGTCCCTCTCTTCAAGGCCTCAGGCAGTAAGTTGGTGCACAGGATGTCAGTGGATCCCACAGGGTCTGTTAGGAAAATCAGCTTCTTTACTCTGGGGCTAGAGCCCCCAAGTCTAGTGCTAATAGGAGGTTGGTTATACCTCAGACGTTTAGGGAGTTAATTTTGACTTTAGCCCATGACATTCCTCTTGCAGGGCACCTTGGGTAAAGCAAGACTTGGGGCAGACTATAGGAAGCTGGTTGGGTGCGTGGTGAACACCTATGGTGTTATCACCTTATACCATGTCCAGGTATCCTCTAGTAGTGAGGTGTAGACAGTGTCTAGGAAGCCAGGGCTCTCTAGAGGTAGCTGTGGATGAGCAGCCAAGACCTACCTAGGAGACATGTAAAGCTTATGCAATACCACTATAGACACACAGCCCTTACACACATGAAAGAACCAGTTTTCCAAAAATAAAGGTACTTTATTGTAATAACACAAATACTAAAATAAAGTATAGGCAATACTCCACTAGCAGGTGAGTACCCACACTATTATATGCACATTATAAGTCAGGAATTGGCATAGAAAACAGTGAAATAACAAAGTAATGGAGACCCCAGGCGGAGACTAAACCATATACTAAGTAAGTGGAATGTGAGAGTCAGTCCCTCACCCAAGGAAGTGGAATCTGTAGAGGGGAGCTGGAGGAGCTTGGAACCCCAAAAGGTAAGTACTAGAGTGCCCCCTCTCCCCAGCAACTAGTAGAGAAGAGGTAAGTATGTGGTTTTTCACAAACCTTCAGGTAAACTTTGTAAAAGGACTGTGTAAGACCCAAGCAAGACTGGAAAGAACAGAAGATGGATCCTGACAGAAGAGGACCTGCAAATGAAGGGGACCAAGTCCAGTTCCAGTTGGAGTGCCCGGTTGAGGCAGGAGCCATTACCCACCCTTCTGGAGATGCAGGACCAGGTCGACAGTGAAGACCAGCAGTTGGCTATCTACCACAGGAGCAGGAGAAGAGTTTCAGAAGTGATGCAGTCGAAGTCCCATGTCGGAAGAGTTGCAGTCGGTCAGAGGTGTCAAAAGCCACCTACAGGCCTTGACAAAAGCAAGAGTTGCAGAGCTGCTGGGGACCAGGAAGGCCCAGGGGGTCTCAGCCCAAGAAGTGGAGTCCCAGATGACCCTCAGCAGTGAGGAGAGCCAGAACTCATGGATGCAGCCCCCATAGGCAACTCACAGGCAGGAGGCACAGGAGTCGCAGTGAAGCCCACTCAGCACACTTGGAGAGGAGTTCCACGTCACTGGAACAGCAGGCAGGAGACTGAGCTTTGCATGGAAGAGTGCTGGAGGCCGGGGCTACATGGAGCCTGACGATCCCTTGGAAAAAGAGCCAACAAGCCTTGGTAGCTGCAAGAGTCGCTGCACACCGGGGTACTGTCCTGCAAGTAGAGTCAAGGTCTCCCAAGTTAGAAAGCTGGTAGAGAGGACCAAGGGGACCACTCTATATCACCACCTGTGATGCAGGATCCATGCAGTTTTGAGGGAGAGAGGATCCACGCAGTCGGTCGTTGCAGTTGGTGCCTGCGAATACAGGGGAGTGACTCCTTCACTCCAAAGGAGATTCCTTCTAGCTTCTTGTGCAGGCTGAAGACTCGTCAGACTCAGAGTATGCACAGCCAGAGAAACAATGTTGCAAAGCAGAGTCGTCAATGGAGTTGCAGCTTGTCGATTCCTGGAGCATCCGGTCGCAGTCCCAGTGGCCAGAAGATGAAGTAAATGAGGCAGAGGAGTCCTGCTGGAATCTTGCATGTTGATTCCGAGGACCCACCCAAGAGGGAGACCCCAAATAGCCCAGGAAGGGGGATTGGTCACGTAGCAGGGTGACCACCTATCAGGAGGGGGCTGTGACGTCACCTACCTGACCTGGCCACTCAGATGCTCCCAGGGGCCTCTGCCCACCTAGGATTCAAGATGGCAGAATCAAGTGGCCACCTGGAGGAGCTCTGGGCACCACCCTTGGGGTGGTGATGGACAGGGGAGTGGTCACGCCCCTTCGCATTTTCCAGTTTCGCGCCAGAGCAGGGACCAGTGGTCCCTGGACTGGTGCAAACTAGTTTATGCAAGAAGTGCACCAAATGTGCCTTTCAGAGCATACTGGTGGCTTGGAGAGGCTATCCCTTCCAAGCCATATAACACCTATTTCCTAAGGGAGAGGGTGTTGCCTCCCTCTCCCAAAGGAAATCCTTTGTTCTGCCTTCCTGGGCTTGAGCTGTTCAAGCTGAAGGAGGGCAGAAACCGGTCTGTAGGATCCCAGCAGCGCAGGCTGCCCGGAAAACCCTGGAAACTGGTAGGAGCAAAGCTAGGGGTCCTCTAAGGTGCCCCAAGAGTGCATGGAATCATACAACCAATACTGGCAACAATATTGGGGTATGATTCCAACACATTTTGCATGGGCTCCCATGGGTGGCATGATACATGCTGCAACCCATGGGGAACCCCTGGTGCCCCAATGCCCTGGGTACCTAGGTACCATATACTAGAGATTTACTTCTGGGCACAAGTATGCCAATTGTGGGGTGTACAAAGTCAGGGACAACCAAATTTAGAGGGAGAGAGCACAGTAACTGGGGTCCTGGTTAGCAGGATCCCAGTAAACACAGCCAAAACCCACTGACAGCAGGCACAAAGTGGGGGTAACCATGCCAAGAAGAGGGTACTTTTCTACATAGACCTGCCCCACACCTTCACTGGCCTCATATGTCTGAAGACACAAAGGAGTTGTGTCACTCCTGTGTCACCTGCCAAGCCAGTAGCAAAACAGGTGGCACTACAAAGCCCCCCTTAATTCCACTACCAGTGGTTAGTGTTCCCTTGGAAAGGGTAGGAGTTGACTTTGTTGGCCCCCTTGACCCTACAACTACATCTAGTAACAAACATTCTGGTGGTGGTGGTCCATGCCACCAGGTACCCAGAGGCCATTCCCCTTAGGTCCACTATAGCCCCAGCAGTGGCCATGCCCTCCTAGGAATCTTTTCCAGGGTTGTCTTTCCTAAGGAATTTGTATAAGACAGAGGTGCAAACTTCATGTCTGGATACCTCAAAGCCATGTGGAAGAAGTGGTGTAACCTATAAATTCACCACTCCTCGTCATCCACAAGGAAATGGGTTTAAAAAAGAAACCCTCAAAAGGCATGATTATGGGACTCTCAGAAAAAACCTAGAAGAAGATCCTACTGCCTTGCCTTTTTTTTTTTTTTTTTTAAACAAATTTTTATTAATTTGAATTGCGGTACATTGTAATTAAAACAACCATTAACAATGCCACAACAACTCTCTTGCCTTCCATTTGCCTACAGAGAGGTTCCTCAGAAGGAGGTGAGCTATAGTCCATTTGAACTTGTTTGGACATGCAGTTAGGGGTCCTCTTGCTCTTGTAAGGGAGGGTTGTGTGTAACCTCTCAAGCCCTCTAAACAAGACATAGTGAATATGGGCTAGGCCTGTGGCATGAACAAATGATGTACTGACTGTTTACCAGCCAGGACAGAAAGTGTGGGACTTAGAGCACTCCAAGTCAAGTAGAGTAGCCTCCACACAATTCTGGAACAGAAAGGTGAGGTCACCTACTTGGCTGACCCAGGCACTCCAAGAAGCCCCCAAAGGGTGCTCCTTGTGAATCACCTAAAGCCTTCCTATAATAGGGCTGACATGAGCTTGCTCATGGCCACTGATGAGGGTCAGAAACCAGAAAGTGACCCTCTTCCTGACCTCCTCTCAAATAACCCTGTTGCTAGTTCAGTAGATGGAGTAGTCTTTGCAGACTGCCTCTCTGAACAGCAACAAGCTGACTGTAGACAGGTTCTCAGCCAGTCTGCTGAATTGCTGAGCTTTTCTCCCTGACACCTGGTCAAACCACCTGGTGTGCCCATGATGTGGACACCGGTGGTAGCTTACCTGTAAAAAGCAAAATCTACAGGCAGCCTGACCATTTCAGAGATTGCATCAGGGCAGTAGCCCCAAAGATGCTGGATTTGGGGTGATTGAGCCTTAAGATAGCCCCTAGACTAGCCCAGTAGTCCTTGTGCCAAAACCTAATTCTCAGTGTGGAAAGAGAAATATGAGGTTTTGTGTAGACTACAGAGGCCTCAATGCAGCCCCTAAGTCTGACACCCATCCAATCCCTAGGGCAGATAAGCTGACTGATACGCTGGCTTTAGCCAGGTATCTCAGCACATATGGCCTGACTGCAGGGTATTGGCAGATAATGTTGACTGAAACTGCCAAGTCCAAGACAGCATTTCCACTCCTGGTGGGCACCATCACGTTACTGTGATGCCCTCTGGTTTAATAAACCCACCTGCGACATTCCAGAGGTTGGTGAATCAAGTTCTGGCAGGCCTGGAAGACTAATGCAGCATATCTAGATGATATTGTTGTCTTTAGCTCCACCTGGCAGGATAACCTGGTCCACCTCAGGAGTGTACTTGAGGCCTTTAAAGAGGGCAGGCCTCACTATCAAGGCAACAAAATGTCGGATAGGGCAGAGCAAACTGGTTTACTTGGGCCACCTGTTAGGTGGAGACCAAGTTCAGCCCAATCAGACTCAGGTCAGAGCCTTTCTAGGTCTGACTGGGTACTATAGAAAATTTGAAAAAGGGTATGACTCCATTGTGCCCCCCCTTGAATGATCTTATCTCTAAAAAATGCCTAAAAAGGTGCATGCACCCCTTCACTGCCAAACCGGACTACTGCACTTAGACATTATAAGCCATCCCTCTGGTAGGCCCTTCAGCCCAAGGACAAGGTGCATGTATCTAAGTGTGAAGGTATCCCTGCATGAGCAGGGCACCCCTACAGACCCCAGGCCAATTCCTGTGCTCTGTAAGTGCAGGGAAGCCATCTTAAGTTATGTAGTGGACACTGGTCAACGCGAGTGGTCCAACTACATAATGGCTACTCCAAACCTAGGCATGTTTGGTCTCAAACATGTTGGAATCATTCAACTACACCGATACCAGTTTTAGTTGCATGATACCATGTACTCTGGGGGATCCCTAAGGGATCCCCCAATTCTGCCTGAGCAGCCTTATGGGGTTCAGCGGCCAGACTGTGATGCTGCTGACCCCAGACATGATTCGGCCCTCCTGGTAATGAGCTATGCTCAGGCAGGAGCAGAACAAAGAACTTCCTGAAAGGTAGAGGTGGTCACACCTCTGCATGTGTATTAGGTGTCTAAGGGCTGAGGTGGGGTGGCCTCTGAGTGCCACCAGACTGCTTTAATGGGCACATTTGGTGCCTTCCTTACAGACTCTGGTATGCCACAGTTCAGGAACCCCTGGTTTCTGCTCTGGGTCAAAACTACACAAATGAGAGGGGAGTGACTAACTGCCCTGCCCTTTGTCCAGCTCCTCCCCTAGGGAGGTGCCCAGAGCACTGCCAGGTGGCCACTTGTAGGAAAGTACCCTCTTTCTTGGCATGGTTACCCCCATTTTCTGCCTGTTGTCAGTGTGTTAGACTGTGTTCACTAGGCTCCTGCTCACCAATACCCCAGTGATTATGCTCTCTCCCTTCAAACTTGGTTACTTCAACTATTTACACCCCACATTTGGCCTACTGGTGCCCCCATGTAAGTCACTAGTACATGGTACCCAGGGCATTGGTGTACCAGGAGATCCCGATGGGCTGCAGCATGTAATATGCCACCCATGGGAGCCCATGCAAAGTGTATCTGCAGGCCTGCCTTTGCAGCCTGCATGAAAGGGTGCATGCACCCTTTTCAATACAGGTCACTACACCAGGTCACTGTAAGTCATGGTAGGCCCTCTCAGCCCAGAGGGCAGGGTGCAAGTACCTGTGTGTGAGGACACCCCTGCACTAGCAGAGGTGCCCTCACGAACTGCAGTTCCATTTTCCTGGACTTCGTGAGAGCGGGGATGCCATTTTAGGTGTGTACTAGGCATAGGTCACTATCTATGTCCAGCTACATAATGGTAACTCCAAACCAGGGCATGTTTGGATTCAAACATGTCAGAATCATACTCCAATACTGTTGCAAGCACTGGAAGTATGATTCCATGCGCTCTGGGGGCTGCTTAGAGGACCCACAACATCGCTACCATCAATCTTACACGGTTTTCCCAGGCAGCCCAGCTGCTGCTACCCCTCAGACAGGTTTCTGCCCTCCTGCTGCTTGATCTGATCAAGCCCTGGAAGGCAAAACAAAGGATTTCCTTTGGGAAAGGGAGGTAACACCCTCTCCCTTTGGAAATAGGTGTGACTAGCTTGGGCGAGGTAGCCTCTCCCAGGCACTGGTTTTGCTTTGAAGGGCACATTTGGTGCCCTCCGTGCATAAACCAGTCCACACTGGTTCAAGGACCCCCCTCAGTCCCTGCTCTTGCGCAAAACTGGACAATGGAAAAGGGAGTGACAACTCCCCTGTCCATCACCAACCCAGGGGTGGTGCCCAGAGCTCCTCCAGAGGGTTCCTGGGTTCTGCCATCTTGATTCTAAGGTTGGCAGGAACCTCTGGGAGCATCTGAGTGGCCAGGCAGGTGACATCAGAGGCACCCACTGATAGGTAGTTACCTGGTTAGGTGATTATGCCCCCTATTTAGGCTATATAGGGTCTTCCTCTGAAGTGGGTCCTCAGATTTGGCTTGCAAGATTCCAGGCCTCCGGAATCGGGACTGGACCCTCCAGGAACCTACAAGCTGCAGATCCACGAGGAAGATTCTTCTGCAACATGTATCCAGAATTCCTGCCAGCTTTGCAACATTTCCCCGGCTGGCTGTGCATCCTCAGAAGACTGTAACTCTTATGCCTGCACAAGAAGAAGAAGGAATCTCCCTTGGGGTGAAGGCATCACTCCCCTGTAACTTCAGGTACCTGGCTGCAACGATGACTGGCTGTGTGGATCTCCCCTAATCCCTAGTGGCGTGGGTCCCGCATCATGGGTGGTGGTACGTAGAGTCACCAATGGTCCTCTCTACCAGTTGTCGCACTTTGGTGGTGGTAAGTCCTTTCCACTGCATGCAAGACAGTATCCCAGTTCACTGCATGCTTTGTAGCTGCCAAGGCTTGTTTGCTTTACCTCCAAGGGGAACTTCAGGTGACGTGTAGTTACAGCCCCCAGCACGCCCTCCTGCAACTCCTGGACCTCTGCGTGGTGCTCTGATGATATGAGAGCAACTTCTGTGGTGCTGCGTCTGCGACTTCTGTGTCCCTGTCCTGTGGGACACCTGCGGGTGCTGCCTCTGCTCCTGTGGGCCTTCTGCGATGTGGAGGGTCCCCTGTAACTCCCCCTCCTGGGTAGAGTCCTTCTGGACCTTGCTGGTCCCCGGCAGCACCCATTTTCCTCCAACTGTGTTTGCCTTTGCCAAGGCTTGTTTGTGGAAATCCTTCACAGACACCCATCTGCAATCCAGCTTCCAAAATGGGATACCTTTTGCACGCGCCAGGAACTCTTCTTCAGCTTCTGTGCTGCAGTGCTGACCTATCTTCCTTCTTCATCGACCAACTCCAAAAGGCACCTCTGGGTGGGTAGTATCTCCTATTCCCCCTGAACTACACAGTCACTTGTGGACTTGGTCCCCTCTCTCCACAGGTCTCAGTCTTCAGTATTCCACTGCTGGTTCCTTGCAGGATGTTCTGGGTGTCTTCTTTTTATCTTTTGGGGTGGTTGTGGGGAAATCCAGTGTTTTACTCCCGCATTCCTGGTCCCTGTTGGGTACTTCATTCATTACCTGTGTGGTTTCCTAGTACTCCCAGCTGCCCTGTACACGATTTACTTACCTAGTTAGGGTCCCTGTTATCGCATTCCACTTTCTTAGTATATGGCTTGGGCTCCCGTAGGGCTACTATTACTTATTGCTATTTTACACTGTTTTCTAACCTTTGTATGTCTCTTACTGTTTATTAGTGTGTGTGTAGGAAGTTGGCTCTGTATATACTATCTCAAAGGGAGAGATAGTGTGCACAGAGTCCAAGGGTTCCCCTTAGAGGTTGATAGTGGCAAAATTAGATAATACTAATGCTCTATTTTGTGGTAGTGTGGTCGAGCAGTAGGCTTATCAGAGGGTAGTGATAAGCATTTGTTCTACACACTCAAAGACTTAACTCCAGGCCAATAGTTTTTAAATAGAAAAATATATTTTCTTAGTTTATTTTAGAACCACAAGATTCAAGATTTGAGGTAAGTACATAAAATGCAAGGTACTTCACACAAGTAAGTATAGAACTTTGATTTAAAACAGTAGTACACACAGTTTAGGTTAAAATGGCAATAAGCTATTTTAAAAGTGGACACAGTGCAAAAATCAGTTCCTGGGGGAAGGTAAGTTTGGTTAAGTTTTTCAGGTAAGTAAAGCACTTACACAGTCAGTCTCCTGAGCATAGGCAGCCCACCGTTGGGGGTTCAAGGTAGCTCACTGTTGGGGGTTCAAGGCAACCCCAAAGTCACCGCACCAGCAACACAGGGCCGGTCAGGTGCAGAGGTCAAAGGAGGGCCCAAAACACATAGGCGCCTAGGGAGAACAGGGGTGCTCCAGTTCCAGTCTGCTGGCAGGTAAGTACCTGCGTCCTCGGGTAGCAGACCAGGGAGGTTATATAGAGCACTGGGGGGGGACACACGCTAGCCCACTAAAAACACCCTCAGCAGCACAGGGGTGGCCGGGTGCAGTAGGCAAAGTAGGCATCAGGTTTGCTATTGAAAGCAATGGAGAGACCCGGGGGTCACTTAGACGATACAGGCAGGGCACAGGGAGTTTCTCGGGCCAGCCACCAACTGGGCTAGGATGAGGGCCGCCTGCTGGTCACTCCTGCACTGGTGGGTGGTTCCTCTCGGTCCTGGGGGCTGCGGGTGCAGTGCTTGGTCCAGGCGTCGGGTTCCTTGTTATCAGGCAGTCGCGGTCAGGGAGTCTCTCTGGATCCTCTCTGCAGGTTTTTCAACAGTGCTGCTGTTCTCAGGAGTTTCTTGGTCCTTCGGGTTCAGGGCAGTCCCCTGAATTCTCAGAGGTCGCTGGTCCCTGTCGGATGCATCGCTGTGCAGTTTCTTTGAGTCTGGAGACAGGCCGGTAGGGCTGGGGCCATGTCAAATGGTGTCTTCGTCGTCTCTGGGGCTTTCAGGTCAGCAGTCCTTCTTCTTGTTGTAGGTTGCAGGAATCTAATTTCCTGGGTTCAGGGTCACCCCTTAATACTAAATTTAGGGGTGTGTTTAGGTCTGGGAACAGAAGCCAATGCTACTGTCCTGGAGGGTGGCAACACCCTCTTTGTGCCTCTTCCCTGAGGGGACGGGGGCACATCCCTATTCCTATTGGGGGAATCCTCCAATCGCAAGATGGAGGATTTCTAAAGGCAGGAGTCACCTCAGCTCAGGGCACCTTAGGGGCTGTCGTGACTGGTGGGTGGCTCCTCCTTGTTATCCTCATTATCTACTCCAGACTTGCTGCCAAAAGTGGGGGCAGTGGCTGGAGGGGCGGGCATCTCCACTAGTTGGGATGCCCTGGGGTGCTGTAACAAAAGGCATGAGCCTTTGAGGCTCACCGCCAGGTGTTACAGTTCCTGCACAGGGGAGGTGAGAAGCACCTCCACCCAGTACAGGCGTTGTTCCTGGCCACAGAGTGACAAAGACACTCACACCATGTGGCCAGAAACTCATCTGGTTGTGGCAGGCTGGCAGAAACTGGTCAGCCTAGCACTAGGAGTCGGACTGGTATTCAGGGGGCATCTCTAAGATGCCCTCTGGGTGTATTTTACAATAAATCCCACACTGGCATCAGTGTGCATTCATTGTGCTGAGAAGTTTGATACCAAACTTCCCAGATTTCAGTGTAGCCATTATGGAACTGTGGAGTTCGTAATTGGCAGACTCCCAGACCATATACTCTTTATGGCTACCCTGCACTTACAATGTCTAAGGTTTTGCTTCGACACTGTAGGGGCATAGTGCTCATGCACTTATGCCCTCACCTGTGGTATAGTGCACCCTGCCTTAGGGCTGTAAGGCCTGCTAGAGTGGTGACTTACCTATGCCACAGGCAGTGAGAGGTGGACATGGCACCCTGGGGGGAGTGCCATGTCGACTTAGTCATTTTCTCCCCACCAGCACACACAAGCTGTGAGGCAGTGTGCATGTGCTGAGTGAGGGGTCCCCAGGGTGGCAGAATACATGCTGCAGTCCTTAGAGACCTTCCCTGGCCACAGGGCCCTAGGTAATAGGGTTACCATTTACAAGGGACTTATCTGTGTGCCAGGGCTGTGCCAATTGTGGGAACAAAGGTACAGTATAGGGAAAGAACACTGGTGCTGGGGCCTGGTTGGCAGGGTCCCAGCACACTTTCAATCATAACTGGCATTAACTGGCATCAACAAAAGGCAAAATGTCAGGGGGTAACCATGCCAAGGAAGGCATTTCCTTACAGTGTATAATATATATATATATATATATATATATATATATATATATATATATATATATATATATATATATATATTATTTACTTACCTCCTATTGGAGGGTTGCCTCTCTAGTATTTTCTGACACCGTGTTTCAAAAATAAAGTACCTTTATTTTTGTACAACCAAGTGTTTTCTTTCTTGTGTTTAAGTACTGTGTGACTGTAGTGGGATTGCATGAGCTTTGCATGGCTCCTAGATAAGCCATGGATGCTCATCTACAGCTACCTCTAGAGAGACTGGCTTCTAGATACTGCCTACAATTTACTGAGAGGGGATACCTGGACCTGGTATAAGGTGTAAATACTATAGGTACCCACCACACACCAGGCCAGCTTCCTACAATGAGCTTTGCATGTTTCCAATACTTGGTAGACTCAGATCTGACCTCTCTCCAAAAACTGGGAAAGACGGCAGGCTAATTGGTCAGAACTAGGGTGAGCAGAAAGGCTCCTACTGGGGTTGACAACAAGAAAAAGTTAAAAAGCCTTGGTGCTATATGTGCAAAAAGAAAGGCCAGGAGACAGCTCCTGCCCTAAGAAAGGCACCAATCCACGCACCACCACAAACCCCACTTCCGCTCCTAGTGCCCCTAGCAATAGCAGTAGTGGTGGGACTACTAACAGTAGTCAGTCCAAGGGTGTAGCTGGACTCAATTTAGGAAGTGAAGTGGGGGCTGGTCTAGTTAGGGAGACATTAATCTCTGATGGGGGCATTGATCTTGCCACCCTTGCTGCCTGTACCCTTAATATGGATAAGTAAAGGCAGCAGCCCTTGATGAACAAGTTACTTAACTTCGGTAACACATTATCAGGTAGAAACTAGTTGAAGATTTCTCACCTTTGAATTCCCTGGCATCAGCTTCGATTCCGGAATTTTTTGCTGAGCAATATCCTGCGCAGGCTGTCGGGTGGCGTCGCTCGGCTCTGCGTGGCATCGTTGGAGCCGTCTGTGACGTTGTGGTCGCCTATAATGGCACTACTGCGGCGCAGGTATGTCACTTCTTTTACCCACAAACTTCCACGCCAGAAGCACAGTCATGGATAGAACCAAAGGTTTGTCTGTGCAAATCTAGGGCCCTGAAAGGGATAAACCCTATCCCTACTAGACATATCCACAGAGCAGGGAGGCATGGGTGGGTGTAAGGAATTTACAACTAGAGTCTCTACCAGATAATGTGTTACAGAGATATTTAACTTGTTCATCTTATAGAGACTTCTAGCTGCAGATTCCTTACCTCTGAATAGATACCCTAGTGGTGGGCTGCGGATCCCTCTACCACGCTAAAAAGTCCTGTCGAACTGAATGGGTAAAGTATCTCTCTCCATACCTGATTGTCCAGGCAGTAATGTCTTGCAAACATGCGCAAAGATGCCCACGTTGCCGCCTGACAAATCTCCAGGGCTCAAACGCCCAGGGCTAGTGCAGTGGTAGCAGCTTTGCCCTTGGTAGAATGAGCTCTCAAGCCCTCAGGAGGCTGCTTCCTGGCCAATGCATAGCAGGTCTTGATGCAGAGAACGACCCTGCGAGAAATGGTTTGCTTCTGCACTGCCTGACCCTTCTCTTTTGTGCAGTCAAGGTAGAACAACCACACTCTTTTTGGGTCCAGCTGGGGGAGTCGCTCCTCTTCTTTAGATAGATGCGGAGGAGCAAAGACAGTGGTCACGTTGATGTTCTGACCTAGATGAAATGGGGTCACCACCTGGGGGAGGAAAGAGGCACGAGTTCTCAGTACCACCTAGTTTGAATAGATAGTTAGATACGGTGCCTTTGATGACAGCTTGCATCTCACTCGCCCACCTGGCAGATGTTATTGCCACTAAGAAGGCTTTCTTGATGGTAAGCAGCCGGAGGGGACAGTTGTGTAAAGGCTCGAAAGGAGCACACATAAGAAATGTGAGGACCAGATTTAAGTCCCATTGAGGCATAACAAAGGGCGTAGGAGGAAACATATATACAAGCCCTTTGAGGACTGTATGTGCAATGGGAGATTTGAAAAGTGAAGGCTAGTCAGGCAGCCGAAGGAATGCTGATAAGGCAGAAAGATAGCCCTTGAGAGTACCCAAGGCAGAACCCTGCTGGGCAAGGTAAAGTATAAAGAGAAGGATATCAGAAGGGAAAAGCAAAGAGGATCAATAGACCTTTCTGTACAATAATATACAAAGCGTTTCCAATGGCAGGTATATACTGTTTTAGTGGAGGGACGCCTGGCTGCCATAATAACTTTATCAAAAGCCATCAAAAGCCGCCACTCAATCTCCACGCATGAAGGCGCAAAGTTGACAGGTTTGGGTGGAGAACCTTCCCCTGCTGCTGTGACAGAAGATCCTCCTGAAGGGGCAACCCGATTGGATGACTGATGTTAATTTTCAGAAGCTCGGGATACCAGATTCTCCGTGCCCAATCCGGAGCCACTAGGATGTCTTGAGCCTCGTGGTTCTTGATCTTCTTGCGAACTCTGGGCAGAAGTGGTATGGGCTGAAAAGCTTACAGGAGGACTGAACTCCCCGTGTGCCGAAAAGCATCACAGAGCAATTGCCGCCTTGGAAACTCCAACTCACAATACTGCTGACATTATGCAAGTCCAACGCTACCATCCAGTCTCCTTGGTCTAGGGCAGACAAGACCTGAGCAAGAGTGAGCATCTTGAATTTCTCCTTTTTGAGGAAGAGATTGACATCCCTTAAATCCAAGATAGGGTGAAGACCCTTGTTCTTTTTTGGAATCAGAAAGTAGCGGGAATAACAACCAATGCCTACTTCTGACATTAGGACCCTTTCTATTGCTCCCTTGGCCATGAGAGCCGTAACATGCTCAAGGAGCAAGATTAAATGATCCTCCATAGGCCGTTTTTTCCAATGGAGGCATAAATGGAGGAAAATGCTGGGGGGTGGATAGCCCTTCTGTGTGATCTGCAAGACCCATTTGTCTGATGTTATGGACCGCCAGTGAGGGAGATGAAATTGAACCCTCCCTCCAACTGGACACAAGTGGTCTTGCAGAATTCTACAAGGAGGACTTGGGTGCTGTGGAAGAGGGGGGGCTGGGTGGTGGCTGACCTCTGGCTAGACCCTCTGGGTCTGAAGGTTCCACAACCTTGTCCTATATGTTGAACTGAAGGAGGACGGTGGCTGATTTGTGGGTGGGGTGGTACCATACCCCTTCCGAAGCCTCAAAAGGGGCAAAAGGCAGACTGCTGGCAAGCGGGCGCCACGAGGCCCAAGGATCTGGCTGTAGCCCGGGAGTCCTTGAACTGCTCAAGCGCCGAGTCTGCCTTTTTTTCAGATAGGCACGAGCTATCGAAGAGCATGTCCATAAGTTTTGCATGGACATCTCCCGAAAAGCCAGACATACGGAGCCAGGTGTGGCGACGAAGGGCCATTGTCTAAGAAATCGCCCTAGCCAGTGAGTCGGTCATGTCCAAACCGCACTGAATTGTAAACTTTGCTAATTCTCTCCCATCTTTAACAGCTTGTGAGGGAGTGTCCCACATGCCCTATGGGACCTTGGGCAGCACCTGTACCACTGTATCCCATAAAGTATTGGAAAAAGGTCCCTATAGGCATGAGGTGTACAGACCTCAATGCCAGGATGGAGGAAGAAAACATTTTCTTTCCAAGCTGATCCAGCCTCTTGGATTCCCTATCCGGGGGAGTGGAAGGGAAGGCACCTGGACCACCAAGCTCTCCAGGTGGGGTGTTGGGTGAGGGAAAATAGGATCATTAGGAGCTGGTCTGACGGTGGATGATTTTCCTATTTACAGGAGCCCCAGTGCTGGGTTTGGACCACTTCCCCAGCAGGACATCAGTGAGGGCTTTGTTAAAGGATAGGCAAGTCTGGGTCCAAGACCTCAGTTGCCCTATGCACCATTATAGCATATGAAGCTTCCTCCTCCGTAGCCACAGTAGGAGGAGAGAGCATGCCAGTATCAGGAGGAGTATCCAGTTCACCGGCTTACCATAGTTCCTCATACCAGTCCCAGTGCTCCAAACCATATTCTAAAGGGTCATGGAACCCTTCCCATTCCGCACCTGTACCTGGCTGATCAACGTAAGTCTCAGGCACTGATCTGGTCCCTGAAGGCACCGTCGAAATCAGCATCATACAATGTTGTTCCAGCTCCAGATCATCTGGAATGAGGATGGGGCTCGCACCACCGCTGGGTGCAGTGGAGCGTTGACGTCAGGAACGATGCCGGAGGAGGCCAACTGTGTGCACTCGGGTGTTCCAGATCTGGTATCAGATCCAGGAGTCCCTAACTGCGCCAAGGCGGAAGCTGCCAGTGTGGAATCCGACCCACAGAGGCCAAGGAGCACCAATGGGGGTGACCAGCTCAAATACGAGGCGCATGGCTTTGTAAAATTCCTAGAGTTGAACGGGGTCCCTCTGGCTCCCAGAAAGTGGGAGAGGACCTGAAGTCAGTCTTGGAATCGGTTCCACGGAACCATGCCTGGAACTTCAATGTTTCCGAGATGCCTTGTCAGCAGACGGGCATGGCTAAGTCGAAGTCCCCTTGGACTTCTTTTTGTGCCTCTTTCCCCGAGTGCCCGGAGGACCTCAAGAGCGACAAAGAGGACTTAGGGCTCCTGGAGCGGTCATGCGACCTCCTCGATCAGAACCGTGACCTCCTAGGATTTGTACCAACCAAAGTCGACTGCCGGGCCACCATGAGCTTCAGAGATCGCTCTCTCAAAGCTTTATATAAGTACCTTTATATCGGATAGAGACTTCTAGCTGCAGATTCCTTACCTTAGAATCCCCTGGCGTAAGCTTCAATCTGGAATTTTTCTGCTGAGCAGTACCCTTCGCTCACTGTCGGGTGGCGTCGTTCGAATCCGCGTGTGTCATCCGGCTCCGCGTCGCGTCTTTGGAGCCGTCTGTGATGCCATGGTTGTATATAGAGGCACCACCCTGGCGCACGTACGTCAGTTCTTTTATCCACAAAACTTCCATGCCGGAAGTGCAGTCTTGGATAAAACCAACATTTGTCTGTGCAAAACTAGGGCCCTGAAAAGGGATAAACCCTAACCCTACTAGACATATCCACAGAGCAAGGAGGCATGGGTGGGTGTAGGGAATCTGCAGCTGGATGGAGTCTCTACCTGATATTGCATTACTGAAGGTAAGTAACTTGTTCATCTGATAGAGACTTCTAACTGCAGATTCCTTACCTTTGAATAGATACCTAAGCCATGTTCATCTGATAGAGACTTCTAAATGCAGATTCCTTACCTTTGAATAGATACCTAAGCCATAACCTCCTGGCGGTGGGCTGCAGATACTACTCCGTACAGTAAAAAGTCCTATAGAACTGAACGGGCATAGTGCTCATCTCTTCGTACCCGACTGTCCAGGCAATAATGTTTTGCAAATGTGTGCTAAGATGCCCATGTTGCCGCTTGACAGATCTTTAGGACTGGTACGCCTCGAGCTAGCAAAGTGGTAGCAGCTTTGCCGCAGGCAGAATGAGCTTGCAAGCCCTGAGGAGGATGCATCCTGGCCAATGCGTACCATATTTTGATGCAGAGAACGATCCAGCGTGAAATGATTTGTTTCTGCACTGTCTGACCCTTCTTTGCTCCAATGTACCCCACAAAGAGTTGGTTATCCACCCGGAACCTCAAGACGTGGCTCTTTGGATGACTGGCATCCCTGTGCATGGCGACTGTTGCATTTTCCAAGGCTTGTTGACTCTTCCTCTGGGAGATCTTCTGCCTCCAAGAAGCCCCAGCACTCTCCAAACTGAAGATCAGCTCCAGACCTACTGCTCCTGCGACATGATACTTCTGTTTTGCGGGGCTGGTAAGGCCTCCTTGTGACTCCCTGTGTCCGGTGCCTGTGGGTTACTCATGGGGGCTTCATCGACTTCTGTTGGCCTCCCTGTGTGCTAGGGGCCAGCTCTGACTCACCCTCCTGGGCAGAGTCTCCTGGACCTTGCTGGTCCCCACAACTGTGCAAATTTTCTGCTCCTATTTGCACTTGCCAGTGTTTGCTGGTGACCTGGCTGGTCAATGGCCCTCCTGAAATCCAGCGCGTAGGTGACTCCTGAAATCTTCACTGACTCCTGAACCCTGCAGTTGGATGACTTATTCCACTGACTTGCAGGAACTTCCCTTATTTTTACTACACTTGCGTGGTTCTTTCTTAAGGCTAAGTTAGTGTCCGACTACTGTGGTATTGCAAGGGCTTCACATTCCTCCTAGATAAGCTTTAGCTGCTCGCCTCAGCTACCCGTAGAGAACTTCTGCTATCTGGACACCTGTTCACTATCACTAAGGGTTGCTTGGGCTCAATATTGGGCACCACACCATAAACTGAGCCAGCCTACTACACAAGCAACCAAGGTTATTTGAGGGGGAAGCCAAGTCTTCAAAGTTTTCCTAAATTGCAGCAAGTCTGAGTGACCTATGAGTAGATAGCAGCCTATCCCACATATGTGATGCCTGGACTGTAAAGGCTCGCCCATCTTGTCTGGCCATACAGAATCTGGTTACACAAAAAAGGTTGGCAGCTCCTGAATGGATGTGTCCCCCAGAATCGTATCTTTTTAATCTGTGTTGCAACACATGACCTTTACTCTGAAGGGCCTTGAACAGGATAACACACAGATTTTAAATGAATACCCTCTCACAGGAAGCCAATGGAGTTCCTTCAGGAATTGGACAGAGAGGATCTTCAGGATCTATTAAGTGCCAATGTGGCCTCTGCCACCTGCACGCTATATTCTTAGTTCATCAGATAGTCTGGGTATCCAAGGAATATAGTGCTACAACAATCCAACCTGCTGAGTATAATATCAAAGATTTTGCATGTGCTGGCAGTACAGGGAACAGCTTCCTAAGGCCACGAAGAAGTACAAAACAAGCACCTGCAACTTAATTAATATGCTATTCCAGAGACAATTTATCATCCAATATGACTCCAAGATTGCGTACTGCATTCGATGGACACAGCTCCTCGTCAGTAGACAGAGGCCAAAAAGTTGGGAGGTAATAAAATGGTAATTTTGCTCATAGACCGGTAGAGAGATTCAGTTTATCCCTATTCAGTTTGAGGGAATTTATATTCATCCACTTGACATCATCAGACACACAGGTCTGGAAAATCTAAACTGCATCCTGCCGACTGTTGTTGAGAGACAGAATTTGGATACGCTAACTTACTTCTAAGTCCCTACATTAGTATATGGTACCAGGGGTACCTAGGGCCTGTAAGCTAGAGTGTCCCCCCCAGGGTTGGCAGCACTTGTTGTGTCACCCTGAGTTTGACAAGGTGTACTGTGACTCCCCGTCTGCCACTGCAGTCTGGTTGAGGAGTTTAAAATTGCTAACTCAACTTTGCCATTTTAAGAAAGGCAAATCCCAAAGTCCCTTTTTAATGTCTGTAAGTCATCACCTACAGCAGACCTGTCAAGTCCTAGGGAAGGGTGCAGCACATAAAGAAGTAAATCATGTGTTTAACATGCTGACAGTAAAAACCTTCAATTGATGTTTTTGTGAGAAAAACTGAGAAGTACAGAGTTAAATGCTGACAACTCAGCTGTGCTAACTTCTGAATGAGACTACTAAAGTTGTTACTTCAAGGTATCATACAACTCGTTCCATTAAGCCGGACTTGATAGCCAAGTTGAAATTAATTTTACTTTTTGCCATGTACAACTTTTAGACAGTTCTCACTCTCTTGCCTAGTTTTCCAATGGCAATTTGCCAAGGTTGGCTACGACACAGCCTTTTCCCAGCCTGGGGAGATGTGTCAGCGGCTCCTGGGAGAGGCAACAATGAAGGCCTGCTGCTGGAAGAGGAGTTACCTTCTCCTAGAAAGAAGCCACATGGGATGTTAGCCCAAAGACGGGCTTCAAGGGGAAACTTCTTCAAAGGGCAAATGGTAACTGCACTCGAGAGGGAATGCTCTTTTATCAGTGTAAACAGGTTGGCGCTGGGACAGAGAGGAGGGTAAACACAGGCCGACCTGGTTTTCCCATAAGGGTATAGCCCACAGATAGCCCCAACCCTTAGGGCAGCCTACCGAGCTCCACAAAGCAAGAGACGGGTTCAGCCTTCCTGGGAGTGAGGGGAATAGAGCACTCTGGGATAGCTAGATGTCATACTCAACAGGAAGTTCTCATCAGGTGGGAGGGATCCAAGATCCCATTGGCTAGTTATTGTAATATTTGCTACTGGCACTTTCTGGGCATAGAAGGGGAACACCTGGCATTCAGGAGTCATAGGACACTTGGACTTTGATCTCACTTGGACTGAAGCAGAGGACAGAAGGACTGCCCTACTGACCCTGGATCCAGCAAAGAACAGGCTGCATCGCAGTTAGACTGCACCTGCTGCTCCTTCAGCGAGCAAAGGACAGCACTGTGCCTGCTCGTGAAGAAGTCTTCACCCCCAGTACAGCCTAAAGCAGAGATTACAAAAGTCGGTTGTTTGACATACTGTTCGCAGCATAGGGCCGCAAAAGCTGACGAAGCCTGCCTGGGTGAGCTTGTGGCTCAGATCACCTGTCACTCCTTGTTAAGGTACCAGCTCAAAAGTTGCACCCATGTCTGCTGGACCCGGGAAAGTCAAGTTGCCCAGGACAGTTATTTCCAAAAGAAGGACAACACTGGTTTTGTTGTGCCTGGTGACCAGTAGTCCAGTGGCGACTGGGCGTTTGTTGGACCAAAGAGTGCTTTGAGAGACATCCACCCCTGTGGCCAACTTCACCCCACCAGGACGGGAGGATCCCCATCTACTAGACAACATCTTCAGTACCCTTGAGCATCTTGTATCCTTTTCAGCATGACCATTACATAGGAGTCAATAGCTGAGGGCCACCGACACTGGACTAAATACTGCTTTATCTTGATGAGGTAACTCTTTCTTCAGACCTTGCTGGGCTTCCTGACTGGTTCCCTGACAGAGTTTCTTTAAAAATCCAGATCTCTGGAACCCTCCAGTGGATCTTTTTCTTTTTGGTGCCCATAAATCCATACAAATACAGTCTATTTTGATAACTTGGTGTCTGATTTCTTCTTCAATTGTTTTGGTGCTGTTTAAATGCTTAACACATGTTTCTTTGTTGAAGCCTGAATGCTTGAAGTCACAGAGTCAGTGTGTTGAGCTAAGGTTTGACTAATGAAACCTGACTGGTCCTAGAAGGGTTGGCAGTGCAATTCATGGTGAGGTCTCACAACCATACCATAGAACACATCATGTTTCCACACATGGGGCATGTCCCTACCACACTGGGAGCAATGCTTCAAAAATAGTCAACAAAAATCTCAAAAGGTTAGTCAGAAAAAGACTGAAATAGCTCTCCAGATCCACTCTGTTAGCAGGGAAATAAAGAAACGGATATTAGTGCGCCGGAGTGGAGTTTATTATATGGCCATTCCAATGCCCTCACTTACGACGCAGCTAATGAGGAGACAACTGATGCCACCTAACAGCACGCAGAGGTACTGTTCAAGATTTTATGAATCCAGTGTGAAGCATTGGAACTGTTCTAAGGTGAGGAATCTGTGGCTAGAAGTCTCTAATAGAAATGGAAATACATTGACTATTCACCTCCCGAGTGAGGATACCAGAGCTAGCACTTTGTTGAAGCCATATGGGGTGGTTGCTAGACCAAATGAAAGCATTCTGAACTGGGACTCCTGGGACCACACAGCAAACTGGAGGCAACCCCAGTTAACAGGACAGAATGGCCACCTAAAAAAAAAAAAAAAAAAAAAAATCACAAGTACAGCAGGTACCAGACCCATAGACTAGTTATTGTTCAATGGAACACAACATAAAGGCTCAGCATTCACACACAACAACCAGACAGGTTGCAGAAGCCCAGAAGTACTGCTTGGTTAAAACCATGTATAAGCTCAGACCTTACATAGCAAAGCTGTGCCTTCTGGTCTGCTTCTATTGTGTGACAAGCATTACATAGATCAATAAGTCACAGGCCCGGTATCACTCCGAAAATCAACAAGGAACACCACATCTGAAGCCCAGCCCCTAAACCAACCTCCTTTGGTTGACAGATGCTAATTCAAGGATTTTCAATATTCAGATTTTACTTGGCTTAATTTGATGTCTTCTATTAGCTTCCATGGCACACCAAAAATGAGTTCATTAATCATCAGCCACCATGCACAATCTTACTCTTCTTGTATCTACTTTATTTTTAATCTTAACTCACTCCTTCCCTTCTATAAGTGAATGATTCAAGGGCTCTCTTTATATAATACGTATTTTATATTGCATGTGTACTGACCTAGTGAAAACATTACCTTAAAAAGTAGCTATATCCACTAGCAAGCGTAATACAAGAAGTAATACCTTAGGCATTCAACTAGAGGATGCTCGGCTGTTTGTGGTAATACCACAAAACCCGGCATGCTGATGACAGTTTCTTTGCATTACTTTCCACGCCAAAAGTGCAGCGCCATGAAGAACATTGACAACTGGTGCCTCAAAAATAAGGACCTGAAAGGGAAGTCCCTGTCCCTAGAAATCAGTTTGCTGAGCGGGGAGGATGGGTGGGTCGGTAAGGAATCTGCAACAAGATATTATCTCTACCAGATAAAGCATTACAGACGATAAGCAACTTGTCCATCTGATAGACATATCTATTTGCAGATTGATTACCTTTGAATAGATCTCCAGAGGTGGTCTGTGAACTAAGATCATACTAGAAAGTCCTGAAGGACTGTCACTCTATGTAGTTGGTCAACATGTTTCTCGCTTTTTTCTCGTCAAAAAATGATCTTATGCGATTCGTCAGGACCTAAGTACATACCTAATCCTTTTAACAATGGATAATCCCAAAAATAAGGCAATCAAAACCCTCCAAAAACTAATGGTAGGGCCTCATCGGGGTGGTATCAGGCTCTAAAAATCCACTATGATTTTTACAGAAGACGGGCACTGCCGGACCACCTACGCCTGTTCCTGTCCCCCGGTATTACTGAATAAGTAAAACATGTTGACCAACTACATAGAGTGACACATGGGATCCTGTGTGCACTGTCTCTTTCATACTATTCCCTATTAAGAGACATAGCAACTATACCTACCTGTTTTTTATGGGGTATGTGGACATCATTCCACTAATTCCCCGCATAGTGGTTTTAATCATGTCAGAGGTATCAGCATGAGAATAAAAATCATTATTAGTTACCTCTAGTCATTTTTAATATTTTCCCATATACCAATCCTTCACTTTATTGTTCTTGACCGGCTATACACGATTCTTAAAAGATCTCTGGCAAAGAGCCCCTCTTGCTTCCAAAATTTCGGTTTTCATTTACTGAGTGAATCATCCCCTTGAAAGAAACCCTCTTTATTGTTTGGAACCGTGTGTAATCTTTTTTGATTCATTGACTATTGGGAACTTTACACACGGGACCAGGGGTTTGCACTCCAAATATCAAATTTTTTGCCCCTCCTTTTGTTGTTTCTCCGAGTTGTGTTTGGTAAACATGTGCAGACATACCCACATTGCCGCCTGACCAATGTCAAGGACTGGAACTCCTCATGCTAACGCAGTGTTCGCAGACTGAAGCTTTGGTGGAATGTACACGCAAACCTTCAGATGGTTGCTTCTTGGCCAGTGCATAGCAGATTTTAATGCACATCACCAACAGAGTTGATCATCCACCCGGAACTGTTTTGTAAGATCAAGGTAGAAGGCCAACACTCTTTTTGGGTTCAGGCAGTGGAGTCTCTCCTCTTCCTTAGGATGTGGGTGGTGGGTAAAAAAGTAAGCAAGGTGAAGGATTGGCTTCCATGAAAGGGCGTGACCACTTTTGACAAAAAGGAAGCCTTACTACAAAGCACCACTGTGTCAGAATAGATGGAAAGATAGGGCAACAGATGACAATGCCTACAGCTCATTCGCCCCGCAGACAGATGTAATGGCCAAAAGGAAGGCTGTTTTTAATGTTGAAGCATCAGAGAATGTATGGTTACCCCCATTTTCTGTGTCAGTGTGGTTGACTGTGTTCACTGGGATCCTGTTAACCAGGACTCTAGTGATTATGCGCTCTCCCTTTAAACTTGGTTATATGAACCACATACACCCCATATTTTGCATATTGGTGCCTCCACGCAAGTCCCTAGTATATGGTTCCCAGGGCACAGGGGTACCAGGGGATCACCATAGGCTGCAGCATGCATTATGCCACCCACAGGGAGCCCATGCTAAGTGTATCTGCAGGCCTGCCATTGCAGCCTGCTTGAAAGGGTGCATGCACTCTTTTCACTGAAGGTCACTCCACCAAGTCACTGTAATTCACCCCTATGGTAGGTCCTCCTAGCCCAGAGTGCAAGTACCTGTGTGTGGGCACCCCGGCATGAGCAGATGTGCCCCCACAAACTCCAACTCCATTTTCATGGACTTTGAGTGCAGGGACTCCATTTTAGCCGTGCACTGGAGGTCAGTTCCTATGTCCAGCTACATAATGGTAACTCCGAACCTAGGCATGTTTGGTATCAAAGATGTCTGTATGATACCCCAATACTGTTTCCAGTATTGGAAGTAGATTCCATGCATTCTGGGGGCTCCTTAAAGGACCCCCAGCATTTCTCCTACCAGCCTTCTGGGGTTTTCCAGACAGCCCAAGCTGCTCCTACCCCTCACACAGGTTTCTGCCCTTCTGCTGCTTGAACAGCTCAAGCACAGGAAGGCAGAACAAAGGATTTGCTTTCTGAGAGGGGGCAACGCCCTCTCCCTTTGGGAATAGGTGTTACAAGGCTTGGGAGGGGTAGCCTCCCCACGCCACTGGTAAGCTTTGAAGGGCACATTTGGTGCCCTCTGTGCATAAACCAGTCTACACCGGTTCAGGGACCCCCAGTCTCTGCTCTGGCGTAAAACTGGACAACGGACGGACAACTGTGTGGAGTACCTTGCATTTTATGTATTTACTTCAAATCCTGTGGTTCTAAAATAAATTAAGAAAATATTTTTTTCTATATAAAAACTATTGGCCTGGAGTTAGGTCTTTGAGTGTGTGTTCCTTATTTATTGCCTGTGTGTGTACAACAAATGCTTAACACTACCCTCTGATAAGCCTACTACTCGACCACACTACCACAAAATAGAGCATTGGAATGATCTAATTTTGCCCCTATCTTACCTCTAAGGGGAACCTTTGGACTCTATCTCTTCCTTTGAGATAATATATACAGAGCCAACTTCCTATATTGGTGGATCAGCGGTGGGATCTAAGACTGCATTTGCTGGACTACTCAGCCAATACCTGATCACACGACTAAATTCCCAAAATTGTCATTAGAAACAGATTTTTGAAATGTGAGCTATTTTTCTAAATGTTTGAAAGTCCTGCTACGGCCTTGTGTAAGTCCCTATTAGCATTTCTTTTAGAGTTTAAAAGTTTGTAGAAGTTTGGATTTAAGTTCTAGAAGTAGGTTTTAGATTCCTAAAACTTTTAGAGAAATAATGTCTAGCACAGATGAGATGGTGGTGGTACTCAACCTCACCCCTTACCTGTATCTAGGGATGTCAGAGTTAAGGACTCTCTGTAAGCTAAAAATTTAAGGAGTGGGTCCAACCCTACCAAAGTAAAGCTCCAGGAGCTTTTGGGAGAGTTTGAAAAGGACCACCCCTCTGAGGATAACCCTACGGAAGGGGGGAATTAGAGAACAGGAGGATGATTTCCCCCCTCCTGTCCTAATTAGGGAGAACAGGTTTTCTCAAACCCTGACTCGACAAGTAATAGTCAGAGAGACTGGTTCTTTCACAGGGGAGACCAGTAACACTGGAAGCATTGAGGGCAATCTCAATGAAGATGACCTCCTGTTAGCCAGGATGGCCAAAAGATTGGCTTAGCTCCCATCTATGATGGCAGCAACTTGAATAAGGTCAAAGAGAATATTGACATCCTAAAAATCCCCAAAGGGATTGTAATAAAATATGAAGATGGTGATAGAATCACCAAATGGTTCACAGCTTTTGAAAGGGCTTGTGCAACCAGAAAAGTAAACAAATCTCACTGGGGTGCTCTCCTTTGGGAAATGTTCACTGGAAAGTGTAGGGACAGACTCCTCACACTCTCTGGAAAAGATGCAGAATCCTATGACCTCATGAAGGCTACCCTGATTGACGGCTTTGGATTCTCAACTGAGGAGTACAGGATTATGTTCAAAGGTGGGTGGGGGGGGAGGGTGGGCGGGGGGGGGGGGGGGACGGGGTCAAAATTCCTTCAGCCAGACCTGGGTTGATTTTGTTGACTTCCACGTCAAAACACTAGATGGTTGGATAACTGGCTGTGGTGTAAATGATTATGATGGGCTGTATAACTTGTTTATGAAAGAACATCTGTTAAGTAATTGTTTCAATGACAAACCGCATCAACATCTGGTAGACCTAGGTCCAATTTCTCACCAAGAATTGGGAAAGAAGGCAGACCATTGGGTCAAGACTAGGGTGACCAAGACTTCCACAGGGGGTGACCAAAAGAAAGGGGTCACGACGCCTCCCCAGGGGAAGAGTGTTGAAACATCCAAGGGAAAAAAGTAAAGAGTCTTCTACAGGGCCCCACAAATCTGCTCAGGAGGGTGGGCCCAGAGCCTCTTCGCAGTCCTCAAATGGGTATAAGGGTAAAAACTTTGATCCCAAGAAGAACTAGTGTCGCATCTGTACTCCGCATGGACACCAAACTGGAGACAGGGCCTGTCCCAAGAAAGGTCCCACAACAAATACTACTCCAGTTAGCACTGGAATAGCCAGTATCCAGGTGGGATCAACAGTGTGCCCAGAGAAAATCAGGGTTCACAATGAAGCTACATTAGTCTCTGAGGGTGGGGTGGACTTAGCCAAACTTGCTGCCTGGCCGCCTAACATGCAAAAATACAGGAAGCAGCTCTTAATCAATGGGACTAGAGTAGAAGCCCTGAGGGAAACAGGTGCCAGTGTCACCATGGTGACAAACTGGTTTCCCCAGGACAGTACCTGGCTGGACAGACATATCCAATCACTAATGCTGACAATCAAACTAAGGTCCATCCCATGGCAATGGTAACTTTAGAATGGGGAGGGGTCACTGGCCTGAAACAGGTGGTTGTCTCCTCTGCAATTCCAGTAGAATGTCTGTTAGGAAATGATCTGGAGTCCTCAGCATGGGCTGAGGTAGAGCTCAAGACCCACGGAGCCATGCTGGGTATCCCTGAACTGGTATGTGTCAAGACTAGGGCACAGTGCAGGGCTCAGGGTGAAAAAGAAGTGTTGGAGTCTGGAATAATGGCCCAACCTTCCAAGAGAAAAGGAAAGAAGACTGGGGAACCAGCTTCAACATAGCATAAGAAACAGAACCTCTCTTCCCAGGAAGAAGTTCTGCCCTCTGAGCGAACTGAGTCCATGGAGCTGGAACCTTACCAGGTTGGGCACTTGGGCCCAGGGGGACCCTCAAGGGAACAGCTGTGTAAGGGGCAAGAAACTTGTCCTTTTCTTGAAGGCCTAAGACAGCAAGCAGCTGATCAAGAAAAAGGTAATGTCAGTGAACCCACAGGGTCTATTGGGAAGCTGGACTCCTTTACACTGAGGCAAGAGATCCCAAACCTGGTGCCACTAGGAAAGTGGTAGTGTCTCAGGAGTTTAGGGTGTTCATTCTGACCTTAGCCCATGACATTCCCCTTGCTGGGCATTTGGGACAAACCAAGACATGGGAGAGATTAGTCAACCATTTCTACTGGCCCAATATGTCCCAGAAGGTAAAGGAGTTTTGCACCTCCTGTGTCACCTGTCAAGCCAGTGGTAAGACAGGTAGCCATTCAAAGGCCCCCCTCATTCCACTTCCAGTGGTGGGGGTCCCCTTTGAAAGAGTGGGAGTGGACATAGTGGGTCCACTGGAACCTCCCACAGCATCAGGGAACCGGTATATCCTAGTAGTAGTGGATCATGCTACTAGGTTCCCTGAAGCAATTCCCCTCTGGTCCACTACTGCCCTTGCAGTAGCCAAAGCACTCATTGGTATCTTTACCAGAGTGGGATTTCCTAAGGAGGTGGTTTCTGACAGAGGCACCAATTTCATGTCCGCTTACCTAAAACACATGTGGAATGAGTGTGGGGTGACTTACAAATTCACCACACCCTACCATACCATACCATACCATACCATCCGCAAACCAATGGTCTTGTGGAGAGATTTAACAAGACATTGAAGGGCATGAACATGGAGTTCCCTGAATAACTCAAAAGGAGATGGGATGTCCTCTTGCCATGCCTGCTTTTTGCCTAAGGAGAGGTGCCACAGAAGGGAGTAGGGTTTTTCCCCTTTGAACTTCTGTTTGGCCATCCTGTTAGGGGACCACTAGCACTTGTAAAAGAAGGCTGGGAGAGACCTCTCCATGAGACTAAACAGGATGTGGGGGACTATGTACTAGGCCTATGTTCAAGGATGGCAGAGTACATAGAAGAGGCAAGCAAAAACCTTGAGGCCAGTCAACAGCTCCAGAAGATGTGGTATGACCAAAAGGCTGCTATGGTTGAGTTTCAGCCAAGGCAGAAAGACTGGGTTCTGGAGCCTGTGGCTCCAAGAGAACTTCAGGACAGATGGAGTGGCCCTTACCCAGTTCTTGAGAAAGAGTCAGGTCACCTACCTGGTGGACCCAGGCACTAGCAGGACCCTCAAAAGGGTGATCGATGTGAACCTCCTCAAACTCTTTCATGATAGGGCAGAAGTAAACATGTTAATGGTTACAGATGAGGACCAGGAAGCAGAGAGCGAACCTCTCCCTGATCTCCTCTCCACTGACCCTAATGATGGCTCAGTATGGAGTGATCTATTCAGACACCCTCTCTGGCCAACAGCAGGCTGACTGCAGGCAAGTCCTCCAGCAGTTTGCTGAGCTCTTTTCTTTGACCCTAGGTCAGACACACTTGTGTACCCAAGATGTGGACACAGGAGACAGTATGCCTGTCAAGAATAAAATATTCAGTGTGATCAAGTTAAAGAAAGCATCAAAGTGGAAGTCCACAAGATGCTGGAGTTGGGAGTGATTAAGCATTCTGACAGTCCCCAAACCTCACACAAAAGATGGCAAGATAGAGATGAGGTTTTGAGTGGACTACAGAGGACTCAACTCTGTCACCCAGATGCTCACCCCATCCCAAGGGCAGATGAGCTAATAGACAAATTAGGTGCTGCCAAATACTTGAGTACCTTTGACTTAACAGAAGGGTACTGTCAAATAAAAATGGAACCTGGAGCTAAAGAGAAAACAGCATTCTCTACACCTGATGGGCACTACCAGTTTACTGTGATGCCCTTTGGCTTAAAGAATGCCCCTGCCACCTTCCCTTCCAAAAGTTAGTGAATCAAGTCCTTGCTGGCTTGGAGTTTAGTGCAGCTTATTTTTATGATATTGCTGTCTTTAGCTCCAACTGGCAGGATCACCTGGTCCACCTGAAGGTTTTGCAGGCCCTGCAAGCAGCAGGCGTCTCTATCAAGGCATCTAACGGTCAGATAGGGCAGGGTACTGTGGTTTACTTGGGTCACCTTGTAGGTGGACGCTAAGTTCAGCCACTCCAACCCAAGATACAGACTATTCTGGACTGGGTAGCTCCAAAAACCCAGACTCAAGTCAGGGTATTCCTTGGCTTGACTGGGTACAATAGGATGTTTGTGAAGGGATATGGATCAATAGTGAAACCCTCACAGAACTGACCTCAAAGAAAATGCCCAAGAAAGTGAACTGGACCGTGGACTATCAAAAGGCTTTTGAAACCCTGAAGCAAGCTATGTGTACAGCACCAGTTCTGAAAGCTCCAGATTATTCTAAGCAGTTCATAGTGCAGACAGATGCCCCCGAGCATGGGATACGAGCAGTTCTGTCCCAAACAAATGTTGGCCTTGACCAGCCTGTTGCTTTTATTAGCAGGAGGTTACTCCCCAGGGAGCAGCGTTAGAGTGCCTTTGAGAGGGAGGCCTTTGCTGTGGTTTGGTTCCCGAAGAAGTTGAGACTATACCTTTTTGGTACTCACTTCAACGTTCAAACTGACCACAGACCTCTCAGATGGCTGATGCAAATGAAAGGAGAAAACCCTAAACTGTTGAGGTGGTCCATATCCCTAGTGAATGGACTTTGTAGTGGAACACAGACCTGGGACTGCCCATGCCAATGCTGATGGCCTTTCCTGGTTCTTCCACTTAGAAAATGAAGACTCTCTTGGGAAAGGTTAGTCTCATCCTCTTTCGTTTGGGGTGGGGAGAGAGATGGTTGTTTAATGAAATGCCCCATTGGCATGGGTCCCCTGGATCTTTTGCCTTTTGTTGATGCCAGTTATGACTGAAAGTGTGCTGGGACCCTGCTAACCAGCCCCAGAGTTATTTCCCTAAACTGTACCTTTGTTCCCACAACTGGCACAGCCCTGGCACCCAGATAAGTCCATTGTAAATGGTACCCCTGGCACCAAGGTCCCTGATGCCAGGGAAGGTCTCTAAGGGCTGCGGCATGTCTTATGCCACCTTGGGGACCTCTCACTCAGCACATGCACACTGCCTCACAGCTTGTGTGTGCTGGTGAGGAGAAAATGACTGTCAACATGGCACTCCCCTCAGAGTGCCATGCCCACCTCACACTGGCTGTGGCATAGGTAAGTCACCCCTCTAGCAGGCCTTACAGCCCTAAGGCAGGGTGCACAATACCACAGGTGAGGGCATATGTGCACGAGCACTATGCCCCTACAGTGTCTAAGCAAAACCTTAAACATTTTAAGTGCAGGGTAGCCATAAAGAGTATATGAGTATATGGTCTGAGAGTTGGTCGAACACAAACTCCACAGTTCCATAATGGCTACACTGAAACCTGGGAAGTTTGGTATCAAACTTCTCAGCACAATAAATGCACACTGATGCCAGTGTGAAATATATTGTAAAATGCACCCAGAGGGCATCTTAGAGATTCCCCTTGAATACCAGTCCGACTCCTATTGCTAGGCTGACCAGTTTCTGCCAGTCTTCCACAACCAGACGAGTTTCTGGCCACATGGGGAGAGTGCCTTTGTCACTCTGTGGCCAGGAACAAAGGCTGTACTGCGTGGAGGTGCTTCTCATCTTCCCCTGCAGGAACTGTAACAACTGGCGGTCAGCCTCAAAGGCTCATGCCTTTTGTTACAGCACCCCAGGGCATCCCAGCTAGTGCTGATGCCCGCCCCTCTGGCCACTGCCCCCACTTTTGGTGGCAAGGCTGGAGGAGATAATGAGAAAAACAAGGAGGAGTCACCCACCAGTCAGGAGAGCCCCTAAGGTGTCCTGAGCTGAGGTGACCACTGCCTTTAGAAATCCTCCACCTTGAGATTGGAGGATTCCCCCAATAGGATTAGGGATGTGCCCCCCTCCCCTCAGGGAGGAGGCACAAACAGGGTGTAGCCACCCTCCAGGAGAGTAGCCATTGGCTACTGCCCTCCTGACCTAAACACACCCCTAAATCTAGTATTTATGGGAAACCTATAAACCAGGAAATTCCTACAACCTTCAACAAGAAGAAAGACTGCTGACCTGAAAGCCCTGTAGAGACAACTGACTTGGCCCCAGCCCTACCGGCCTGTCTCCAGACTCGAAGAACCTGCACAGCGACACATCCAACAGGGACCAGCGACCTCGGAAGTCTCAGATGACTGCCCAGAACCCGAAGGACCAAGAAACTCCCAAGAACAGCGGCACTGTTCACAAACTGCAACAACTTTGCAACTTTAAAGCAACTCTTAAAGAACTCTCTCTTCCCACCAGAAGCGTGAGACTTCTCACACTGCACCCGACGCCCCCGGCTCAAGTTCAGGAGAACCAACACCGCAGAGAGAACTCCCAGGCGACAACGATGTGGGCACCCTGAGTCGACCTCCTGCACCCCCACAAGCGACACCTGCAGAGGGGATCCAGAGGCTCCCCCTGACCGCGACTGCCTGGTAACAAGGACAAGGAACCAGATGCCTGGACCAAGCACTGCACCTGCAGCTCCCAGGACCGAGGAACTACCTACCAGTGCAGGAGTGACCAGCAGGCGACCCTCTTCCTAGCCCAGTCGGTGGCTGGCCCGAGAAGCCCCCCTGTGCCCTGCCTGCATCGCCTAAGTGACCCCCAGGTCCCTCCATTGCTTTCAATAGCAAACCCGATGCCTAGTTTGCCCACTGCGCCCGGCCGTCCCTGTGCCGCCGATGGTGTGTTTTGTGGGCTTGCGTGTCCCCCCGTGCTCTACAAAACCCCCCTGGTCTGCTCCCTGAGGATGGAGGTACTTACCTGCTAGCAGACTGGAACCGGAGCACCACTGTTCTTCATGCGCCTATGTGTTTTGGGCCCTCCTTGACCTCTGCACCTGACTGGCCCTGTGTTGCTGGTGCTGTGGCTTTGGGGTTGCCTTGAACCTCCAACGGTGGGCTGCCTATGCCCAGGAAACTGACTGTGTAAGTGCTTTACTTACCTAAGAAACGTAACCAAACTTCCCTCCACCAGGAACTGTTGATTTTTGCACTGTGTCCACTTTAAAAAAAAGCTTATTGCCATTTTAACCAAAACTGTGTGTACTACTGTTTTATATCAACGTTCTATACTTAGCTGTGTGAAGTACCTTGCATTTTATGTAGTTACCTCAAATCTTGAATCTTATGGTTCTAAAATAAATTAAGAAAATATTTTTTCTATATAAAACCTATTGGCCTGGAGTTAAGTCTTTGAGTTTGTGTTCCTCATTTATTGCCTGTGTGTGTACAACAAATGCTTAACACTACCCTCTGATAAGCCTACTACTCGACCACACTACCACAAAATAGTGGCAAAATTAGATAATACTAATGCTCTATCAACCTCTAATCGGAACCCTTGGACTCTGTGCACGTTATCTCTCACTTTGAGATAGTATATACAGAGCCAACTTCCTACACCTACACTGCAAAGAGCTGGAATAACTCCCTCCTGCACCTCAGACAAAGCCCATCACTCACCATCTTCAGGAAGAACCTCAAGACGTGGCTCTTCGGATGAGGCCATGCAAGAAGGCAGAGACTGGACAGGTAAGGGTGGAGAACCCTCACCTGCTGCTGCGACAGAAGATCCTCCCGAAGGGGTAGCCTGATCGGAGGATGGATGGCCTTGCCCAGTAGCTCAGGATACCAGACTCTTCGTACCCAGGCCGGGGCCACAAGAATGACTTGGGCCCAGTCATGCTTGATCTTACTGAGAGCTCTGGGCAGAAGAGATATGGGTGGAAACACATGCAGAAGGGCCTGAGTTCCATTCAAGACAAAAGGCATTGTTAAGTGATTGACGCCTTGGAAACTCCAAGTGCAATACTGTGGATCGCACGTTCTCTGCTGAGGCAAACATATCTAACCAAGGCTTTTTCACTGCTGAAAGAGACCTTGGGTCACCTCCAGATGAAGACACCATTCATGATTGACTAATCATTGGCAGCTGATTTCATCTGCTCTGGCATTCAGATAGCACAACATATTTGGAACCACCAGGGGTATGCCTTGTTGTTCCAGCCATGTTCAGAGGTGCAGAGCCTCCTGACAATGGGTCCACGACCTCACCCTGCCTGTTGCAGTACAAAAAGGTGGTGGTATGGTCCATGAACATGTGCACTACCTTCCCTTTGAGAGAGGGCAGATATGCTTTTAATGCTAGCCTCATCACCAGGCGCTCCAACAGGGTGATGCAGATGCCAGACTCCACCGGAGGCCAGACGCCTCTGATCTCTGCCTCTCCCAGATGGCCACCCCAGCCCAGGAGTGACATATCTATAAATATGGTCAGCTCTGGTTGGGGAAGGGAGAGTGATCTGCCTCTGACCCAACCACAGTTTGTTAGCCACCAATGCAGATCTTGCGCAGTTCCCTCCGAGATCTGGATCATGTTGGCGAGATTCCCCATATGCTGGGCCCACTGCAGAGCCCGCATATGCCAAATGGCATGTGACACTAGCAGGATGCAGTAGGCCACGAGGCCGAGCAGCCTCAGAGTCATTCTCACTGAAATCCAAGATAGAGACTGAAACATCAGTATCATAGCCTGGACTTGTCGGTAGAGAGGATAAGCCCAAAACTGCTCTTTGCCCAGAACTGCTCTGATGAACAGGAGCATCTGACAGGGAGTCAGGTGTTACTTCAGCACGTTTATAGTGAACCCCAGCAAACGCAGGAGGTCCGCCATAGCCTGGAGGTGAGAGACAACACACTTGGGTAAGCCTACCTTCCACAGCTAGTCGTCGAGGTAGGGGAAGACTAACACCCCCCATCGGCACAGATGAGCTGTGACCACCGCCCCTTTACCTTTGTGAACACCTGAGGGGCGCTGGTAAAGTCAAAGGGGAGCATAGTGAACTGAAAGTGCTCATAGCCCACTGTGAACTGCAAGTAACGTATGGGAGCAGGCAGGACAACAATATGGAAATAAGCTTCCTGCAAGTCCAACGCTACAATCCAGTCTTCTGGGTCCACGGCAGATAAAACCTGAGCCAGAGTGAGCATTTTGAACTTCTCCTTCCTGAGGAAAAGATTGAGGGACTAATATCTAGGATAGGGTGGAGGCCCTTGTCCTTTTTGGGTACCAGAAAGTAGCAGAAATAGCATCCACAACCTACTGCTGGCACGGGAATCATCTTTATGGCTCCTTTGGCCAAGAGAGCCACAACTTCCTATTGGAGAAGTGCCTAGCCATCCTCCATCATCTGATCGTAGGATGGTGGCATGGATGGAAGGGAAGTTTCGAAGGGGAGGGAGCAGACCCTTTGGACTATCTGCAAAACCCACCTGCCTGATGTGATTGACTGCCAGAAGAGTAAGTAATGGTGGAACCAGCCTCTGACTGGGCCCTGGTGGGGAAACGTCAAACTAGGAAGGTTTGGCTGTAGCTACAGGGGGGAGCTGGCCAGAACGCTGGCTCCCTGATACACAAGGGTGGTGGATCCCACGTCCCCAGCAACGCAGAGGCTAAGCAGCATGCACTGCATGGTGACTGGACAGGAATGGACGTGGTAGGGCGCCCCTTCCATTGCCACGAAAGGGGTAAAAAGCAGACTGAGGGGGGTGAGGGGCTGCCTTAAGGTCCAAAGACCTGGCATGAGAATCCTTGAAGCGCTCAAGCACAGAGTCTGCTTTTTCTCCAAAAAGATGGGTGCCATCAAAGGGCATGTCCAGAAGATTGCCTTGGACAATCAGGCGTCCTTAACCAGGCGTGGCACTTAAAGGCCATTGTTGATACAACCGCTGTGCCAGTGAATCAGTTGTGTCCAGTTCACATCAGATTGTGAACTTTGCTGAGTTTCTCCCATTAGAATTTGCTCTTGCAAAATGGTATCCCACAGGTTGTGGGTGGTGTTCACGGACCGCAAAGCCAAGCTAGCGGAAGTAAACATCTTCTTCCCAAGTGTGTCCAGCCTCTTGGATTCCCTATCCCAGAGTGCGGATGGGAAAGCTCTCTGGCAAGTGGAGGCTTAGATAACCAAGCACTCAGGGGTGGGTGTTGCGCAAGGTAACTTGGGTCATCCAGAGCAGGGCGATGGCAATTGTCCTGTTCACAGGAGCCCTTTGTGCTGAGTTTGGGCCAGGTACCCAGTAGGACATCAGGAAGGGCTTCACTGAAGGAGAGCAGGGGTTGGTGGATGAAGATCCAGGCTGAAGCACCTCAGTCAAGAGGTTAGTCCTGACTGCCACTGAAGGAAGCTCAAGGTCCATGACCTCAGCTGCTCTTCGTAGCACCACAGAAAATGAAGCACCATCCTTCATAGCCACGGTAGGAGAAAGCATGCCAGTTTCTGGGGAGGTGTCCAGTCCACTAGATTCTCTCTAGTCCGTACACCAGCCCATGGGTCTTGGAGCTGGTTTTCCAAAGGGTCGAGCGACCCCTCCCATTCCTCACCGTACCCTAGTCCATAAGACACAGGCTCAGGATACGACATAGGAGGCATGGCTCAGCCAACTCGATGTCGGAGTCGGCAATGAGGATGGGGCAGCTCTGCCTGAGGGTGCAGGGAAGGTCAAGTTGGTACGACCGCCACCGCCCTGGATCCAAGCATAGATCCATAGGTGTCCCTCAGAACTGACCACAAAGCCGGAGGGGCCCCTTCCGACTCTGTGGGCCCGAAGGCGTTCCAATAGTTTTGGACTGCCCAAAAACGAGGCGCATGGTCTCATAAAACTCTTAGTTGGGGAGAGGTCGCTCTGGATCCCGGAAACTCAGGGAGGAATGGAGTCTGCCCAGACGCAGGCTCCGCAGATGGAGGCCTAGAAATGACAATGCTCCCTCATCTTGTTGGCCGATGGACAATGTAAAGTCAAAGAACGTTTTGCTTTCTTTGACTTCTTCTTGTACCTCGACTTACCCGATCGTCCCAAGAACTTGGAGTGGGATGAAGACGATGGAGGACTCCGCGACCACTCCCAGGACCTGCCTCCCAATTGGGACCTCGACTTGCGTGGAGTCGAACTATTAGCTCCAGGAACCGCTCCTGCAAAGCCCACGGATACATGGCCCGACACTCGGAGCACAACTTCGGGTCGTGGCTGCGCTCCAAGCACCAAAGGCACACAAGGACATCGCCAGATGACAGGATCTGCAGGGTTTGAACCCACTCTTCCCAGATGACATCCTTGACGCACCATGAGTTAACAACTCAAAAAAATACTTTGACAAAAAGTCAAAGTAAGGCCAGTCAAAAAATGACTGAGGAGTAGCTCTCTTCGGATCAGTGCTGGCTGGCCTAAAAATAACTTATGTTAGTGTGCCGGGGTGGAGCCTATATAGGACCCGAAACTTCATATCCGATATGGACGACGCTGACAACTGACGTGGAGTCGATCACCACCATTTAACAGCCTGCGTGAAAGGGTGCATGCACCCTTTTACACTACAGGTCACTAAATCACCCCTATGGCAGGCCCTCCTAGCCCAGGGTGCAAGTACCTGTGTGTGAGGGCACCCCTGCACTAGCAGAGGTGCCCCCACAAACTCCAGTTCCATTTTCCTGGACCTTTTTAGTGCTGGGACGCCATTTCATGCGTGTACTGGACATAGGTCACTACCTATGTCCAGCTACATAATGTTAACTCCAAACCTAGGCATGTTTGGTATCAAATATGACTGAATCATACCCCAATACTGTTGCCAGTATTGGAAGTATGATTCCATGCACTCTGGGGGCTTCTAGGAGGACCCCCCAGCATTGCCCCTACCAGCCTTCTGGGGTCTTCTGGGCAGCCCAAGATGCAGCCACTCCTCAGACAGGTTTCTGCCCTCCTGCTGCTTGAACAGCTCAAGCCCAGGAAGGCAGAACAAAGGATTTCCTTTGAGAGAGGGGAGTAACAACCTCTCCCTTTGGAAATAGGTGTTACATGGTTTGGGAGGGGTAACCTCCCCAAACCACTGGTATGCTTTGAAGGGCACATTTGGTGCCCTTTGTGTATAAACCTCCCTGCTCTGGCGCAAAACTGGGCAATGGGAAGGGGAATGACCTCTCCCCTGTCCATCACCACCCCAGGGGAGGTGCCGAGGGCTTCTCCAGAGGGACCCTGGGTTCAACTATCTTGAATCCAATGTTGGCCGGGACCTCTGTGGAGCATCTGAGTGACCAGGTCAGGCAGGTTACGTCAGACCCCCATCCTGATAAGTGCTCACCTGGCTAGGTGGCCAATCCCCCTTACAGAGCTATTTAGGGTCTCTTTCTTGGGTGGGTCCTCAGATTTGGCTTGCAAGATTCCAGCAGGATTCCTCTGCAACCTCAACTTAGACCTCTAGCCACTGGAATCGCAAATGGACCCTCCAAGAACCAACAATCTGCATCCACGACGAAGACTCTGCTTGCAACATTGTTTCCATGGCTCCTTCCAGCTTCTGCAACATTTCCCCGGCTGTGAATCCTCTGAAGGAGGCAAGTCTTCGGTCCGCACGAGAAGGAAGAAGGAATCTCCCTTGGAGTGAAGGAGTCACTGCCCTACATTCGTAGGCACCAACGACCAGCTGTGTGGATCGCCTGTCACCCTGAGCTGCGTGGATCCTGCCTCACAGGTGGTGGTCCGGAGTAGTCCTCTTGGTCCTCTCTGCCAGCTGTCCAACTTTGGTGAAGGTAAGCTCTTGCCTTCCCACGCAGGACAGCACCCCTGTTGTGCACCACGTCTCTTGCAGTTTCCAAGGGTTGTTTGAATCTCGTCCAAAGGATCTTCAGGCTCCGTGTACCGCCAGCCCCCAGCACTCCTTCCTGCGATGCACCACCCTCTGTGTTCTTCTCCTGAGACGTGGGTCCCTTCTTCGGTAGTGCTGCGTAGGCTCCTGTGTGACTCCTGGTTCCTTGTCCAGTGAGTCTCCTGTGGGGGATGCCTCCTCTTCTTTGGACTCTCTGCCTTACTGAGGGTCCCCTTAGGACTCCCCCCATTGGATTGAGTCCTCCTGGACCTTGCTGGACCCCAGCAGCTCCACTTTTTCCTTCACCGCGACATCTGCCTTTGTCAAGGCACGTTGGTGGCTCTTTCATGCCACTGACAGACTGCAATCATCCATCCGGTGTGGGACGTCTACTACATCCTCCAAGAACCCTTCACCTGCTCCAGGGCTGCATTCCTGACCGTCTTTGTCCTACCGTCCACCAACTCCTGCATCCACAGCTGGGTGGGTAGTAGCTCAAACTCCTCCTGGACTCTTCTGTGACTTCTGGACTCTGTCCCCTTCTTCCATATGTCTTCCTCTTCAGGAATCCACCGCTGGTTTCTTGCAGTCCTGTCTGGGTGTTACATTCTCTTCTTTTTCTTCCTTTTACTTGGTTTGGAAACATCTAGTAATTTACTCCTTTCCTGCTGGTCGCTGGGGATGCACTGTTGTACTTTCCTTTGGGGTTTCCTAGTAACCCCAGCTCCCGTCTACACATTCAACTTGCCTAGGTGGGGCTCCTGCATTCACATCCCATTTTTTTTTTAGTATATGGTTTGGGCTACCCCTAGGGTTGTCTATTTGCATTTGCACTGTTTTCTATTGCTTTCTATGCTTATTTTTGATTACTAGTGTACATAGTGTGTTACCTCCTATTGGAGGTTGCCTCTGGTCATTTTTGGTAATTGTGTCACTTAAATAAAGTACCTTTATTTTTGTAACACTGAGTGCTTTCTTTCATGTGTGTAAGTGTTGTGTGACTACAATGGTACTGCATCAGCTTTGCATGTCTCCTAGGTAAGCCTTGGCTGCTCATCCACAGATATCTCTAGAGAGCCTGGCTTTTAGAAACTGCCTAAACTACACTAATAGGGGATACCTGGTATAAGGTGTAAGTACCTCAGGTACCCACCACACACCAGGCCAGCTTCCTACACTTTGCAACTGAGGGAAAATAACTTTCCACAAACAAGTGTGTTTAGGAATCTGGTCCATGCATACTCACTCATTCCTCCCCACTGTATTTCACCCACTCCTTGAAGGGAAGGATAGCCAGTCTGAAGACTCAGGGGGTCTCATTTTAAAACAATTGATGATAATCCCTCTCTGCAGGCTTACAATGGAATAGGAACTTACTAAACAGCGATGTTACGTGATGGAAAGATGTCAGAAAATATCACCAAGTAGTTTGCATAGTAAACTGGTTCCGGACTTACTTACACATTTCCTGGTAACCTCACCAAAAGGGATCCTTGTATCATCTTCAACACCAGCCATTATTTTTTGGGACAACTCACAGAGGCGTAAAAGCTGTATGCAATTCTTCTGTCAAATTCTGATGTTGAAGAAAATCCATTCTAACAAGTAGGCAAGCCTAACATTCAGGATCAGAAAATACGTGGTGCACGCTCTGATAAAATACTGTTTGCTTTATTTATTTATTTATTCTAAGGGAATGTTTCCACGACACGAGTGAGACAGGAGACCAGAAAGAAATATGATGGGTGAAGATAAAGAGGAGGGCATTGTTTCAAAGGAGGTGAAAACATGGTGAAGGAAATGAGCGTGTCTTGGATATTTCTCATTATTCCCTGAAATACAAATTCATTTCGTACAGCTTTTTAAAAAAAAAAAAATGTAAAAACACTCTGTTAATGCAGACCGGAAACTGCACACTCGTGAAGACTCAGAATTGCAATCCCATCCCTGCCCTCCTATGACAAATTGGGTTTCATGCAAAGCTCACAACGCACGTACTATTTTACAGACATACACAAGAATGATTATCATTCGTCCTCTCGAAAGGGGCTAAGGTCGTTGCTTTGTGGTGTGTTTTTTTTTTTTTTTTTTATCAACAGTGACAGCAGCACGTTGGCTGTTTATTTTTCATTAGAACAAAGCTATCAATTTAAAACTTAGTGTTTTTCACCATAAAACTTTCATAAAACCAAAATGATTAAAGATACACATGTTGGCTTCCTAGCAAGGAAAAACAAGTCTCCAAGTTATTTTGTCTACTATCCTGGCAAGTCTGCCTTCACTTTCTAGGACATTTTCCATTCATAGTGGTGCAGGCCAATAAAGTAACTGGGCATTTTCCAAAATCGCTCGGTCCCAAATCAAGTTTTCAGCTAGTTTCTTCTCTTTCGGAGCTAATACTCGACACTCCGAAAAACAAATAGCCACAAACAGCAAGCATGAACTTTGGTTAAGTGCACTGTGTAAAAACACTCTTTAGGACCCTGCAGAGGCTTAAAAGTGCCTCTCAGGTACTTTCAGAACCGATATCCCAAATGCTTCACATTTACCAATACACCTCAGTAGGTTATGAAAGCAGCTAAAAAATAAATAATTCTTTAGGACTTGCTCAAACAGTCTCACATTTTTGGAGTTGCAGTGGGCAAAGGAGGGTGGTGGAGGAAGTTAGAAGTCAAGATAAAGGCTTTGGACCACTAAATAAACAAGGATGGAATACAAGTATAAGGAAGTAGGGGCTGGTTTTACTTCGTTTACTCAGGTCTGTGAATTAGAAACATCTGTGACAATTTTTATATCCCTTTATACTTAAGCAGGGAAGACAAACTACCAGATACACAGGCCAAAAAAGAAAAACAACGTTTATTATTATGGTGTCTAAATATCCTTTTGTTTTTGCTAAAATACGGGAACGTGGGCCTAGTAATTATATTCATGGTCTGCAATAAACCATCCTTCATGTTCGATAGAGTTGAGCATTTGAGGGGCTGGCCCTTAAAAAATACATGGAAACTAAAAACAGTTCTTTAAAAAGGTACTGTCTGAAATCAAATGTGTATCTGTAACGTTTGCCCAGTTTAAAAATAAAACATTGTTTTGGATAGTTTTCTTTCACTAACAGCACTTTCACCCACCTGTTAATTGGAACTTAACTCACACAATCTAGAAGCTGTCCCCTCAACCCACAGACAAAACCTCATCAAAAAATTGCAGACTACATAGCCGTGCCACACAGTGGTAAAAAAACGTCGAGTACCACCTGTTCCAATAATGTCCACACTAATACTGTATCTTTCAAGACATTATTACTGCTGCCAGCACGATGTAAACGAAGAGGAGGTGGCTAAGATTCTAGAAGTTTGAAGAGAGAAAGGCCTGGAAATACTACGCCCTCCGACTTCTCTTTGTTCGAAAACGAATCAAAACATATGGACTTGAAGAGGCGCCGAAAGGGAGAAGCTGCCATGTGTCTGAAAGTGTTCGGAGCACCGCAGTGTTTACCTAAACAAGGTCACGCAACATCAAAAGCTGTGGCTTCTGGAGACATGTCTATTCCTTGGTTTAAACTAGATCCTTTCAGAGGCGGTCAAATAACGAGGCGTATTAGAAGCAGAACACAACTGCCCACTCCCAAGTTCAGACAAATATCTGAGACCTGCAGCCCCATCTCCTGTTCAACATGAAATATCCACAGATCCTTGGTTACTAAAGAAGAGTTTTACATATGTTTCTCAAAAATAGTTCACACGTTTCCAATACTACCATACCCATCCACCCAAAACAATAGTAAAATGCTGAGCTGCTTTGAGAAACAGTAAGCTCTGCTCAACTCTGGATTCTGAATGCCGAGGTGAAGGTCTTTCTTATTTTCAACTCTGAACTTCCATTGTGGATTGTCCTTTTGTCAATAAGTTGTTCAGTTTTGTATACTTTTTATTGAAGGAGGGGGTATGGCTGGATGCTTTCACAGTTTAGTGCTTGCCCCCAGTTTAAAAAATACAAACGCAACTTTCATGACTTTGTCCAGTCAGCAGCTGTAGTTAGTCTGATAAATCAAGTTCGGAGTCCTCTGCTTTTGCTTTGGCAAGTTCTTCATGTACCTCCCTCACCATAAGAATGCGCGTAAGCATGCTGTCCAGGGTGCCAGGGTCGATGGGCATTGCAGAGTACCACACTGGACTGTTGGGTACGCAGGAACGTTCGGGTTGCAGGTAGAAAACATCACTCCTCTGTTTCACACTCTCGGAACTGCTACAAAAAGACAATCAGAAAACAATGAGTACTGAGTAGTCAGCTACAGCGCCGCCCTCCCCACCCCCCCATGAGGAGGACCCTTTGCCCTTCTACAAGTCACTTAAGTTGCATAATGAATGTATGTATGTATGTACAAGGCTTACATAACAGCAAAAAGGAGTACAAAATAAGCCAAAAGTTAAAAAAATCTTGAGTGAAGTTATATACAGACCAACGCCAAATGGCATGATGGAAACAATCATGTTTATAAATCGAAGTATGAGTGATAGGAAAGTAAATTAATGTTGTCAATTCAAGTTAGCGCTAATGAAACAGACAACACAAAAGAGGTTACAAAATGAATGGCAAAAATCTAGATAGAAACCAACAGAAAAATGAAAGCTGTTCTGACAGTGAATACATCATTTTGAACAATACAACCCTCACAAGTTATAATGCAGAAAGAAATGCCAATGTAAGGTTCACTAAAAAACAAGTTACTTATCTTCGGTAAAACCTTTTATGCTGGAGACTAAACGCAGACTACTCACCTGATGAACTTCCCACAGGAGCCAGATTGTATCTTGAAACTTTAAAGCAATTCCCTTGCGCATCGGTAGGTGGCATCAAGTGGCTCCCCACTACCTGGGATTGGATGTCGAGGCCCTGTACATGTGCCATCTCTGTCCCTGCCTTCAGACACGGAGTCATGGAAAACAGATAGGACAGTGTGCAGATCTTTTTAGATTTTGGCATCCTATTAAAAAGAACATTTTGAGCCCATTCCACAGAATAGGGAGCTGGGTGGGTTGATGAGGAATCCATGGTCAGGTAGTCGCTACCAGAAAAGGTGTTACCAAAGGTAAACAAGGATAAGTTACTAACCTGTAATCCTAGGTCTCTTCAACAGGAATCCTCATCAAAGTCATAAGCACTGAATATTCCCGCCTACATATGGGGACCCCAGAGTACATATTAAATATATATGGAAAATGTTACTTATCCAGTAGACATCTGTTAGTGGCATGTAGTGCTGGAGATTCATATGCTTTGCATAAGTCCACCATCTAGTGTTGGGCTCGGAGTGTCACAAGTAGTTTTTCTTCTTCTAAGAAGGTTTTCGAGTTACAAGATCGAGTGACTCCTCCTCTCGATAATACTGCACAAAGGCATTGAATCCTTTGTTAGACTGTTTTCCCCACAGGAAGGTGAAGTAAAGAGTGTATAAGTGTATATGTACAAATACACTAAAGAAATGAGATGTCCATTGTAGGAAGTTGGCTCTGTCTATACTATCTCAAAGTGAGAGATAGTGTGCACAGAGTCCAAGGGTTCCCCTTAGAGGTAAGATAGTGGCAAAATTAGATAATTCTAATGTTCTATTTTATGGTAGTGTGGTCGAGCAGTAGGCTTATCAGAGGGTAGTGTTAAGCATTTGTTGTACACACACAGGCAATAAATGAGGAACACACACTCAAAGACTTTACTCCAGGCCAATAGTTTTTATATAGAAACAATATATTTTCTTAATTTATTTTAGAACCACAAGATTTGCGGTAACTACATAAAATGCAAGGTACTTCACACAGGTAAGTATAGAACTTTGATATCAAACCGTAGTACACACAGTTTTGGTTAAAATGGCAATAAGCTATTTTAAAAGTGGACACTGTGCACAAATCAACAGTTCCCGGGGGAGGTAAGTAAGGTTACGTTTCTAAAGGTAAGTAAAGCACTTACAAGTTCAGTTTCCTGGGCCTTAAGCAGCCTACTGTTGGGGGTTCAAGGCAACCCCAAAATCACCACACGAGCAACACAGGGCCGGTCAGGTGCAGAGGTCAAAGGAGGGCCCAAAACACACAGGCTTCTATGGACAACAGGGGTGCTCCGGTTCCAGTCTGCCAGCAGGTGAGTACCTGCGTCTTTGGAGGGCAGACCAGGGGAGGTTTGTAGAGCCGGGGGGGGGGGGGGGGGGGGGGGGGGGGGAGAATGGAGGACATGGGGAACAGACGGACACAAGTAGGCACACAAAACACACCCTCAGCAGCACAGGGGCGGCCGGGAGCTGTGTGCTTAGCAGGCATCGGGTTTTCAATAGGAATCAATTGAGGGACCCCGGGGGTCACTCTAGCAGTGCAGGTGTGCTTCTTGGGCCAGCCACCAACTGGGATAAGCTGAGGGTCGCCTGATGGTCACTCCTGCACTGGAGTTCGGTTCCTTCTGGTCCTGGGGCTACGGGTGTAGTGCTTGGTCCAGGCGTTGGGTTCTTTGTTCCAGGGAGTCACGGTCAGGGGGAGCCTCTGGAACCTCTCTGCATGCGTCGCTGTGGTGGTCCAGGGGGGTCGTCTCAGGTTACTCACGAGGTGCAGTCACCTGGGAGTCCTCCCTGCAGTGTTGGTTCTCTGGAGCTCGAACCGGGGGTGTCGGGTGCAGAGTGGGAAGTCTCACGCTTCCGACAGGAAAAGTGAAGTCTTTGAAAGTTGCAAAAAAGTTGCAAAATTGTTGCAGTTTTTGAACAAAGCCGCTGTTCTCGGGCGTTTCTTGGTCCTTTGGGTTCAGGGCAGTCCTCTGAGGCTTCAGAGGTCGCTGGTCCCTGTTGGATGAGTCGCTGTGCAGGTTCTTTGAGTCTGGAGACAGGGCAGTAGGGCTGTGGCCAAGTCAGTTGTCGTCTCCGTCTCTGCAGGGCTTTATGGTCAGCAGTCCTCCTTGTTGTAGGTTGCAGGAATCTGATTTCCTGGGTTCCGGGTCGCCCCTAAATACTGAATTTAGGGGTGCGTTTAGGTCAGGAGGGCAGTAGCCAATGGCTACTGTCCTGGAGGGTGGCAACACCCTCTTTGTGCCTCCTCCCTGAGGGGAGTGGGGGCACATCCCTATTCCTATTGGGGGAATCCTCCAATCTCATGATGGAGGATTTCTAAAGGCAGGGGTCACCTCAGCTCAGGGCACCTTAGGGGCTGTCCTGACTAGTGGGTGACGACTCCTTGTTTTTCTAATTATCTCCTCCAGCCTTGCCGCCAAATGTGGGGGCAGTGGCCGGAGGGGTGGGCATCTCCACTAGCTGGGATGCCCTGGGGTGCTGTAACTAAAGGCATGAGCCTTTGAGGCTCACCACCAGGTTTTACAGTTCCTGCAAAGGGAGGTGAGAAGCCCCTCCACCCAGTGCAGGCTTTGTTCCTGGCCACAGAGTGACAAAGGCACTCTTCCCCATGTGGCCAGAAACTCGTCTGGTTGTGGCAGGCTGGCAGAAACTGGTCAGCCTAGCACTAGGAGTCGGACTGGTATTCAGGAGGCATCTCTAAGATGCCCCCTGGGTGCATCTTATAATAAATCCCACACTGGCATCAGTGTGCATTTATTGTGCCGAGAAGTTTGATACCAAACTTCCCAGATTTCAGTGTAGCCATTATGGAACTGTGGCGTTAGGGTTTGACAAACTCTCAGACAATATACTCTTTATGGCTACTCTGCACTTACAATGTCTAAGGTTTTGCTTAGACACTGTAGGGGCATAGTGCTCATGCATATATGCCCTCACCTGTGGTATAGTGCACCCTGCCTTAGGGCTGTAAGGCCTGCTAGAGGGATGACTTACCTAGGCCACAGGCAGTATTTTGTGTGCATGGCATCCTGAGGGGGATGCCATGTCGACTTTGCCTTTTTCTCCCCACCAACACACACAATCTGCAATGGCAGTGTGCATGTGTTAGGCGAGAGGTCCCTTAGGGTGGCACAACATATGCTGCAGCCCTTTGGGACCTTCACTGGTCACAGGGCCCTTGGTACCACTGGTACCTTTTACAAGGGACTTATCTGTGTGCCAGGGGTCTGCCAATTGTGGGGAAAATGGTACATTTTAGGTGAAAGAACACTGGTGCTGGGGCCTGGTTAGCAGGGTCCCAGCACACTTCTCAGTCAAGTCAGCATCAGTATCAGGCAAAAAGTAGAGGGTAACTGCAACAGGGAGCCATTTCCTTACAAGTTCACAATCAACTAGCGGACCTCTTAAGAAGAACGCAGCAAAAAATACACAAATGGGAGATTCATCCACTTGTGATTCAACAATAACTTTAACTGTGGGGAACCCCAGACATAGACCTTTTCGCCACAAGAGAAAATGCAAAATGCCAAAACTTTGCATCCAGGTACCCAAACCCTCAAACCAAGGGTAATGCTCTATGGATCAATTGGTCAGGGATATTTGCTTACACTTTTCCACCTCTTCCACTAACTCCATTTCTGATCAAAAGATAAAACAAACCTCTCACCATGATACTCATAGCTCCCACGTGGGCAGGTCAACATTGGTACACAACATTGTTGGATCTGTCTGCAGTACCACATCACAAACTACCAAACAGACCAGATCTGTTGGCTCAGAAGGAGGTCAAATCAGACATCCAAATCCCAGCATACTCAACCTGGCGATTTGGCTCCTGAAGTCATAGAATTTGGATACTTGCAAATTCCATCTGAATGATTGGCTATTCTAAAGGAAGCACGCAAACCCACAACTAGACCGAGTTATGCAGCTAAATGGAAGTGTTTTGTCTACTATTGTCAGCCTGAAAACATTGACCCACTTAAAGCTTCAATACAGGATATTGTTTGCTGTTTGTTACACTTATAAAGAGCAAACCTTGCATACTCCTCTATTAGGATACATTTAACAGCAGTAGCTGCTTACCTCCAAAACCTACAACATACTTCCCTGTTCAGGATTCCTGTTATAAAGAGTTTTATGGAGGGTCTTAAACTGGTTATTCCACCTAAATCTCCACCAGCCCCTGTGTGGAATCTTAACATTGTACACACAAGACTAATGGGGCTCCATTTGAACCCATTCATTCTTGCCCTCTTCAGTTTTTATCATGGAAAGTTGCCTTCTTAGTAGCAATCTCTTCAAGAAGAGTTAGTGAAATTCAAGCATTCACTTTAGAAGAACCTTTCTTTCAAATTCACAAAGACAAAATACTTCTTAGGACAAATCCAAAATTCCTACTAAAAATGGTTTCACCTTTTCATATCAATTAATCAGTGAAATTGCCAGTCTTCTTTCCACAGCCAGATTCAGTTGCTAAAAGAGCTCTTCTCACCCTTGATGTTAAGAGCGCTTATGTACTATATAGACAGATTATGTTCTAGAAAATCCAACCAACTTTGTACCAACCCCCCCTCCCCCATTTTTGCAGATAATACATTGTGGTCATATTGTCTGCCCTTATTAACACAATGTTGTGTGTGATTTGGGTCTGAAAAGCTTGAGAGCTAGGAACACTGCTAGAAACTCCAAGTGGTTTATGTGATAAGTTTATTGGATTGAGTCCCATTCCCCTGTATAGTGATGATGTTCAGATGAGCTCCCCAACCTATCACTTATGCATGTATTGTAATTATGGTATGAGGCACTGGGTCCTGAAAGGGCCGCTCTTTTGATAGGTTGGTGGAATTCCACCATTGCAGAGAGCAGTGAGTCCAACCACACTGGATCCTGAATCTGTCCCTGTGCCTGAGACCATTGTTGAGAGAGACACCGTTGTAGTGGTCGCATGTGTAGTCTTGCATTGGGCACTATTGCTATGCATGAAGCCATCATTCCTAATAGGTTCATGACCAATTTTACTGTGTAGGTGTTGTTGTATTGTAGTTGAGACATAAAATCGTGAAATGGAAATACTTGAATTCTGACTTGGTTTGGGTATGCTAATTCTGATTGAGTATTGATAATTGCTCCCAGATACGGTTATATTTGTGATGGCTGCAGGTGAGGTATGTGGTAATTGATTGTGAATCCTAGATTGTGTAGGATATATATGGTACATTGAGTGTATTGTTGACAAATTTGAATTGTACTGGCTTTTATGAGCCAGTTGTCCAAATATGGAAAGACATGTATCTGTTGTCTTCTGAGGAATGCTGCAACCACTGCTAAGCATTTGGTGAACACCCTTGGTGCTGCTGTTACCCTGAATGGTAGCACCTTGAACTGGTAGTGCTTTTCTGCTATAACAAATCTTAGATATCTTCAATGTGCTGGATGTATGGGAAAGTGGAAATAAGCATCCTTGAGGTCTAATGCTGTCACGTAATCCTGTTTTTAGGGTCGAGCGCGAAAAGCGCTCTGTCCCTGTTGCTATCTCCCTATGGGCTCGTAACCACGCCCATCAGTTTGGTTGGTTTGTGGGCTTGCCTTTTAAAATTTGCTTCATTTTATTAGTGAAAGGTATACGTTATGCCTTTTCTGGTGTTTATGCGGGCAAACGTCTGTTTCTTTTTGTGTGTCAGCTTCGTGCTCATGGAGGCCGTCGGCTCGCTTATGTGAAACTGTTTTACTTTTCATTTTCATTTCATGTGGCAAGAAAAGTCCAGTGAGGAGTTTACAATGCAAATAGTTCTAATACGAGCCAACCCGAGATCCATTGTAATGCAAATGCTTGTTGTAGTAGGGGAATGATGTCTTGTAGAGTGACCATATGAAAGTGTTCTGAAAGGATGTATAAATTGAGGGGTCTGAGATCCAAAATTGATCTGAAAGTTTCATCTTTCTTTGGTATGAGGAAGTACAGTGAATATACTCCGGACCCTTGTTGGGATATAGGTACTATCTCTATGGCCCCTTTGAGTAGTAGAGATTTTACTTCCTGTTTTAATAAAGTGAGATGCTCCTGAGTTAGACTGTGTGAATGAAGGTGGGTGGGGGGTGGAATAGTTGGAGTAGAGATGAGCTCTAGACAATAGCCATGTTGGATAATTGATAAAACCAATTGATCTGTGGTGATGTTGTGCCATTGTGGGTAACGTTTTGCCAGTTTTCCTCACACAGATGTATGCTCTGGGGGACTTGTAAGAAGTCACTGTTTTGTTGTGGTGGGAGCAGCCGATTTACCTCTTCCCCTATAATTAGATCCTTTATAAGAGCCTCTGAATTAACCTCTGTTACAGAAGTGTGGCCCTTGTTTTTGCTGTGAGGTAGATGGTTCTGTGGTTGATGGTCTGCATCCACCCCTAAATTGTGGCCTACGAAAAGTGACCCTAGTTGGCGTGGTGTATAATGCACCCATAGCTTTAGCTGCTTGAGTCTTTTTTAAGTTTATCTAATGTGGTATCAACCTCTGGCCCAAACAAATGTTCTTTATCGAAGGGCATGTTTACTACTGCTTGCTGTATCTCTGGCTTAAATCTTGAAGCTCTTAGCCATGAATGCCTCCTAATGATTATGCTGGTGTTGACTCCTCTTGCTGCTGTATCAGCTGCATAAGTAGCACATCGAATTACGTTGTTAGAAATAGCCTGTTCTTCTGCCTGCTATTTGTTGTCCCCTTTTTTGATGTTCTGGTGGAAGATATTCTAAGAAGTCTTCATCAGATCCCAGTGACCCTGTGATACCTTGCTAGGAGTGCTTGGGAGTTTGCAATCCTCCAATGGTTAGCAGCTTGAGTAGCAACTCTTACCTGCTGCATCAAATTTACGCTGTTGTTTGTCTGGAGGAGGAGCATCTCCTGTAGACTGGCTATTGGCTCTTTTTCTTGCTGCACCTACCACTATACGATCAGGTGGTAATTGTGTCCTAATAAAAAGTGGATCAGAGGATGCAGGTTTACATTTTTTATCCACACTGGGTGTAATCATTTTTGCTTTCAAAGGTTCTTTAAAAATGTCTTCAGCATGTCTAAGCATACCTGGAAGTATAGGGAGACACCGGTACTCTTTATGAGTAGATGTTAGGGTGTTAAATAGAAAGTCATCCTCAATAGGATCTGCATGCAACTGTACTTTATGATAGGCAGCTGCTCTAGCTATAACTTGATTATAAGCAGTGGTATCTTCAGTGGGTGATGGTCTTGCTGGGTATAAGTCTGGATCAGTGGGGAGAATGGGATCTATATCATATATATCCCATGGGTCTACCTCTTCTTGGGGATCAATTAGGTCATCAGTATGTGGCGATGTACATGATTCCTGTCTAGAAAACCTGTGCTGAATATGTAGGTGAAGGTGGTGGTGGTGGTGGGGTAGCAGGAAGGATAGGAGAATGTGGTGAATGTTGAGGCTGTGGGACTGCCATTTGTTTTTCCTTCTGTTTAGAGACCTTAATAGGTGGAGGCCCATCATCCAACGTCTCTTGAAAAGTCAGTATTCTTTTTATTCTTGGAGGAGGAGAGGCTATGATCCTTCCTGTTTTTTTGTGTCTATGAATCTTGCGCTGTTTAGCGTCCATAATCTCTAATATAGGCTGTATCTCTGATAACTTAGTAGCTGGAGAGTATTTACTACCAGAAGTTTTTGATTCCGAAGGCTTGGATGGGGAATTCTTGACTCAGACCCAAAAAGTTGGCTCTGAAAGTGCTTTTAATTTCTTCAGCTCTGACTTGGAAAAATCTGATTTTCGTCTCAGTACCGAAAAAGATGTGGCGGCTTTCGGGTATATGCTGAATGCACTTTGGTCTTTCGTTTTATTGCTGAATGCACGTTGGTCTTTTGTTTTGGTACCGAACCCAAGGGTTGGTCATCCGAAGGTATGTTTCGGGTCTGACCAGGGACCGAAGGCAGTGGAGGACCGAAGACCAATGCAGGAGTCTTTTTAATTGTCTTTGTTGTGATGGGGATGATGTACTCATGTACTGCGCCAGCAGATTATCTTGGCTGTCGACATCAGAATCTGGATTCAAATCAGAATCTGCAATGGAGAAGGCTATGCGCTATCCAATTTCTTCTTGCCCATCTGCTTCTCTGAAGTTGTCTGGTATGTGTTCTGATGACTTGGACGCCATCTCCATTCGATGCGTCCTTCGGTCCTGAAGAGTCTTTTTGGATCGAAACGATCTGCAAGGGTCGCAGGTTTCTTTTCTATGTTCAGGAGACAGAGACTGCACACCAAATGCTGATCAGTGTAGGGAAATTTGGCGTGGCGAGGACAGAACCGAAAGTCCGTTCCATCTGTCTAACATTGTTCGATTACGTGTCAAAGTAGGCCCAAAAAGGGCGTGTAATCGACCCCGACGACTACAATCGGATCGACTATAAGAGTGGAAAACGTGATCGAAACTATACTGACGTTTAAAGAACGTTCAGAGAATACTGAACCGAGATATACCGCAGCGAGATGAAAAGCGTCTGAACCAGACAGCGGAAAGAAAACAATCTAACAAAGGACTAGATGCCCATGCACAGTATTACCAGAGAAGAAGTCACTCTGACTCAAAAATCTTCTTAGAAGAAAAACAACTTGTAACACTCACAGCCCAACACTAGATGGCACACATATGCAAAGCATGTGTATCTACAGCTATTTATGTATAGTATAAAAACTGTACCTAGAATTTTAGAAACATACATGTATTTACAAACATCTATGTAGCCTATATTAAAGGCTACAAATGCTCAATTTACACAGCGTTTTTCTTTAGTAAACATCTCACCTGTAAATCTAAAGACCATAAAATGCAAACACATCCTTTACTGAACAGAAAACTGCAAGGAAATGCACAAGCATTGTTAACCAATAGGCTGCATTAAGAAGATAAGAAGAGAATACTGGCACTGTGCCTTTAAGAATTTTAGGACCTCCTGTATCCCATCATGTCCCAACAGTGATAGATTGGTCAGTACTTTTTTACGGTGATATGAAGAACAGACCACACCATATATGAACTGCTGCATGCAATATTCGTCCAGAGAAGTGGGCAGGTTGCTTATGACTTTGATGAGGATTCCCCTGGAAAAGAACTAGAATTAAATGTAAGAAATGTATCCTTCTCTTCCAGGGGATCCTCATCAATAGTCATAAGCACTGAATACAGTAGCAAGCCCATCCCACACCCCTGTGGACAAATCAAAAGCAATCACAAACTATAATTATTATCAAAATAGATTTCATAAGGAGGCCTGCCCTACTTGGGTGTCTCAATCTAGACAGTAATGCCTTGTGAAAGTATCTCCAAGTAGCGGCTTTGAAGATTTCGGAGATGGGAACATTCTTTAATAGTGCTGTTATTGTCACCTTGCCCCGTGTAGAGTGAGCTTTGAGCCTGACAGGTAACTGCTTGTTGTCTAACAGGTAGGTGAACAGAATACAAAAAACTATCCACCCAGCCAGGGTCTGTTTAGATGCAGCAATGCCTGTACCCATAGAGCCATAGTTAAACAGGGGGTCAGATTGTCAGATAGCTTTGGTCTTGTCCAGAAAGAATTTCTGTACTCTCAAGATCTAAAGAGTGTAACACTTTATCTGCTCATCTGGAGGGATTATGAAAAATGTAGGAAGTGAAATCATCTGGTTAATGTGGAAATCAGACATCACCTTAGGAAGATATCTCAGGTGAGTTCTTATCACCACCCTGTTAGCATGGAACACAGTGTAAGGCTCTTTTGAACAGAGAACTTGAATCTCACTCACTCTGCATGCCAAGGAGATGGGTACCAGGAAAGCGGTTTTCCAGGTAAGGTGTTGCAAGGATGCTTTGTGAATTGGTTAGAAAGGTGTACCCATGAGTTTTGAAAGCACCACATTCAACTCCCAAGGAGGAGAAAGGTTGTGGATAGGTTGAAACACCTTTTTCAGACCCTGTAAAAAATCCTTTACTACAGGTATCTGGAAGAATGGTCTCTGTATAGGGGACTTTTGGTAAGCAGTAATTGCTGCTAGGTGCAGCCTAATAGAGGTAAATTGTAGCTTAGATTTTGCTAAATGGAGGAGATAATGTAATGAACAAGTTACTTATCTGGTATAGAAAGGATCTAGCCACGGAATCCTTACTTTAGAATCTTCCACAGGCACAAGCCTGGATCCGGAAACCGTTTTCCCATAGCACGTCTGCGTGTTGGAATAGGGTGCTGCCCAACTCCCTATCAATGTTGTCCACTGGATGCGATGTCAGAGGTGTCTACATAACCTCCTAGTCGACGTCAGTTTCTTCTGTGACTATTTTCCGTGCTCAAAACGTGGAGCCAAACATAGAAACTGCCTATCAAAACAGTGTGCTAGAACAAAAGTGTCAAGTAATCACCAAATTTTTAATTCAAGGTGTAGATTTCGATAATGAGACCAAAGAGGACTCAGTTTGCAGAGCAGGGAGGATGGACAGGCCGTTAAGGAATCTGCAGCTAGATCCTGTCTCTACCAGACACTGTGTTACCGAAGGTAAGTAACTTGTCCATCTGATAGAGACATCAAGCCACAGATTCCTTACTTTAGAACCAGACACCAAAGTCATAGTAGCCAGGAGGAGGGACTGCAAACTGAGACTTCGTAAAAGTCTGAGTATTAGGAAACCAGTATAGAGCATAAGAAAATGATTGGACAATCATAATTGTAGGAAGCTGGCTCAGTATATGGTGTACACCTATAGGTGAAGCACCCTGTACTGAGTCCAGGAAACCCTTAGTGACCCGTGTAGGTGGCTCTAGATACCGAGCTCTCATAGAGATAGCTGTGGGGAGCAGCTAAGGCTTATCCAGGAGGGTGCAAAGCAGTTACAAATAGTACACAGGTCAGTCAGTGATAGGAAGAACCACACCAGGGTTAGATAAATGTTATAATTTATGTTATATTTATTGTAACACACACTCTAAAACTAACTTTGGTATATCTCCTAACCAGAGATATGGACATACAAAAATACACTTAGCAACAGGTAAGTAAAGGAATACAATAACATGGGCTCCTATTGGGGGGGTGGGGCGAGCGCAAACCATGTGCTAAAAAAATGGAATGTGAAAATCACTCCCAACCCACACTAAGGATTCACCAGGCACCAATGTGCAGAGTAGTAATCCCGGGTCAGTGTCGATAGGATAACATGGTTTAGGACCCTCCCAGAGGACCCTGAGGAGATTCGTTGGGACAAGGGAGGTTGGATAGTGCCCACACCCGTGGATACTCAGAACAGTGGAGTACCTACACCAGGGAGCCCAGGTGTATAAGGGTGAAGTCATGCCAGAACCTCCCTTTGATGTCAATGGGGACCTCGGTTGTCCAGCTGCTGTTGTGACCCATGGACCAAGTTGGTGGAATCCAGGCCTGGGTTCCAGAAGAAGAGGACCTGAGGAAGGAGGGGACAGAGTCCGGACCAATTGTGTGGTGGCCACTCCACTAGTCTTGGAGTGCTCTTGGGGCCACAGGCTCCAAAACCCAAGCTTTCTGCCCTGGCTGGTGAACAGACAGCACAGCCTTTTGTTCATGCCAAACTTGAGCAGTTCCTGGCTGGCCTCAGGGTTTTTAGTGGTCTTCTACATGTGCTCAGCCATACATGACCGTAGGCCTAGTACATAATTCACCATGTCCTGTTTGTGGGGTTTGAGAGGCTGCTCTCATCCCTCCTTCACAAGACAAAGAGGACCCCTAACTGGATGCCCAGACAGAAGTTCAAATGGCCTGTAACCCACTCCCTTCTGTGGAACCTCTCTGTAGGAAAATAGAAGGCAAGGTAGTAGAACAACCCATCTCCTCCTGTGTTTTTCAGAGTCCCATGATCATAACATTGAGGGTTTTGTTGAATCTTTCAACTAACCCATTTCCTTGTGATTGGTAGGGGGGTGGTGAATTTATAAGTTACACCACACTCCTTCCACATTGCTTTCAGGTAATCAGACATTAAGTTTGCACCTCCGTCTGACACCACCTCTTTAGGGAAACATACTCTGGAAAAAAATCCTAAGAGCATTGGCCACTGCAGGTGCTGTAGTGGTCCTAAGGGGATCAACTTCTGGGTACCTATTGGCATGGTCCACCACCACTAGAACCAATCTGTTCCAAGAGGATGCTGGAGGATCAAGGGGACCAACAATGTCAATCCCTACTCTCTCAAAGGGAACCCCAACCACTGGTAGTGGAATTAAGGGGGCCTTTGTAGTGTCATTGGCTTGGCAGGTCACACAGGAGGGACAAAACTCCTTGGTGTCTTCAGACATGTGCGGCCAGTGAAAGTGTGGAACAAGTCTGTCCCAAGTCTTGATTTGCCCAAGATGTCCTGCAAGGGGAATGTCATGTGCACAGGTAGGTCCCTAAATTCATCTGCAAGACTTCAGGAACCTAGACAACGGAACTGCTGCTGTTCTTCGTCGGAACCAAGAGCAAGACTGTAACTAGTAAGAAGGCTCCTACTACAACTTTGTTTCCAAGTTCTGCAAGATTTCTGAAACCCCGTGGCAGTGCATCGTCCAGAGTCACCAGGACTCTACCTGCACTTGGTAAAGCAAGAGGAAATCTCCCTTGGAGTGAAGGAGCCACTCCCCTGCATCTGCAGGCACCTCAAAGATTATGACTGGCTTGTGGATCCTGCTGTCACACGGACCCTTTGAGGCTCTACAACATAGGTGGTAGTTGTATGGCTCTCCAGAGGTCTGACCTATATTCCTAGCAACTGGGAAGCCTGGGGTCCCTCATTGGAGCTGCTTGGCTGGAACTCCTGTGCACTGTGTCTGTTGGTCATTGCCAAGGCTTGTTTGACTTCAGTCTGAAAATATCCTAGCTCCAAAAAATCTCAGCCTCCAGCACTCTCCAAGCACAACATCCTGTCTGCAACTCCGGTGACAGGGCATCCCTCTTTGCTGTGCTGTTGAGGACTCCCTGTGCCTGCTGCCAGAAGGTCCTGCCTCCTACACAGGCTAAATTGAAAACATAAGCTGTCACACAACCCTTTGTGCCAGGAACCCTAACACTGCATGTGCCAGGTGTAAGTCACCACTAAGGCACAGTGCATCAAGGTACATGTGAGGGCATATATGCATGAGCAAATATACCCCTACTTTGTCTCTGTCAATTCTGAGACATAGTAAGTGTACAGGGAAGCCATTTCAAATGCATGGGCTAGACACCGGTCCTTAGGAGTTACCCATCTACATTATGGCTTCTCTGAATCCTGGGATGTTCGGTATCAAACATCTCAGAATGATAAACCCTCACTGAACAGAGCGATGGATTTATAAAACAAATGCACACTGAGGGCACCTTAGAGATGCCCCCTGAAAACTAGCTACTGGTGTGCTCAATGACTGGTCCAAACTAGTGCAGCCACCCTAGACAGTTCTGGCCCCCTGAGGTGCGAGCCAACACTCTTGGAGACCCAGAACAAAGGCCTGCTCTGGGCAGAGGTGGTAACGCCTCATCTAGAGCAGGATGGACATTCCAGGGCGTGGAGCTTCAAAGACCCCGCCACCTTTGAAATGCAGCCCAGGTCTCTCTAAATGGCAGACATGACCAACCCCCTGTCCTAACCCCACTTTTGACAGCAGCACAGGTGGGAAAATTAGTTAAATTAGAAGGAGTGCCCACTTCATGCCAGTCCCACCCCTAAAATGGACAAGCTGAAGTGGACACCACTTTTTTAATTCCTCCATCTTATTTGGAAGGAATTAGGCCACTAGAGTTAGGGTTATGCACACTTCCCAGCGGAAGTGGTCATAGAAAGAGTGTAGTCACCTTAAAGGTGGTCAGCCATTGGCTACCACCTGGCACTCCCTTTAATGTCCCTAGATTGAGTATTAAGGTGTGTAGGAAAATGCCACTGTTGGCATGGTTACACCCTAACCTTTTGCTTTTTGTTGACGCTAGTTATGATCGAAAGTGTGCTGGGACCCTGCTAACCAGGCCCCAGCACCAGTGTTCGTTCCCTAAAACTGTACCTTTGTCTTCACAATTGGCACAGCCCTGGCACACAGATAAGTCCCTTGTAAATGGTACCCCTGGTAGCAAGGGCCCTGTGACCAGGGAAGGTCCCTAAGGGCTGCAGCGTGTGTTGTGCCACCCTAAGGGACCCCTCACCTACCACATGCACACTGTCATTACAGATTGTGTGTGTTGGTGAGTTGGGGAGAAAAAGGCAAAGTCAGCATGGCATCACCCTCACGATGCCATGCCCTCAAAATACTGCCTGTGGCATAGGTAAGTCACCCCTCTAGCAGGCCTTACAGCCCTAAGGCAGGGTGCACTATACCACAGGTGAGGGCATAGCTTCATGAGCAATATGCCCCTACAGTGTCTAAGTCTATTCTTAGACACTGGAAGTACAGTGTGGCCCTATTAAGTATATGGTCTGGGTGTTTGTCAAAACGATCACAGCTCCATAATGGCTACACTGAATACTAGGAAGTTTGGTATCAAACTTCTCAGCACAATAATTCCAAACTGATGCCAGTGTGAGATGTATTGAGAAATGCACTCAGAGTGCATCTTAGAGATGCCCCCTGCATGTCAGCCGAACTGCTAGTGCTAGGCTGACTGGTCTCAGCCAGCCTGCCACTTCCATACTAGTTTCTGGCCACATGGGGTGAGTGCATCCGTGCACTCGGTGACCAGGAACAAAGCCTGTCCTGGGTTGAGGCGCTTCACACCTCCCCCTGCAGGAATTGTAACACCTGGCGATGAGCCTCAAAGACTTAAGCCTAGGTTTGCAATGCCCCAGGGCACTCCAGCTAGTGGAGATGCCCATCCCCAGGACACAGTCACCACTTTTGGCGTCTAGTCCGGAAGAGATAATGAGAAAAACAAGGAGGAGTCACCCTCCAGCCAGGACAGACCCTAAGGTGCCCTGAGCTGAGGTGACCACTTCCTTAGAAAATCCTCCATCTTGCTTTGCAGGATTTCCCCCAATAGGGAGGGTGTAGCCACCCTCAGGGACAGTAACCATTGGCTACTGCCCTCCAGACCTAAACACACCCCTAAATTTATATTTAGGGGGAACCCTGAACCCAGAAAAAAAGATTTCCTGACGACCTGAAGGAGAAGGACTGCTGACCTGAAAGTCCTGCAGAGAAAAGTGAGATGACAACTGACTTGGCCCCCTGCCCTACCTGCCTGTCTCCAGCCTCAAAAAACCTGCAACAGCGACGAATCCAACAAGACCAGCGACCTCTGCCGACTCAGAGGACTGCCCTGCAACCCATAGGACCAAGAAACTCCTGTGGACAGTGGCTGTCTAAACAACAAAGAGCAAACCATCTTTAAAGGGACTCCAGCCTCACTCCGGAAGCGTAAGTCCCCAACACACTGCACCAGACGGTTTCTCTGGACACGAGCCAGGGCCAACACTGCAGCGAGGACCCCCCAAGAGACTTCCATGACGTGGTCACCCTGAGATGACCTCCCTGCACCCCCACAGCGACGCCGACAGAGAGAATCCAGAGGCTCCACCTGATTGCGACTGCCCGGTAACAAAGAACCAGATGCCTGGAAGAAGCACTGCACCTGCAGCCCTCAGGCCCGAGAGGAACCAACTACCTGTGCAGGAGTGACCAGCAGGCGGCCTTCATCTTTGCCTAGTCGGCGGCTGGCCCAAGAAGCCCCCCATTTGCCTGCATCGCCAGAGTGACCCCCGGGTTCCTCCACTGATTTATATTCAAAACCAGACACCTACTTTGCACACTGCACACAGCCGCCACTGTGCCGCTGAGGGTGTATTTTGTGTGCCTGTTTGGGACCCCTCCACCCCCAGTGCTCCAGAAAACTCCCCTGGTCTGCTCTCCTTTAACGTAGGTACTTACCTGCTAGCAGACTGGAACCGGAGCACCCCTAATCTCCATAGGCACCTATGTTATTTGGGCCCCAATTTGACCTCTGCTCATGACCGGCCCTGTGTTGCTGGAGATGGGTGTTAGAAGTTGACTTGAACCCCCAAAGGTGGGCTGCCTATGCCACGGACACTCAACTTGTAAGTGCTTTACTTACATCCCCAGGAGCTGTTGAATTTTGAACAGTGTCCACTTTTAAAATAGCTTATTGCCATTTTTGCCAAAATCTGTGTACCTTACTGTTTTCATTCAAAGTTCTATATTTACCTATGCCAAGTACCTTACAATTTATGTACTTAAATGCTGAATCTTGTGTTACTAAAATGAATTAAGAAAATCATATTTTTCTATATAAAAACCTATTGGCCTGGAGTTACGTCTGAGTGTGTGTTCCCATTTATTGCCTGTGTGTACAACAAATGCTTAACACTACCCTCTGATAAGCCTACTGCTCGACCACACTACCACAAATAGAGCATTAGTATTATCTATTATTGCCCCTATCAACGTCTAAGCGGAACCCTTCGACACTGTGCACACTATCTCTCACTTTGAGATAGTATATACAGAGCCAGCTTCCTACAAGGTGGTACCCCTGAACCTCAGATCTCATCCTGACTACCTACGAAGAAGGGCAAAGAAGAGTCGCTATGTAGAAAAGGAGGAAGAAGAAGCAGCTGACCCGGTATAAACCATTCCGGCCTGCATGCGGACCTCAACGGACTCTGCACAAAAGGACTCGTCCTGCAGCTTCAAAAAACTCAGGAAGCCTACCTGTCTTCCAAAAAGACTCAGACTCCCGGGAGCTGCGGACCTGCTCAGCAACAAAGTATCCAATAAGGACTCTGCAGCATGGAGACTCGACACCTGAAGTGACCTCTGCACCTGACAACCTTGACCCAGTGAGAAGCTCACCAATGGTGCAAGAAAAGCTCCCGAGCTGTCCTGAGCCTGAGTCTACCCATGTGTCACCCCCCCTAGACTTATCCAAGTTGCCTGCAGCCCCTGCATGCAGGTTCTCTCTCCCACAGACTGGTGGTAAGACAAACCTGACACCTATTGCAACCACTGCAACAGTCACTCCCGACGCCAAGTGAGGAGGGCCACACGTGCCAATGATGTCCCCCGGCTCCCCTGAGCACGTGTCCACCTTGGCTTGACCATCTACTTGATTCCCTGACTACACCTGTAGCCTCAACACAGAGGACCCCTGACTGCGAGTACTCCTGGATGGTGAAACCTGACACCAAAGGACACTCCTGCATCCATTGCCCCAGGGCCCTGGGGACAAGAACAAACGATGCGCCGACCTTTCTGAACACCTCAAGTCTTCAACCTGCCTGCCAGTCGTCCTTCAGTGGCTTCGTAGCCAGAGCCTTCAGTTTGTCTTCGCAAGGACCAAACTCCCTTCGGAAACCATTGGACACCCGACGCCTTACTACACCCCGCCGACCCAGTGCCACCAGGTGTGACCTGTTTGTGTGGTTCTGATCAGTGCCTAGTACTTACCTTAACTCTCTGAGATTGGATTCTTAAGTCGTTGTTAACCCTGTGCTTACTGAATATTGTTTTCACTCCATAGGACAACATTGAGAGGACTCTGAAAATTGCACGGCCTCCATTTTTGAAACCACAAATTATTTACGCTAAAACGTCTACTTACCTGTTTACGAAGTTTGTGGGTTTGAAAGGTATATTAAAAGAACTCTTATTTTTCTAAATAGGTCTCGGATTTATTCATGAGTGTGTGTATCATTTACTGCATCTGTGAGCATAACAAATGCTTAGTACTACCCTCTGATAAGTCTAACTGCTCGTCCACACTACCACAAACTTAGCATTTATCCTATCTACTTTTGCTGCTGCAATACCAATTGGGGATCCACTGTACACTCTGCACAGTGTACTTCATTTTAGTGCACTATAGACAGAGCCAGCTTCCTACAGTAAATAAATGCCTCTTTTGTGTGGTCACCCCCCAAGCTTTTCTACTGATGCTGCTTGTTTTTAGCCTCAGAGTACACCGAGGCCTGTTAACCAGACCTCAGTGGCCTGACCCTAAAGTGTATGATGAATTGGCTGGACCCAACTGGAAATGGCTAACTTACCTGCAAGTCTCTAGTAAATTATGGGGTTTATAAGTTACATGCCCTGGGTACCAGGGTACCCAGAGCATGCAGCACTGGATGGCCATGCTGGAGGTCCCGAAAGCCGCCACTGCATACTGGTAGACCAGTCGTGCGCTGCTAGTTCGGCTTTGCCATTGAAAGCAATGGCAAAGCCACAACTTCCCCTGGACATGTGTCACTTCTCTGGCATGCCTATCAAGCCCTAAAGGTAGGGTGCAACATATGATCCCGGCATGACACAATTTGCATGTCCTGGCAGTAAAACACACAAAACAGAGGTTTTTACTGTAGAAAGGTGTGGTTGCCCTACTGGTGAGTAAAGGGTTACACGCTGACCCCTCAGCTGTGCTAACTCCTGTAGTGCTACCCAAGTAGGCACTCCAAGGTGTCAAACAACTTGGTACATTAAGCCAGACCTGTATTCCAAGCCAAAATTATTGTACTTTGTTGCAGTGTGCAGCTTTAGCAAAGATGCCACTTTGCTGCCTTTAAAACTCCTGTGCCTTCCCAGGAACACCTATGGCCTGCTCCACGAGACCGCTTTCTGCGCTCCAGGAGAAATGTGCCAATGACTCTCAGGAAGGAGAAAAATAAGGGACTGCAGTCCAGGGAGGTGTTACTTCTCTCCTGCAGGAAGCCACTTGAGTGTTAACCCCTAAGGACAGGCATCAAAAGGGAAGCAGCCTTTAAATGGCAGATGTCTTGCACAAGCAGGGAGGGCTGCCACATTGTTGAGGTTGACATGCTGGCACAGGAAGCACAGGAGAAACCAGCCACAAACCAGTTTCCCCAGGGGAGTGTAGCCCTGAGGTAGCGATATCCCAAGGGTGGGCTCGGGAGGTCTGAACACAAGGAGGTGTCTCGCCATCTTGGGAGTGGGCAGAATGGCACCATCCTGGGATAACCAGATGCCACACTTCAAAGGAAGTGGTCACCAGGTGGAAGGAAACCTAGTAGCCCATTGGCTACACAACGCATCATGCCCTGAGGGCAATTTCCGAGCATAAAGGAGGCACCCCTGGCACCCAGACCTCAGATCTCAACCGACTTGGAAGAAGACCTGAAGGAGGACTGCCCTGCTGCACCGAAGGGCCAGCAAAGAGAGACTACACTGATGAACAATTTACTTACCTTCGGTAACAAATTATCTGGTAGAGACTATCTAGTTGCAGATTCCTTACCTTAGAATTCCCTGGTGTCTGCTTTGAATCCAGAATTTTTCTGTTGAGCAGTACCCTGCGCGTGCCATCGGGTGGCGTCGTTCGGGTCCACGTGCCTCGCCCAGCTCTGCGTGGCGTTGTCAGTGTCACTGGAGCCATCTGTGATGTCAGTCTTCTATATAGGCACCACCCTGGTGCGCGTACGTCAGTTCTTTTCCACAATTTCCCACGACAGAAGCGCAGAGTCGTGTAAGAACCAACTTTTTTCTGATTGTCTGAGAAAAAAGACATGCCCTAGATAAAGGATAAAAATCTGAAAAACATAATATATATCTGCAGAGCGGGGAGGCGTGGGTGGGTGTAAGGAATCTGCAGCTAGAGTCTCTACTGGATAATTCATCACTGAAGGTAAGTAACTTGTTCATCTGATAGAGACTTCTAGCTGCAGATTCCTTACCTTAGAATAGATACCCAAGCTATAACTCCTGGCGGTGGGCTGCAAAGATATACTTCACACAAAGAAATCCTGCAGGACCGAGCGAGCAAAAATGTCCCTCCCTTCTAACCTGGCTATCCAGGCAGTAGTGTCTAGCAAACGTGTGCAAGGAAGCCCACGTTGCCGCCTGGCAGATGTCTAGAACCGGCACGCCTCGAGCTAACGCCGTGGTAGCAGTTTTCCCTCTGGTAGAGTGAGCTCTCAAGCCCCCAGGAGGCTGCTTCTTAGCCAAAGCGTAGCAAATTTTAATGCTGAGAATGACCCAGCGCCAAATGGTTTGTTTCTGGACTGCCCATCCCTTCTTTGCACCAACGAACCCCACAAAGAGTTGGTCATCCAACCGGAACTCTTTTGTGCGGGCAAGGTAGAACGACCACACTCTTTTTGGGTCCAGCCGATGGAAACGCTCCCTTCTTTAGAGGGATGCAGTGGAGCAAAGAAGGTGGGCAGGGTGATATTTTGACCCAGATGGAAAGGGGTCACCACCTTGGCCTTGGAGAGGAAAGAGGCACGCGTTCTGAGGACTACCTTATCAGGATATACCGTGAGATATGGCGGTTTCGATGATAAAGCCTGCATCACACTCAGTCTCCTGGCAGATGTGACTGCCACTAAGAAGGCTGTCTTGATAGTGAGCAGGGGGGAGGACAATTATGTAAAGACTCAAAAGGAGCACACATTAGAAAAGTAAGCACTAGATTAATGTCCCACTGGGGTATAACAAAAGGTGTGAGTGGAAACATATGTGCAAGCCCTTTTAAGAAACTCTGTACAATAGGGGACTTAAAGACTTGATCAGGCAAGCGAAGAAAAGCGGATAAGGCAGAAAGATATCCATTAAGAGTCCCTAAAGAGGAACTCTGTTGGGCGAGTGACAGAATAAACAGAAGGACATTAGAAAGAGAAGAAGAAAGAGGATCAATAGACCTCCCTGTACAATATAATACAAAATGTTTCCAATGGCAGGCGTAAACCGTCTTAGTAGAGGGACACCTGGCTGCCAGAATGACATCACAGACTTGGGAAGGAAGGTCATAAACCATCAACTGTCGCTGCTCAATCTCCACGCATGAAGCTGCAGAGTTGACGGGTTCGGGTGGAGAACCTTCCTCTGCTGCTGCGACAGAAGATCCTCCCAAAGAGGCAACCTGATTGGAGGACTGATGCTCATTTTGAGAAGCTCTGGATACCAGACTCTTCGTGCTCAATCAGGAGCCACTAGAATTACTTGGGCCTGGTTGTTCTTGATTTTCTTGAGAATTCTGGGCAGAAGTGGTATGGGCAGAAAGGCGTACAGGAGGCCTGAGCTCCACTTGTGACGAAAAGCATAGCCTAGTGATAGCCGCCTTGAAAAGTCCAACGTGCAATACTGCTAACATTGTGCGTTCTCTTCGGAGGCGAACAGATCAAACCAAGGCTCTCCCACTGCTGAAAGAGTCCGCCACCTCCGAATGTAGGCACCATTTGTGATCCGTTAAGCATCGCCGGCTGAGTTCGTCCGCTCTGACATTCAGAGAACCTGCCAGGTGTTGAACCACCAGGGTTATGCCCTGAAGTTTCAGCCATTTTCAGAGTATAGCCTCTTGACAAAGGGTCCATGAGCCCACACCGCCCTGCTTGTTGCAGTACCACATTGCGGTAGTGTCATCCGTGAACACCTGGACTACCTTCCCTTTCACAACAGGAAGAAATGCCTTTAATGCTAGCCCGATCGCCCAAAGCTTCGTCGTGCAGGACCCAATCGTGGGCGTCATCGTGGTGTCTGCTCAGGAAATCTGCTTCCACGTTTTGTTGACCTGGTAGGTGAACCGCTGTAAGCGACATTCCTCTCGCCAGGAGCCAATGCCAGATTGTTTGAGACTCCTGAGACAGGGGTAGGGATCTTGTTCCCCCTTGTCTGTTCAAATAATACATTGTGGTCGTATTGTCCGTTTGTATTAGGAGAGATTACCCCTGAATCGATGGAGCAAAAGACTCGAGAGCCAGATGGACCGCTCTGAGCTCCAGCAGATTGATGTGGTACTTCCTTTCGTTGTCGGACCACAGGCCCTGAGCTTGAAGGGGACCTAGATGAGCCCCCCATCCCTGAAGAGACGCATCCGTTACCAGAGTGTCGGATGGAATTACCTGGTGAAACGGAGCTCCTACTGACAGATGAGGTCTGTGCATCCACCATTGTAATGACTGTTGTGCTGCTATCGGCAGCCGCACTCTGTCCTCCCAGCGGCCTGTCCTTTGGTTCCAGTTGTTTTCCAATGCCTCTTGGAGAGGCCTCATACGTAGCCTGGCATTCGGGACAATGAAAATGCACGAGGCCATGGAGCCCAGTAGAGATGTCACCTGACGGGCTGTAGGTGCGTCGGACTTCAACAGGTCTTGACACTTTTTCTTTATCGATAATAGTCGTTCCTCCGAAGGATACACTCTTTCGAGCTCTGTATCTAGTATTGCTCCCAGGTAGTGGAGATTCTGCGTTGGAATCATTTTGGTAGTTCACTTGTAGACCTAGAGACCTGAAAACCTTCAGCACAATGTCCTGATGGCTTTTCGCCTGTTCCGGAGAGGAGGCTTTCAGAAGCCAGTCGTCTAGGTATGGATAAATGAAGATTTTTTGCTTCCGTAGATGTGCCGCTACCACTGCTACGCATTTCGAGAAAACGCGAGGGGCAGATTTCAGGCCGAATGGTAGCACCTTGAACTGATAGTGCTGGGAGGCTATCCGGAAGTGCAGGAATTTCCGATGCTTGGAAACGATTGGGATGTGAAAGTAAGCATCCTGCAGGTCGATGGAGCACATCCAGTCCCCTTGATGTAGCTGAGGGAAAATCTGGTGAAGGGCCAGCATCCTGAACCTTTGCTTTTTTATGTACTTGTTCAGTAGTCGTAAGTCCAGAATCGGCCTGAAAACACCTTCTCTGCAGTTTTTTGCTACCAGAAAATAACGGGAGTATACTCCCTTCCCTCTGAGCGCGACTGGAACTTTTTCTATTGCTTTCTTTCGTAAAAGGGCGTGAGCCTCTTTGCGCAATAGGCTGACGTGAGACGGGTTGCATTTGGCTGGTGGTAAGTGCGGTGGAGGTTGCCAAAAAAGAAGAGAGTACCCATTCTCTACAATGTTGAGCACCCATTTGTCTTTGGTCATACCACGCCACTCGTGAATAAAGTCTGTGATACTTCCACCCCATGGAGTGGTGCACAGTGTTAAGGGAAACGAGTTCTCATTGTTTGGCTGGCGCTTTGGGTGTGGACTGCTGTGGTCTACTTGACCCTTGTTCTCTCGTGGCCTTACAAGACTGAAAAAGTGGGCGTCCTTGCCTCTGCTGTGGCCTCTGGGACCAATGAGGAGTTTGAACCCTCTGCTGGAAAGGGCGCCGGTCATAAGGCCTATACCTTCGCCTCAAGTCCTTTTTTCCTCTCCAGGCCTACTGCCCTCATGGTGTCCACTTCTGTCTTCATGCGCGCCATCTCTTCGTCCGTATGGGTACCAAACAGCGAGTTCCCGTTGAACGGAAGATTTAAGATACGCTGTTGTGCTTCCTGTTTTAATCCAGTCAGTCTCAACCAGGAAGACCTTCTTGCACAAACCCCATGTGCAGCTCAGTCTGCCCCATCTGCCACTGCACTGATGACCTGGTTGGAGACCAGACATCCCTCTTGAAGGATCTCCTGGAAGTCCTGCCTGTCCTCCCTAGGTAATTTGTCTGCGAACCTGTTCAGAGAGTCCCACAATGAACCGTCATATCTGCCTAGGAGTGCAGAAGCGCTGGAGACCTTCATCATAGAAGCCGCCGTGCCGCACATTTTTCTCCCCAGAGTGTCTAGATGTCTGCTCTCCTTGTCCGGTGGAACTGTGGAGGATGATGCTACTGAGTGAGTTTTTCGGGCTGCGGCCGATATGACCGAGTCCGGCAGCGGATCTGTCCTGAGAAATAAAGGATCTTGTTCAGGTGCTTTATATTTTTTCAAGATCCTAGCAGGAGCTGATTTGAGGGTGGCTGGCACTAAAAAGGTGTCCATGGTTGGTTGCAACAGACCAGGCACTAGCGGCAGCAGCTTTTTCGAAACCGCTCTATGCTGCAGAGTCTCAAAAATGACGGATGAGGAGGCTGACGGTTCTGGAACCTCTATGTTTAGCTTCTGTGCTCCCCTGATAAGCACCTCATTAAAGGTAGTGATGTCGTCCACCGGTGAAACCCTAGCTGGTGGAGAATCCGTTAAGGTGGGGGAGTACCGTCTGACGGATGACCCTGACGATGACCAAGAGGGCTTCTGTGTCTTGATCGTGACCTAGATCGTCTCTGGGAGCGTGACCTGCTGCGAGATGCTGTAGCAGAGCGCCCAGGCCTCGTGGTCGGCTGGTGGAAAGCAGAACGAGCCCGTTCTGCCCGCGCTGTCGGTGTTCTCGGGAGAGAGGCAGTAGGAGAGTACATCCTCGAATACTGCGAGTCCGGGGAGGCCGTTGGTCTATTAAGGCGTTCCAACCACCTCGGTGACAAATTGATGGGCGAGACGTGCCCCGACGATGCAGCTCTCGACCGAGACGATCCACTCCTTATGGAGACCACCGGAGATGGAGTGGACTTATCCCCTGGCGGAACCCGATGCTCTGCCCCCTGCAAGACAGGTAAAACCTGCGTCGACGTCGACAGTTGTAATGACGTCGAAGGGAGCGCCGCCGGTTGTTCCTCTCTCAACGTTGAGTGTCTCGACATTGAGTGCCTCGACGTCGAACGATGATCTCTGGACCGCAACCTGCTCACCGTCGTGTGCCTCGCCGTCGAGCAGTTGGCTGCCTACGGCGGATGTCCTCTTTCTCACCGCTGAGGCGATTTCGACGTCGCCTTCCTTGACGTCGAGGGGTGCGAGGCCTTTGGCGGCGAATGGGCACGCCGGTGATGGCTCGACTTCGATCGGTGGGTTGCCGTCGACGGAGACCTGCCCCTGCGGTGGCCATGTTCTCTCGACGTGGGTCGCCGTCGATCTATGACGGTGTGATGGTGTCAGCGACGACGTCGACTGGGAACAAACAGGTATCTTCCTACCTGCTGACGTCGATCTAGCCTGTCTCTCCTGAGAATGGCTTGTTGGCTGCCTGGGAAGCGAAGAGGATGATGTTTTCTGCCTCTCGTGAAGCCCAATCTTCTCCCTGTCCTTCAGAGTCCTCTTTGACATGTTCTTGCAGTGTTTGCAAGTGTCAGGGCAGTGACTCTGAGGCAGGCACACAATGCAGAGAGTGTGTGGATCTGACTGGGCCTTCTTCCCACAGGAAGGGCATTTCACAAAAAGTGAAGGCATTTTTCAGTCAGGAAAAAACTTACAGACAATGATGTTAGATGTTGAGTAAAGATGGAAAAAACGCTGTTCTGAAGTATTTTTCTGAGAAAAATACAGAAAAACTGAGAGCTCAATGCTCCAGGATCCTCTCAGAAGAAGCCGGAAAAAAGAACTGACCTAACTGTGAACCAACTGTCACCTCTCCTTCACCCCTGAGGCATGGTGGGATACTGGAGGTGCTCAGGGTCCTAAAGGCACGGTGCCAAAGTTTTTATGGTTCTCCTGTGTTAACCTGCATGCAGCCTATTGGCTAAGAATGCTCTAGCGTTTTTCAATGTAGTTTTTTTATCTTTTTTTCTCTGATGATTACTACTGCTGATTTCCCTAGGCTCAGTGGTGTGGTTTTGGTAGATATTTTTCTCTTATTGTAATTTTGAGAACAATTAAAAAAAAAAAAAAAACTCCATAGAAATAAAGAATTTTAGCCTGTTTATGATTATAGTCTGCATTGCTGCTTTACACATGTATATATGAGTTTAGTATGAAAATTTGTCTACTAAAAATGCTATATATATTTTTTGTGCATATTTCATACTTTATATGTGTGTATTTTATATATGCTCCGGGGTCCCCGCACAAGGGCGGGAATATTCAATGTTTATGACTATTGATGAGGATCCCCTGGAAGAGAATTTGATATATTTTGCTTTCATTGCTGCAACTACTTTTAAACATGTGCTTCCAACCTACTAATTTCGTCTTTCAGGAGCCTCGTGGTGAAGTAATAACAACAATAAATGTCTTCTTTAAACTAACAATAGCATTCCAGAGGAATTTTGAAAGCTCAGTCATAAGATAAGAGAAGGAAAGCAAAACATTTTGGAGTTAATTGGCAGTCTGGGAATCGGAGTTAGAGATTGGAAGTGCACTATTTAAAAGTGTAATTGTTTTTTGTTGTTTATAGAATTAAAGAAGCACGGCAGACCATGTTTGAAAATGTATGTGAAGTTAAACTGCCTTATGGTGCTGTGAGAAACATGTTTTCTTGTTTATCAGGACTTTGTGAGTCTTGGGATGAGTGCTTTGATAAAGCATATTTAGAAAATGTGCCTTTTGAAAGAAATGATGTTCCTTTTGTTCTTAACAGAAGGGTTTGGATACTTTAGTCTGCTTACAGAAAAATGCAGGAGAGATGTAGGCAGTTAGAACATGAAAATAAGAATTTACGCGAGCAAATTAGCCAGAACACATTAATACAAATAATGCTGAAATCTATAAAACTGCTGTTATAGAAGAATCTGTCTTTTCCCATTCCAGTAATGAAAAGGTTAAAAAGAAAAGTGAGCCTCTTGAGCAGAGCGTAGATGTGCAGAACAGCCCACAGCTTTTGGCAGGTGAAGTGCACTCCTGAACAGATTACACTGTGAACACAGTTGAGAATGTTATTTTCAGACCACTTTTGCAAAGTATGATGTTTAAAATTAATTTAGACAAGGCAGAAGTACTGTCGCAAAATGTGCAGTTTCTGGGAATTCAGTGGAACCCAGAAAATAGACAGATGTTGTCACAAGTAAAACAAAAGATTTTAGAGTTTCTTACTATTTGCACTGAGCAAGAGACACCGAGTTTCATGAGCTTGTTTGATTTTTGGAAACAGTATAGCCCTCATCTGAGTGAAATCTTAACACTTTGGTACAAAGTAACTAGGAAAAAACATGAGCAGCTGTGCGCTTTTGAACTGGCAAATGAAATAATTCAGATTTTAGGTTTCTGCGCAGTGCAAGAGGGAAACACTGATTTACATGTAAATCAGGAACAGGAGAGGACAAGTGTGACCCTGAACTTTGGATTAAGCTTTTGACTTGTTATTGGGCTCTAGTGAATACTGAGCAAATGACATTAAATGATAATGTAATTCTGAAACCTGAAATATCAAGCATGACGTGGGTGGTGAGTTCACCTAAATCTCACAGTTTAGGACAGGCACAGGAGGCTAGTATCATACACTGGATCTGGTACATGCAAGACAGGGCTAGAGTCACTGCAGCCCTACATGGATAGGTGTCACATGCCCCTTTTCAGAATGAGGAGAGGGTGCAGGGAGTACCACAGGTTAAAGAGTCACCAATGAAATTGAGTGCACCATTTGAATTTGTGTCCCCTGAGGATAAAAAGCATGTTTGTTTGACTAATGATTAATTGACTGAAAAGTTGTTGTCTACCACAGGAGAAGGAACAGAGTTGTACAATGTGTGACAGACTTTAAAGCAAGAGGTGCTTGAGACGTGTTATTTTTACACTGATTCTTGGTTCCCTGCCAATGGTTTAGCCGTTTGGTTTTCCACATGGCTTGTACATAACTGGTTCAATTCCCTTGCAGATGTTAAAGAGAAAAATTCAGAGCCTGAAGTGTCCACCCAGAATTCTGACTTAGTGGGTGCACCAGAAATGTGGACATTTGGGAGAAAAAAACACTTATAGGTGGGCAGAGATTAGTTGCACAGTCCCCTAGATTTGATAAAAATTGATTTTGCAATGTCCTATTTGTCAGCATGCACAACAGAGATCTGTCCCACTAGCAGTCAAAGATCAGTTGGGGAGAGGAAAGTTACCAGGACAGATATGGCAAATTTATCAGGTTTTAGGGGGGAGTGATTTCTGCAGATTACCAAGGAGAAATCAAAATGATGCTGATAACTAGAAAAGAATCTGATTCATTCATACAGATTGGAGACAGAATTGCCCAAATTGTCAAAAGTGCAGTGGATGGAGGTTTGTTAAAGAAGGAGTCTGCCCCAGCCCTTCTGACAGTGCAAGGAAAGGGAAGCTGTGGTGCAGCAGATAAAAAACCTCAGTTCTAGGGTGTGGGTTGAAGCCCCAGGTGACCCTCCAGAACAGGCAGAAATTACAACAAAGTCAATCCATTCTGGGAACAAGTAAAGTTTAGAGAATTGGCCACTCTCCAAGTTTATTCGGTTCTCACACTGAGTTTGCTTTTAACGATGGCCCTGGGCAACAGCGAGGGGGAGAAAGATCTTGACTTCAGACAGGAACGGACATCAGTTGCCTGTTTCCTGTTTGGGTAGAAAATCGCTTTCTCGCAGTTGAACCAGTCATCAACTTGCAGACCTCAGAAAGATGAAGCCAAATGATAGGCCCTACCGTGATACAATTTTGACTTTTATGCTTTACTTTGAAGTTATGCTATAATATAATCACATGTATTTGCTGTGTACATTGCAACTGAGAAGTACTTTGATATATTTTGCTTTCATTGCTGCGACTACTTTTAAATGTGTGCTTCCAATCTACTAATTTCGTCTTTCAGGAACCTCGTGGTGAAGTAATAATAACAATAAATGTCTTCTTTAAACTAAGAAGTGCATTCCAGAGGAGTTTTAAAGCTCGGTCATAAGATAAGGAAAGCAAAATACCCCCCAGTCAGGGCAGCCCCACAGGTGCCCTGAGTTAAGGTGACCACTGCCTTTAAAAATCCTCCATCTTGAGTTTGGAGGATTCCCCCAATAGGATTAGGGATGTGCCCCCGTCCCCACAGGGAGGAAGCACAAAGAGGGTGTAGCCACCCTCCAGGACAGTAGCCATTGGCTACTGCCCCCCAGACCTAAACACACCCCTAAATTTAGTATTTAGGGGCAACCCTGAACCCAGGAAAGCAGATTCCTGCAACCTACACAAAGAAGAAGGACTGCTGACCTGAAAGCCCTGCAGGGACGATGGAGAAGACAACTGCTTTGGCCCCAGTCCTACCGGCCTGTCTCCAGACTCAAAGAACCTGCACAGCGACGCACCAGACAGGGACCAGCGACCTCTGAACCCTCAGAGGACTGCCCTGAACCCGAAGAACCAAGAAACTCCCGAGAGCAGCAGCACTATTCAAAAACAGCAACAACCTTGCAAAGTTTTAGCAACTTCCAAAGAACTCACCCCCGTCTCGAGCTCCAGAGAACTAACACCGCTGAGAGGACTCCCAGGCGACTGCAACTAGGTTAGTAACCTGAGACGCATGCAGAGAGGATCTAGATGCTCCCTCTGACCGCAACTGCCTGGAACAAAGAACCCAACGCCTGGACCAAGCACTGCACCCGCAGCTCCCATCACCAAAAGGAACCGAACTCCAGGGCAGGAGTGACCATCAGGCGACTCTCTGCCTAGCCCAGTCGGTGGCTGGCCCGAGAAGCCCCCCTTGTGCCCTCCTGCACCGCTAGAGTGACCCCCGGGTCCCTCCATTGACTTCTATTGAAAACCTGACACCTGCTAAGCACACTGCCCCCGGCCACCTCTATGCCGCTGAGGGTGTATTTTGTGTGCCTGTTTGTGCCCCCGTGCTCTACAAAACCCCCTGGTCTGCCCTCCAAAGACGCAGGTACTTACCTGTTGGCAGACTGGAACCGGAGCACCACTGTTCTCCATAGGCGCCTATGTGTTTTGGGCCCTCCTTTGACCTCTGCACCTGACCGGCCCTGTGTTGCTGGTGCGGTGACTGGGGTTATCTTGAACCCCCACCGGTGGGCTGCCTCTGCCCAGGAAACTGAACTTGTAAGTGTCTTTCTTACCTGAAAAACTAACCATCATTTACCTCCCCCAGGAACTGTTGATTTTTGCACTGTGTCCACTTTTAAAATAATTTATTGCCATTTTAACCTATACTGTGTATGTTGCTGCTCTAATTCAAAGTTCCTAACTTACCTATGTGGAGTACCTTGCATTTTATGTATTTAAGTCAACTCTTGAACTTGTGGTTGTAAAAATAAATTAAGAAAATATATTTTTCTATATAAAAACTATTGGCCTGGAGTTAAGTCTGAGTGTGTGTTCCTCTTTTATTGCCTGTGTCTGTACAACAAATGCTCAACACTACCCTCTGATAAGCCTACTGCTCGACCACACTACCACAAAAATAGAGCACAAGTATTATCTAATGTTGCCACTATCTAACCTCTAAGGGAAACCCTTGTAATATGTGCACCCTATCTCTCACTTTAAGATAGTATATATAGAGCCAACTTCCTACACTGCCAAATTGCCTGGAGCTTCAGTAGGTTGATGTGGAGTCTGGATTTTGCCGGAGACCAGAGGCCTACGATCTCCACCTCTCCCAGCTGACCACTCCATCCCAGGAGTGAAGCATCTGCCACCACTGGCAGATCTGATTGGGGAAGGGAGGAGGGGGTCTGCTGCTGACCCAATCACAGTTCATTAACCACCATTGCAGGTCTTTTTCAGTTTCCTCCACGATCTGGACCATGTTTGAGAGATTCCACTGATGCTGCGCCCACTGGAACTTCTGGTCCCACTGCAGAGCCTGCATATTCAAGCAGGCATATGTCGTACAGGATGTAGGAGGCCATGAGGCCCAGCCGTCTCAGTCAGTTTCACTGAAGCCCAGGATAGATGCTGAAATATCAGTACCACAGTCTGAATATCCTGAACTCACCATTCAGGAGTTCCAGAACAGCTCAGATGAAAGGGAGAGTCTGAGAGGATGTCAGGTGTGACTTCAGCACATTGATAGTGAACCTTAGTGCAGGAGGTCCACTGTAGAACAGAGGTGGGAGACGACTACCTGGTGCGTGTCTGCCTTCCTTTAACAGCCAGTTGTTGAGATAGGGGGAGACTGGTACCCCTAATCTCCCCAGCTGAGCCGCAACCACCGCCATCACCTTGGTGAGCACCCGAGGGGAGCTGGTAAGCCAAAAGGGAGCACGGTGAACTGCAAGTGATTGTGGGCAGGCAAGACAGGTATGTGGAAATATGCATCCTGCAAGTCCAACACTACCATTCAGTCTCCTGCATACAGGGCAGACTGGACTTGAGCGAGCGTGAGCAATCTGAATTTCTTCTTCTTGAGGAAGAAATTGAGAGAGTACAGGTTTAGGATCGGACAAAGGCTGCCGACCTTTTTTAGGCATCAGAAAGTAGCGGGAATAGCAACCATGCCGTACTTCTAGCATCAGCACCCTCTCTATGGTTCCCTTGGCCAAGAGAGCTGTCACTCCTTGGTGGAGTAAGGAGACATGGTCCTCTGTCAGTCTGTCGCAACTGGGTGGTATGGATGGAGGGGTAGCCATAAAGGGGAGAAAGTAGCCCCTTCGGACAATCTGGAGACCCCAGCAGTCTGGTATTATCGACCTCCAGTGTTGCAGGTGATAGCAAATCCTACCTCTCACTGGTTGCCCACAATATTTGGAGGGCCATTTTATGTTATTGTCTTAACTGTGTGACTTACGTTCTTCTAAGGCCCTATTATTTGGTACCCAGTACCTGTAAGGTATAGGATCATCCTAAGGACGGCAGCACTGGTTGTGCCACCATGAGTGTGACAAAGGAAAAACGTCTTCCAGTCTGCTGCTGTAGCCTGGAACAGCAGTGCTCACTGCTGACTTGACTTTGCAATTTAAAACCATGGCAAAGATCAAAACGTCCCCCTCCAGTGTGTGCAAGTCACCCCTACAGCAGGCCTACCGCGCCCTGAGGCAGATTGCAACATATTGAGAGGCAGAACATATGTTTTATATGTTCTGGCAGTAAAAACACAAAACAGTTGTTTTTACTGTGAAAGGGACTGGTAGTCCCATTGATGAGAACAGGGTTACATGTGGTCTCCACAGCTACGGTAACTCCTGATTGGGGCAACCAAAGTTGGTAACCCAAGGTATCAAACAACCCATGACATTAAGCCCGACTATATACACAAGTTGAAATTAATGTAACTTGTTGCTATGCGCAACTTATAAAAAACAGGTTGCCACTTTGTCACCTCAAACTTACTGTGCCTGACTAAGGTTGCACACAAGGCCCATTGCCGAGACAGCTTTCTACCCTCTTGGTGGACATGTAAATAACTCCCAGAAAAGGACACAATAAAAGTCTGTGAGGGAGAGAGGTGTTACTTTCTCCTGGCAGGAATTTACACGGGTGTTAACCCAAAAGGCGAGCTTCAAAAAGGAAGCCACCTTTGAAGGTCAAATGGTGAACACACAGGAGAGGGGCTGTTCTTCTGTTTGGGTAGATAGGTTGGCTTTGTGGATAGAGAGGGGGAAACACTAGCAGAAACATTTTTTCCCTGGGTCTGTAACCTCCATGTAGCCACTCCTCTAGGGTGGACACGGAGAGGGGGGTCCAGGCATCTTGGGAATGGGCAGAATAGATCATGTGTAGACAGCTAGATGCCACACTGCACAGGAAGTAGTCATCAGGAGGGAGGGGACCCGATAGCCCATTGCCTAGTGATTGTGACGTTCTTTAAGGCATTTTCAGGTCATAAAAAGGACAACCCTGACGCTAAGAACTCCGATCTTGTTAAACTGGAGAAGAGGACTGTAGAAGGACTACTCTGCTTCACTAAGGACCCAGCAAAAAGTGGTTGCACTGAAATTTGGCTGCACCTGACGCTCCTTGGGCTAGCACAGGAAAGGACTGTGCCTGCTGTGTAGAATTTGTCCCCTGACCACAGCTGGATGCAGAGACTCCAAGAATCAGCTAGCTGACTTCCTGTTCGCAGTACAGGTCCACAAAAGTTGAAGAAGCCAGCTCGGGCGAGTTGGCACCCCAGACTACAGGATTGCCACTCTTTGCTGCGTGCATCACAACAGACTAGGACCAGACCCTCAAATGTTGCACCTGCGTCTGCTAGACCTGGAAGAGTCGGCGAAGAGCAGTTTGGTCACCCAGAAGAAGCGTCATCTCCAAAAGAGGGAAACAGCTGAAATTACTGTGCCAGGTGACTGGTAGCTAGGTGGCGACTGGACTTCTACTGACCCTGAAAGGACTTTGATCCCTGTGGTCAGAATCCTCTCACTTGGACCGAGGAGTAGTCCTACGAAGACACCCATGACTACTTCAAGGACATCAATAGCCACAGGCCACTGACGCAGGAGCTGGACTGAAGACTACTTACCTTGAGGAGGTAACTGTTTTGTTGGACCTTGCTGATCCTCTTGACTGGCTGCCTTACTGCATACCAACTTGCAAATGTTTTTCTTGAAAAAGTTTTTAAGTGTCAAATTCATTGTCAATGCTTGTTCGTGCTTAAGTAAAAAGTCCTGATTTATAGTTTCTGTTAAACTCTATATCTCCAAAACACCCCAGTGGCTCTTTTTTCGTTTTGGTGTCCATAAATTCATAAAAATATAATCTATGTCTATCAACTGGTGTTAGAGGGTTTTAAGTGTTGAGTTTCTTTATTCCTCAGTTATTTTGTTGCTGTTGAAATGCTTTACATGTGTTCCTTTGTGTAAACCTGACTGGTCAGAGCCACAGCTTTCCAGGGTTGAATTAAGATTTAACAAATGAAACCTGACAAGCCCTAAAGGGATTAGTAGCCCATTACATGGTGAGGTCACGTAACCACACCATATTATGCACCTCATTTCCTCTCAGTCTTGTAGAGCCAAGCAATAGAATTGTCCTTCCTGTTGGATTGGTTTGTTAAGGCAGTGGTCCTTTGTGAAGTTATGCACTAATGTCCACAATGCAGGGCTGACATATCAAGAACAGGTGGTCTTTCTACCAATGCAGTGGTGGCCTTAGCTGTGCTGGAAAAGGTTCTCAGACATTCCAGGGGCTGCTTCTTGACCAGTGCAAAATGATCTTAATGCAGATGACTATCCACCTTGACAGGGTACTTTTCTGTACATCCTTCCATTTCTTGCTCCAAAGCATCTCACAAAAAGTTGATAGTCTAATTGATTCTGGGAATAATCTATGTGAAAGTTTAAAGCCATTTTGGGGTCCAAAGTATTACAAACATATTGGGAGAGAACAGATGTGTCAAAACTTAAAAAAAAACAAAAAAAAAAAACATCTCAACACAGGTGACTTGAAAAAAGGATGGTTGGCCTGGTCTAAGCACAGAAAGGCCAAAAGGGGCGACAACCTTTTAGAGTGCTCCCTGCAAGGCCTTGCTGAGCTAAAGACAAAACAAGCAAAAGGAAGTGTTAATGGGTCTGTGTCCTGGTCAGAGCACCAAGATACAAATTTGTCTGAGCGTCCTGCCTAAATGGATTTTGTGGAGGGACATCTGCTTTGTGGATTACATATACCACTTCAGATGGCAAATCGAAAGCAGACAATTGTTGCCACTTAACTCCATTCATGTAAAAGTCGATTTCATTTACTCAGGTTGAGGACTTTACACCGCTGCTGCAACAGCAGGTCGCTGCTAAGTGGTAGCCTGAAAGAAGGACAGATGCTCATGCAAAGAAGCTCTGGGTACCTCACACTCCTTATCCGATTTGGACCACTAGGAAAACTTAAGTCCTGGTGGTTCCTGAGCTAAGTAGTAGTAATAAGGAAATCTCTGAACAGACACTGAAATGCCTACTAGTCTGTTACGTACACTAATAGTGCTATCACAGGGAGCAATTTCAACAGAGTTCCAATAATGACGGCAATTATCCCTGTTAGTTTATGTCAAAATGTGGCTATGGGAGGGCATTCCCACCCAAGGTGGAAAAAGCCCGCTCCACCCCAGGCACACTAGCGCTAACCTGGATCCACCGTAGGGTCAATGTTACTCTGTGACAGTGGAATAGGGTACATTCTGTTAAGTTGAAATTACAAACTTTTGTTCCTATATTTCAATGATGCTGCTGTAACATAGAAGCAGCAATACTTTTCTACACATCTACAGTGACAACAAGATCCAGTTGTCATTGTGGCTGCGGAGTGAGGTCAATGTTTCTAACAGTGTTAGAGCATAATTTAACTTAGAAACCCTTTGTTACTGACAGAGGTGGTAAACTGTGTCAAAGGATGCTATTCTGGTGGTGCATTTGTAAATGTGTAATATACCAATCTCAACAAGTATTGTGTTTGAAAATATGTGAAAGGGTCTATTAGTCTCATCCCAGGATTTGAATTCACTCAGTAATTTAAATTCACCATCTGGGAGTAGTTGGCCAATTCTGCAAATCTCTTTTCAGTGGTGAGTTTACAAACCAAGGTTCCAATATGGTGGAGAGTTGGCTATAAGTTTCTATGAAAGTGGCCCTGATGCAAGGGATTCTAGATGCTGAAAATGCTCAAGGATGCTGTGAATGCGATGTGGTTGACTGGGTTCTTCCTGTTGCTACTGTACGGTACATGGAGAGGGGGAGGCGGCTCTTGCCACAGGGTCGACATCCCTGAATTCCTCTCTTTCATGGCAGAAGTCCAGTTGCCACTGAACTACCATTTGCTTGGTATTGCAGTTACATTCAAATCCTTCCCTGAGCAATAACCTGTCTTTTGGCAACCAAGCTACAGTGTGACAACTCTCCCGGGTCTAGCAGTCTGGGGTGGTACGCTGAGCGTCTGGTCCAGGTCTCTAGTACTGCATGGGGGAGGTTGCCAATGGTGTGAAGATTTTAGGCAACCACCTTATCCCAGCATGGTTCTTCAGCTGTTTTTGTCCTATGCTGTTAACAGGTCAGCCAACTGGCCCTCGGGAGTCTCTAGCTTTGGCTGGACTCCGGAGAGGACTCCACTAGTAAGACACACGAGGCACAGTCCCTCTTCTTTGCTAGCAAACAATGTCAGCAGGTATAGCCAAAACGAGTGCAGCTTCTCTTTGCCAGTTTCTTGGAGCACTGCAGTCCTCCTTCAGGTCCAATCTAGATCTGAATTTGGTGCCCTTTATGCTCAGAAAATGCCCTCAGTAGGATGCAGCTGGTAGCCCATGGGCTACCCGGTTCCCTCCCTCCTGATGACCACTTCCTGTGAAGTGTGGCATCTCGCTATCTTAAGATGCACCATTCTACTCACTTCCATCATGGCAAAACCCCATTACTGGTGTCCAGAGCTCCCTAGCCTTAACCAGAGGTGTGGCTACCCCTCCCTGAAAAAACTGTGACAGTCGCGTTCCCCTCGGCTTCACCTAGTACCAACCTGTTTACCTAATCAATAGAGCAGTTCATTTCCCAAGTGCTACCCATTTGCCTTTCAAAGATAGCTTCTCCTTTAAAGTTCGCCTTTTGGGGCAACACCAGTGTGGCTTCATGCAGGAGGGAGGCAAATCCTCCCTCCAGGGCAGGCTTCTATTGACTTTTCCTGGGAGTCATTGAGGACTCCAGAGTCTAAAGGGGACAAAGTGGCAATTAGTAGCAACTTTGTAAAAGTTACGCTCCACAATCTGTTAAATTCATTTTGACTAGAGAATCAAGTCGGGCTTAATTTATAGGTCGTTTGATCACCTGCAGTATCAACTTTAGTCACACCGTTCAGGAGTTAGCACAGCTGAGGAGCTCAATGTGTAAACCTGAAATCACCAATGGGGCAACCAAGTTATTCCACAGTAAAGAACAAGTTACTTATCCTTGGTAACATCTTGTCAGGTAGAGACATAATCTAGCTGCAGATTATTTACCTTTGAATTTCCCCTGCTCGTCATTAGGTTGCGCCAATAGGCTGTGCGTCAGTCATAGTCGGCGTCAGATTACATCACGGGTCCTATACAGGTGCCACCCCGGCGCGCTGACATCAGTTCTTGTCACAACGTTCCACACCAGAAGCACAGAGCCATGACTAATACAGACTACTGGAGTGTCAAAACTAAGGCCCTAAAAGGGAAGTCCCTGGCCCTAGAAATCAGTTCGCAGAGCGGGGAGGATGGGTTGGCCAATAAGGAATATGCAACTAGACTACATCTCTACCAGATAAGGCGTTCCCGAAGGTAAGTAACCTACCGCCAAACCACATTGTCCACGATGTAGAGTTTGGTAAAAGACTGATGGGAAGCCCACATAGCCCTCTAACAGTTGTCAAGGACAGGAACTCCATGTGCTAATGTACTGGTCGCGGGTGTAGCTCTGGCAGAATGAGCATGCACACCTTCAGGTGGTTACTTTCTGGCCCGTGCGTAGCAGATTTTAATGCAGAGTACGACCCCGTCTGGAGATCGTCCAGTTCTGCACTGCCTGACCTTTCTTCACACCCACATAGCACACACAGAGTTGATCATCTACCCAGAACTCTTTTGTGTGATCAAGGTAGAAAGCCAAGGCTGTTTCTGGGCCCAGGGGGTGGAGTCTCACCTTTCTCAAAGGATTTGTATGTGTGTCTGGGAGGGGTGTAAAAAGTAGGCAAGGTGATAGATTGGCCTCCATGAAAGAGCGTAACCACTTTTGGTAGAAAGCAGGCCCTAGTATGAAGATCAACTGTCAGGATTGATGGAAAGGTAGGGCGGTTTGGATAACAATGCCTGCAGCTAACTCACCCTGGAGACAGCTGTAATGGCCACAAGGAAGGCTGCTTCCAAAGTGAGAAGCCTGAAAGGGGCACCAGTTTATCTATAACAGAATAAGCAGCATGGAAATGATTCCATCTAATATTTTGCTGTCCTGAAAAATAAAAGATAATGGTCAACATGAGTGGTACTTTGCTTCATCCTTGTCCGGCTTAATAAGGATTGCTATTATTGCTTCCCTCAGTGGCCTTGCCTTCAGGAATGCGGTCAATTGCTTTGATGATTTCAGCTATATTTATGGAGGACAAATAGAGGTTCTCTATGCTCATCTCTCACCCAAGCTAGTGCTACATCCTTTAGGTAATGAAAAATGGCTTCTGCTGTTAGTGTATACTTTGACATACAGGACTGGGTGTAATATGCAAAGAGTTTGAGTAGAATTTCTTCCGTTATGGAAGCCATTACTCCCTCATGAGTTTGAAGGACAAAAACTATAGGAGGGTGAGGAGAGGCTGCTCTGAGTAAGTGAGGTAGAGTACTTCCGGACGCTCCCTTCTCCCTTTCTCCATATCTTCTGCCTGTGCATTTCTGTTGAGATATATGAGCTTTTGTTTTGCCTATTCTGTATGATTAACATGTTTGGGTGAGGTGTGCCAAAATGCTGCTGTTCTAGAGCTGAGAGTTCAGTTGTCTTATGTCTTTTGACTGAGAATGAGGACCAATTGCCATTCCGTGTACACGCACTTTAAAAGCTGCCCATAATGTGCTATACTGCTCTACAGAGCCCTCAGTTGTTATCAAAGAATTTTGTGATTCATTCTCTTAGCCCATCATGGAAAACAGTATCATGCAGGGAAGAGAATCGCCAGCCTAAAAAATATGGGCTTGACACTGGGATACTGGCCTGTAAGGAAATGCCTCCTTGGCATGGTTACCCCCTGACTTTTTGCCTTTGCTGATGCCAAGTTATGATTTGAATGTGTGCTGAGGCCTGCTAACCAGGTCCCAGCACCAGTGTTCCTTCCCTAAAAACTGTACCTTTATCTCCACAATTGACACACCCTGGCATCCAGGTAAGTCCCTTGTAACTGGTACCCCTGGTATCAAGGGCCCTGATGCCAGGGAAGGTCTCTAAGGGCTGCAGCATGTCTTATGCCACCCTGGGGACCCCTTACTCAGCACAGACACACTGCTTGCCAGCGTGTGTGTGCTGGTGGGGAGAAAAAGACTAAGTCGACATGGCACTCCACTCAGGGTGCCATGCCAAATTCACACTGCCTATGGCATAGATAAGTCACCCCTCTAGCAGGCCTTACAGCCCTAAGGCAGGGTGCACTATACCAAAGGTGAGGGCATAGGTGCATGAGCACTATGCCCCTACAGTGTCTAAGCAAAACCTTAGACATTGTAAGTGCAGGGTAGCCATAAGAGTATATGGTCTGGGAGTCTGTCAAACACGAACTCCACAGCACCATAATGGCTACACTGAAAACTGGGAAGTTTGGTATCAAACTTCTCAGCACAATAAATGCACACTGATGCCAGTGTACCTTTTATTGTGAAATACACCCAGAGGGCATCTTGGAGATACCCCCTGAAAACATATCGACTTCCAGTGTGGGCTGACTAGTTTTGCCTGCCTGCCACACACCATATGGGGAGAGTGCCTTTGTCACTCTGTGGCTAGTAACAAAGCCTGTACTGGGTGGAGGTGCTTCTCACCTCCCCTGCAGGAACTGTAACACCTGGCGGTGAGCCTCAAAGGCTCACCCCCTTTGTTACAGCGCCACAGGGCATCCCAGCTAGTGGAGATACCCGCCCCCTCCGGCCATGGCCCCACTTTTGGCGGCAAGGCCGGAGGAGATAATGAGAAACACAAGGAGTCGTCACTGGCCAGTCAGGACACCCCCTAAGGTGTCCTGAGCTGAGGTGAGTCTGACTTTTAGAAATCCGCCATCTTGCAGATGGAGGATTCCCCCAATAGGATTAGGGATGTGCCCCCCTCCCCTCAGGAAGGTGGCACAAAGGGGGTGTAGCCACCCTCAGGGCTAATAGCCATTGGCTACTAACCTCCCAGACCTAAACACACCCCTAAATTGAGTATTTAGGGGCCCCCAGAACCAAGCAAGATAGATTCCTGCAACCTGAAGACGAAGAAGGACTGCTGAACTGAAGCCCTGCAGAGAAGACGGAGACACCAACTGCTTTGGCCCAAGCCCTACCGGCCTGTCTCCCCACTTCAAAAGAAACTGCAACAGCGACGCGTCCCCCAGGGTCCAGTGACCTCTGAAGCCTCAGAGGACTACCCTGCATCTAAAAGGAACAAGAACTCCCGAGGACAGCAGCTCTGTTCCACCAAGACTGCAACTTTGCAACAAAGAAGCAACTTTTAAAGACCAAACGTTTCCCGCCGGAAGCGTGAGACTTTCCACTCTGCACCCGATGCCCCCGGCTCGACCTGCAGAAAACCAACACTACAGGGAGGACTCCCTGGCGACTGCAAGCCCGTGAGTAGCCAAAATTTACCCCCCTGAGCCCCCACAGCGATGCCTGCAGAGGGAATCCAGAGGCTCCCCCTGAACGCGACTGCCTGGTTCAAAGAACCAGACACCTGGGAAACACATTGCACCCGCAGCCCCCAGGACCTGAAGGATCCGACGTCCAGTGCAGGAGCGACACCCAGGTGGCCCTCTCCCTTGCCCAGGTGGTGGCTACCCCGAGGAGACCCCCCCCCCTTACCTGCATCGCTGAAGAGACCACTGGGTCTCCCATTGAAACCTATTGTGAACCATACGCCTGTTTGCACTCCGCACCCGGCCGCCCCTGTGCCGCTGAGGGTGTACTTTTTCTGCTGACTTGTGTCCCCCCCCAGTGCCCTACAAAACCCCCCTAGTCTGCACTCCGAAGTCGCGGGTACTTACCTGCTGGCAGACTGGAACTGGGGCACCCCCTTCTCCATTGAAGCCTATGCGTTTTTGGGGACCACTTTGACCTCTGCACCTGACCATCCCTGGGCTGCTGGTGTGGTAACTTTGGGGTTGCCCTGAACCCCCAACGGTGGGCTACCTTGGACCCAACTTTGAACCCTGTAAGTGCTTTACTTACCTGTGAAATTAACAAATACTTACCTCCCCCAGGAACTGTTGAATTTTGCAGTGTCCAATTTTAAAATAGCTTATTGCCATTTTTGCCAAATCTGTACATGCTACTGTGATGATTCAAAGTTCGTAAGATACCTGAGTGAAATACCTTTCAGTTAAAGTATCGTTTGTAAATCTTGAACCTGTGGTTCTTAAAATAAACTAAGAAATTAAAATGTCACTTACCCAGTGTACATCTGTTCGTGGCATCAGTCGCTGAGATTCACATGGTCTGCATAGCTCGCCATCTGGTGTTGGGTCGGAGTGTTACAAGTTGTTTTTCTTCGAAGAAGTGTTTTCGAGTCACTGGACCGAGTGACTCCTCCTTCTGTGCTCATTGCGCATGGGCGTCGACTCCATCTTCGATTGTTTTCCCCGCAGAGGGTGAGGTAGGAGTTGTACTATAGTAATAGTGCCCGCGCAATGAAATGTGTAAGTATGTACCTATTAAAGGTTTAAATAATATATATACAAATGTACAAAATTGAAGGTAACTTCTGAACTGCTACAGGCTTCCGGGGAGGTGGGTGGGCCCATGTGAATCTCAGCGACTGATGCCACGAACAGATGTACACTGGGTAAGTGACATTTTCAGTTCGATGGCATCTGTCGCTGTAGATACACATGGTCTGCATAGACTAGTAAGCAGTTATTTCCCCATAAGCGGTGGTTTAGCCTGTAGGAGTAGAAGTTGTCTGAAATAGAGTTCTTAATACAGCTTGACCTACTGCAGCTTGTTGTGCGGATAGCACATCTATACAGTAGTGTTTGGTGAATGTGTGAGGCGTAGACCATGTGGCTGCCTTACATATTTCATGCATTGGGATGTTTCCTAAAAAGGCCATTGAATCACCTTTTTTCCTTGTTGAATGTGTCCTGGGAGTAATGGGCAGTTGTCTTTTTGCTTTAAGGTAGCAGATTTGGATGCATTTAACAATCCATCTGGCTATACCTTGTTTTGATATTGGGTTACCTGCATGAGGTTTTTGGAATGCAATAAATAGCTGTTTAGTCTTTCTGATGTTCTTTGTTCTGTCAATGTAGTACATTAATGCTCTTTTGACATCTAATGTATGTAGTGCTCTTTCAGCCACAGAATCTGGCTGTGGGAAAAAAACTGGTAGTTCTACCGTTTGATTTAGATGGAACGGTGAAATAACTTTTGGTAAAAATTTTGGATTAGGTCGTAGGACGACCTTATTTTTATGTATTTGTATAAAAGGTTCCTGTGTTGTGAACGCTTGAATTTCACTTACTCTTCTCAGAGATGTAATGGCGATGAGAAAGGCAACTTTCCAGGTTAGGAATTGTATTCCGCAAGAGTGCATGGGTTCAAAAGGTGGGCCCATGAGTCTTGTTAGGACCACGTTTAGGTTCCATGAAGGAACAGGTGGTGTTCTTGGTGGTATAATTCTTTTAAGACCTTCTATGAATGCTTTGATGACTGGTATCCTATACAAGGAAGTTGAATAGGTAGTCTGCAGGTATGCAGATATTGCTGCAAGGTGTATTTTAATAGAAGAGAAGGCTAGCTTTGCTTTTTGTAAATGGAGCAAGTAATTTACTATATGTTTTGGAGTTGCGTCTAGTGGTTGTATCTGATTATGATGGCAGTAACAAACAAATCTTTTCCACTTACTTGCGTAGCAGTGTCTAGTGGATGGCCTTCTGGCCTGCTTTATGACTTCCATACACTCTTGGCTAAGTTGTAAGTGTCCGAATTCTAGGATTTCAGGAGCCAGATTACTAGATTCAGCGATGCTGGATCTGGGTGTCTGATCTGTTGGTTGTGTTGCGTTAACAGATCTGGTTTGTTCGGCAGTTTGATGTGGGGTACTACAGAAAGATCTAGCAGTGTTGTGTACCAGGGTTGTCTTGCCCACGTTGGTGCTATTAAAATGAGTTTGAGTTTGTTTTGACTCAATTTGTTTACTAGATAAGGGAGGAGAGGGAGAGGAGGAAAAGCGTAAGCAAATATTCCTGACCAGTTCATCCATAGGGCATTGCCTTGGGATTGCTTGTGTGGGTATCTGGACGCGAAGTTTTGGCATTTTGCGTTCTCTTTTGTTGCAAATAAGTCTATTTGAGGTGTTCCCCAGAGTGTGAAGTAGGTGTTCAGAATTTGTGGGTGGATTTCCCATTCGTGGACTTGCTGGTGATCTCGAGAGAGATTGTCTGCCAGTTGATTCTGGATCCCTGGAATAAACTGTGCTATTAGGCGAATTTGATGGTGGATTGCCCACTTCCATATGTTTTGAGCTAATAAGCTTAACTGCGTTGAATGTGTTCCTCCTTGTTTGTTTAGATAATACATCGTTGTCATGTTGTCTGTTTTGACAAGGATGTATTTGTGGGTTATGATTGGTTGGAAAGCTTTTAGTGCTTGAAAAACTGCTAATAATTCTAGATGATTTATATGCAGTTTCGTTTGATGTATGTTCCATTGTCCTCTTATGTTGTGTTGATTGAGATGTGCTCCCCACCCTGTCATGGAAGCATCTGTTGTTATTACGTACTGTGGCACTGGGTCTTGGAAAGGCCGCCCTTTGTTTAAATTTATACTGTTCCACCATAGAAGCGAGAGGTAAGTTTGGCGGTCTATTAACACCAGATCTAGAAGGTGACCCTGTGCTTGAGACCACTGTGAGGCTAGGCACTGTTGTAAGGGCCTCATGTGCAGTCTTGCGTTTGGGACAATGGCTATGCATGAGGACATCATGCCTAGGAGCTGTAGTATTGTTCTTGCTTGTATTGTTTGATTTGGAGACATGTGTTGAATGACTCTGTTGAAATTGTGAATTCTTTGTGGAGTTGGCGTTGCTACTCCTTTTGTCGTGTCTATTATGGCTCCTAGATATTGCTGTACTTTGCTTGGCTGTATGTTGGATTTTGCAAAGTTGACGGTGAACCCTAGTTTGTAGAGGGTTTGTATGACTTGATTTGTGTGGTTTGAGCATTGTGTGAGCGAACTGGTTTTGATTAGCCAGTCGTCTAGATACGGGAATACATGTATTTGCTGCCTTCTGATGTGTGCAGCGACTACTGCTAGGCATTTTGTGAATACCCTTGGAGCGGTTGTTAAACCGAAAGGCAATACTTTGAATTGGTAATGTATTCCTTTGAATACAAACCTTAGATATTTTCTGTGTGATTGATGTATTGGTATATGGAAATATGCGTCTTTGAGGTCTAGGGTTGTCATGTAGTTGTGTTTTTTGAGCAATGGTAACACTTCTTGTAGTGTGACCATGTGAAAGTGGTCTGATTTGATGAATGTGTTTACTACTCTGAGGTCTAGAATTGGTCTCAGTGTTTTGTCCTTTTTTGGTATCAAGAAGTACAGTGAATAAACTCCTGTGTTTATTTGTGTGCTTGGTACTAATTCTATTGCATTTTTTTGCAGTAGTGCTTGAACTTCTATCTCTAGAAGCTGTGAATGGTGTTTTGATAAATTTTGTGATTTTGGTGGTATGTCTGGAGGGAATTGCAGGAATTCTATGCAATAACCATGTTGGATAATTGCTAGGACCCATGTGTCTGTAGTTATTTCCTCCCATGCTTCGTAATATTGACCTATCCTTCCCCCCCACTGGTGTTGTGTGGGGGGGGTGAGTGACGTGTGAGTCACTGCTTGTTGGTAGTGGTTTTGGGGCGTTGAAATCTTCCTCTATTCCTAGGGAATTGCCCTCCTCTATACTGGCCCCGAAAGCCTCCCCTGTACTGTCCCTGGTAGGTGGACGGTGCGGACTGTGAGGTACTGGCTTGTGTGGCCTGACCCCGAAACCCTCCTCTAAAAGGTGTTTTGCGGAAGGTGGTATAAGATCCTCTGCTCTGCGGGGAGTAGAGTGCGCCCATGGCCTTGGCAGTGTCCTTTTTGAGCTTTTCTATGGCTGTGTCGACCTCCGGACCGAACAGAAGTTTTTCGTTTACTGGCATGTTAAGTACTGCCTGCTGAATTTCTGGCTTGAATCCAGACGTTCTGAGCCATGCGTGCCTACGGATGGTAACCGACGTATTAATGGTCCTTGCGGCTGTGTCTGCTGCATCCATAGAGGAGCGTATTTGATTGTTGGAAATGTTTTGACCCTCTTCAACAACCTGTTTTGCTCTCTTTTGTAGATCTTTTGGGAGATGTTCAATGAGATGATGCATCTCATCCCAGTGGGCTCTGTCGTATCGCGCTAGCAGCGCTTGTGAGTTTGCGATGCACCACTGGTTTGCTGCCTGGACAGCGACCCTCTTCCCGGCTGCATCGAACTTTCTGCTTTCTTTATCTGGGGGAGGTGCATCCCCAGAAGTGTGTGAATTTGCCCGTTTTCTGGCAGCCCCTACCACCACAGAATCTGGTGGCAGCTGAGAGGTGATGAATACAGGGTCCGTAGGAGGCGCCTTATACTTTTTGTCCACTCTAGGCGTTACTGCCCTACTTTTAACTGGCTCCTTGAAGATCTCCTTTGCATGGCGTAGCATGCCTGGGAGCATAGGCAGGCTTTGGTAGGAGCTGTGGGTGGAGGAGAGGGTGTTAAATAAAAAGTCATCCTCTACTTGTTCAGAGTGTAGTTCCACATTATGGAACTGAGCTGCTCTAGCCACCACTTGTGAATAGGCTGTGCTGTCCTCAGGTGGTGATGGCCTAGTTGGGTATGTGTCTGGGCTGTTATCAGACACTGGTGCATCGTACAAGTCCCACGCGTCTTGATCTTGGTCGTCGTGGCTCATGGCGCTGTGAGCTGGCGAATGTGACGGGGTGTAAGTTGGCGAAGCCGGAGTTACAGGTGGAGGCGAGGGAGGAGGTGTTACCGTCTTTGCTGTTTGTTGCTGAGGAGCCTCTCGTGCTACAAACTGAAGTGTTCTCTTTCTTTTGACAGGTGGAAGGGTACTGATCTTCCCTGTCCCCTGCTGAATAAAGATACGCTTTTGCGTGTGATCCACTTCAGTGGATTGCAGTTCCTGTTCGAATCTGTGTCTTTTCATTTGTGAAGACATAGAAAGTTCTTCAGTATAGGAGCCTGAAACTGGGTCTGTTGGTGCTTTTTTCGGCTCCGAAAACCCTGTTGTTTGTTTTTTCGGCTCCGAGGTAACCTTCCTCTTCTTTTGTGCCGAAAAATCTTGGCCTCTATGGTCTTCGGCGCCACTGTCTCGGCGTCGATCCGTGTCGACACCGAACTCTCGGTGTCGATGCTTCTCTTTAGCACTCTCTCGGTCCCGAGGAGGCTGCGTGCCGGTGTCTCGACCGGAGTCGGACGATCTCGACACTGAATGGGCCTTTTTCGGTGCCGATTGTTGGTCACCGTGAATTTGGGTTGAGCCATGGCCGGCTGGCAGTGGCGTCCCCTGGGCCTTTTTGCCTTTTTTAATTTCTGATCTCGACGTCTTACTCACAGTTTTTGTATTGTCGAGTTCGTCGGAGTCTGAATCCTGGATGGAAAAGGATTCCTCCTGTTCCTCTTCTGTCTCGAACTGTTGATGCTCCTTTGGCGTGGACGCCATCTGCAGTCTTCTCGCTCGACGGTCGCGCAGAGTTTTTCGGGACCGGAACGCCCGACAGGCCTCACAGGATTCTTCGCTGTGCTCGGGTGACAGGCACAGGTTACAGACCGAGTGTTGGTCCGTATAGGGATATTTGTTGTGGCATTCAGGGCAGAATCGAAACGGGGTCCGTTCCATCGGCGTTGTTCTCCACGCGGTCGGGCCGACTAGGCCCCGACGGTGTGCCGAAATCTACCCCGAAGGGCACCGAAGCGCTTCGATGTTCAATGCGTCGTCGTATGTGTTTATCTCGAACCGGATCGCAACGATACCGTCGAAAATCTTCCGTTTTCAGCTATCTTTCCGTTCCGAAACTCGGAGCGACAGGAACACGTCCGAACCCGATGGCGGAAAGAAAACAATCGAAGATGGAGTCGACGCCCATGCGCAATGAGCACAGAAGGAGGAGTCACTCGGTCCAGTGACTCGAAAACACTTCTTCGAAGAAAAACAACTTGTAACACTCCGACCCAACACCAGATGGCGAGCTATGCAGACCATGTGTATCTACAGCGACAGATGCCATCGAACATATATTTTTCTATATAAAACCTATTGGCCTGGAATTGTCTTTGAGTGTGTTTTCCTCATTTACTGCCTGTGTGTGTACAACAAATGCTTAACACTACCCTCTGATAAGCCTACTGCTCGACCACACTACCACAAAATAGAGCATTAGAATTATCTGTTTGCCACTATCTTACCTCTAAGGGGAACCCTTGGACACTGTGCATGCTATTTCTTACTTTGAAATAGTACATACAGAGCAAACTTCCTACAAGTCGCATTACTATAGGTGAATGATCAGTTAGTTAAGATGTGGTACCCAACGTACACTTTTGACAGGGGGAAAAATAAAACAATAATCTAGTCTGGATTAACTACCACGTACTGATGAATAAAATGAAGACTTCCGTCACCCTTTCCTGCTCACCTCACCAGATGCAGCGGTGGAGCCCAAGTACGGATTCCAGATGTGAAGGACCTGCAAAGGAAGGGGACAGAGTTCAGCACCCAAGGCAGTGCCCAGGTGGCAATGCCCACCCTCTTGAGGATGATGTTCCTGCAAATTGGTTGAGAAGTCCAGTTGCGGTGTCCAGAAGTCCATGAAGATCCCAAGAGTCGCCAACAAATTGTCCCTCAGCAGTCGCCGGATTGCAGGAGGGTCAGTGACCAGCCAGGTCACCAACAAGCACTGGCAAGTGTAAATAGAAGCAGAAGGGAAGTTGGCAAAGTTGAGGGTACCAGCAAGGTACAGGAGCCTCTACCCAGGAGGGGGAGTCGGAGCTGGCCCTCAGCACACAGGAAGGCCAAGAGAAGTCAATGGAGTTCCGACGAGTGACCCACAGGTGCCGGAACAGGGAATCACAAGGAGGCCTGACCAGCCCAGCAAAACAGAAGTACCACGTCGGAGGAGCTGCAGGACAGGAGATCTTTGGTCTGCAGAATGCTGGGTGCCGGGGCATCTTGGAGGTGGAAGGTCTCCCAGAGGAAGGGTGATCAAACCTTGGCAAATGCAACATTCGTGGTGCACAGGGCTGCCAGTCCAGTGGCAGGAGCAAGGGCCTACAATCTCTCAACTTGGATAGAAGACAAGCAGGACCCAGAGGAGGCCACACTCTCTCCACCTGTGAAGCAGGATCTTCGGATACCCTGAGACAGCTGACCCCCATCATCCGGTTGACGATGCCTTGAGGAGCCTGCAGGTTTAAGGTGAGTGAATCTTTCACTTCAAGGGAGATTCCTTGGTGCTTCCCGGTGCAAATAGCGTCCTTGTGACCCTGGTGGATGCACAACCTTGGATGTTGCAGAATTCTTGCAGGATCAACAAGGGAAGGGAAAAACAATGTTGCATTGGGAGTCTTCCCACCAGAAGTAGACTTGTTCGGTTCCTGGCGAAGACCAGCAGCAGTTCCAGAGGCCTGGGGCAGCTGTCATCTTGCAAAGTTCCTTGTAGAGTCTTGGTTGACGAATCTGAGTATCTACCCACGAGGGAGCCGTTAAATAACCCTGAAAGGGTGTTGGCCCTTTCTGCAATGACCCATCTATCAGAAGGGGGGAGCAACGTTTCATACCTGGCCTAACCAACCAGATGCTCCCATGGACCTCTGCACATCTTATTTCCAAGATGGCAGTATCAAGTGGCCACCTGGCAGAGCTCTGGGCACCTCCCTAAGGTAGGAGCTGGACAAGGGGGTGTAAGGTTACTTTCCTGTCTTTTGTGTAGTTTTGTGCCAGAGCGTGAACCGGGGGTTCCTGAACTGATGCAAACCACTTATGCAAGGAGGGCACCAAATGTGCCCTTCAAATCGGTCTGGTGGCGCTCAGAGGCCACCCCCACCCCAGCCACCTAGACACCTAATATACAGGGAGAGGTGGTCACACCTCTCACTTGCAGGAAATCCTTTGTTCTGCTCCTTCTGGCTGAGCCTGACTCATCAGCACAAGGGCAGCATTGTGTCAGGGGTCAGCAGCAGCGCAGGCTGGCAGGTGGACCCCATAAGTCTGCACAGGCAGAACTGGGGGATTCCCTAGGGAACCCCCAGAGTACATGGTATCATGCAAATAACTCTAATCAGTGAGGCTGCATGATTCCATCATTGATACCAAACATGCTTAGGTTCGGATTAGCCATTATGAAGTTGGACCACTTGGGTTGACCAGTGTCCACTACAAACCTTAAGACTGCTTACCTGCACCTACAGAGCACAGAATTTGGCCTGGAGTCTGTAGGGGTACCTTCACACTTGAAGGCATGCACCCTGCACTTGGGCTGAAGGGCCTACGAGGGGGGTGACTTATAATGTCTGAGTGCAGTGGTCAAGTTTGGCAGTGAAAGGTTGCATGCACCCTTTCACGCTGGCTGCATGGCAGGCCTGAAGTCACAGCCTGCATGGGCTCCCATGGGTGGCATAATTCATACTGCAGTCCATGGGAGACACCTGGTGTACCAATGCCCGAGTACCTAGGTACCATATACTAGGGACTCTCACAGGTGCACTAGTTTGAAACTTTTGGGTGCAGAAAGTAAACAATTACATTTAGGGGAGAGCGCACTGTCACTAGGGTCTTGGTTAGCAGGATCCTAGTGAACTACAGTCCAAGCAAACTGACATCAGGCAAAAAGTGGGGGTAACTATGCCAGAAAGATGGCACTTTTCTACAGTTACACCCCCCACACACACCTTTTGCCTGGTGTTGATGCTAATCTGACTCAGTGTGTGCTAGAATGCTGCTAACAAGGTCCCAGCATATGTTCTTTCCCCAAACTGTACCACTGTTTCCACAATTGGCACACCTCTAGCATAGAGCTAAGTCCTTGTAAAAAGGTACCAGTGGTACCACTGGCTCTGTGGCCAGAAAGGGTTCCTAAGGGCTGCAGCATGTATTATGCCACCCTAAAGGACCCCTCACCAAACACATGCATATTGACATTGCAGCTTGTGTGTGCTGGTGGGGAGAAAAAGTTAACTCGGCATCCATCTCTGGGTGCCATGTCCACAAATCACTGCCTGTGGCATGGGTAAGTCACCCTTCTAGCAGGCCTTACAGCCCTAAGGCAGGGTGCACTATACCACAGGTGAGGGCATAGCTGTATGAGCTATAAGCCCCTACAGTGTTTAAAGTACATTCTTAGACATTCTAAGTGCAGTGTGGCCATATTAGATAGATGGGCTGGGCGTTTGTCATTACGAATTCCACAGTTCCGTGATGGCTTCGCTGAAGACTGGGAAGTTTGGGATCAAACTTCTCAGCTCAATAAACCCATATTGATGCCAGTGTTCGGATTTATTAAAAAATGCAGACAAAGGGCATCGTAGAGATGCCCCCTGTATTTCACCCAACCCTTTCCTGTACGGCTGACCAGTCTGTGGAAGCCTGCTGCTAACAGACAATTTTCTGACCCCATGGTGAGAGAGCCTTTGTGCTCTCTGGGGTCAGGAACAAAGCCTGCTCTGGGTGGAGGTCCTTCACACCTCCCCCCTGCAGGAACTGCAACACTTGGCGATGAGCCTCAAAGGCTCAGGCCTCCTGTTATACTGCCCCAGGGCACTCTCAACTAGTGAAGATGCTGCCAGAGACCGCCTGCCCACCAGAGGACCAAGAACTCCCGAGGACAGCATCCCTGTCCACACAATACCTTCCAAAATGACTCCAGAGCCTCCCCGGATCCCCGAGTCCTGCCCACGCTGCACCCAATGCCCACGGCCTGGGTCCAGAGAAGGTCTCCAGGTGATTCCGACCTTGAGTTCACCCTGGGTTGACTCGTCCTGGCCAACACTATGACGGCTGCAGCCTGAGTCCAGAGAACCCCCCCATGACCGCAACCGAATCGGATGAAGATTCCCAACCCCTAAAGGTACCCCTGCATCTGCAGCCCAATAGCCATTGGGAATCCGACCGATGGTCTGGCAACGTCCAGCGAGTACTTCTCCTACTTGTCCAGCCTTTGGTTTTCCGCAACCAACTCCAAGGACCGAGCCTGCAGCATATTTGTCACCCCCAGGGCTCCCCCCGTTGAAAAGCATTGGGTGCTCGATGCTATGTTTGCACCCTGCACTTGGCCGCCCCTGTGCCGCTCAGGGTGTGTTGGTGCTGACTTAAGCCCCCCCCCCACCCCGGTGCTCACCTAAACTCCCCCAGGTCTGTGCACTGAAGATGCGGGTACTTACCTGCAATAGGTTTTCTTCCAAGTGCCCTCAGTCTCCAGAGGATTCCATTAAAAACCAGACACCAACTTTGACCTCTGCACCCGGCTGACCCTGTGGTGCGCTTTTGGGGTCAACTTGAACCTTGACCTGTGGACATCCTAACTCCTGAAGAGTGGGATGGTAAGTAGAGTACTTACTTGTAAACTGTGTTAACACTTTCCCTCCCCCAAGACTGTACTGGGTCCTGTGAGAAACTGCAGTGTCTACTTTTGTAACTGTAAAGTGTTACTTGTAAACTGTTTTATTGGCAAAGCCTAAACAAAGTGCATTTGAAATATAAGCTTGATACAAACTTACAATTGTACTTACTTGGCACAAAGATCTTTTTGGTTCTAGAAATAAACAAAACATAGTTTTGCTGTATGAAAATATTGGCCTGGAGTTAGTCATTGAGTGTGTGCCTCATTCTTGACTATGTGTATAACAAAAGCTTTGCACTACCCTATTATAAGCTTAACTGCTTGACCATACTACCACAAAAGAGAGCATTAGTATGATCTACTTTACCCTTTGTTAAGTCTTTGGCCATCCACTGCACTCTGCATACCTCATTTTGGTACAGTATATACAGAGCCAGCTTCCTACAGTCCCCAGTACCAGATCTCTTTCCCTAAAACTGCACAGTCGTTTTTCCCAATAGGAAAACCTTTAGTTGCTACTGTAAAGATCTAGTAAATGGTGCCTCTGGTATCTAGGGCATGAGGTACTAAAGGAAGGCCCTGAGGGCTGGAGCCCAGATTGTGCCACCCTCAGAAACCCTCTCAATAAGTGCTCCAAGTGCTGCTTTTGCAGACTACATGTCTTGGTGCACACCTAAAATAAAAACACATGGCACACAGTCTGTGTGCCCTGACCCCATAACACTGCACACAATATATGTACATCACCTCTCTGGCAGACCTTTCATCCCTAAAGGCAAGGTGCATTATATTACATGTGAGGGCGTACCTGCATGAGGAGATATGCCCCTGCTATGTCTCTTTCGATTCTCAGACATATAAAGTGAACAGTGCATCAATTTCAAGTACATGTCCTGGACACTGGTCATTATGAGTTCCCCAGCTACACAATGGCTTCTTTTTCATTATTTGGCTTCACTGACAATAGGGATGTCTGGTATCAAACATCTCGTATTGTTAAACTCTGACCGAATCCAGTGATAGATGTATTAATACATGCAATCCGAGGGCATCTTAAAGGTGCCCCCTTGAAACCTACCAACTCCTAGAGTGGGCACTGACTGGCCAGAACCAGTGCATCCACTCTGGATAGAGTTTTGGCCCCTTGAGGTGAAAGCCATTGCTCTTGAGGGCTTAGAACAAAGGCCTGCTCTGGGCAGAGGTGTGACCTCTCCAAGGCAACATGGACAGTCCAGGACAGGGAGCTTCAAAGGTCTTGCTGCGTTTGAAATGCGACCCAGGCCTCCCCAAACAGTGAAAGAGGCCGACCCCCAGTTCTTGACCCCAATTATGGTGATAGATCTGGAAGAAAAATTATGTAATTTAGGAGGAGTGCCCAATCCAGGCCATTCCCACCCCTGGGGTGGACGATGCTGAAGCGGACATTACCTTTTAAATTCCTCCATATTGTGTGGAAGGAATTAAGCCAATAGGGTTAGGGCTATGTCTGCCTCCTAAAGGTGACTAGTCCACTGGTTACTACCTGGCATTCCCTGTAACGTCCCTAAATTCAGTAGTTAGGTGGCATCCCTGAACCCTACACTCAGATTCCTGTTGACCTAAGAAAAGTCGGACACCACAGAAGTCTCCCAGCAGAGAAGACTGTAGACACTAACTGACTTGGCCCCAGCCCTACTGGCCTGTCTGCAGGCTTCAAAGAACCTGCACCCAGAAGACGACTGTCCTGCAGCCCAGTGACTTCCAAAGCCTTGGGGGGGATTGCCTGCCTTCAATAAAGAACAAGAACTCCTGTGGATTGCGGACCTGTCCAAAAGAAACATCTCCAAATAAGAAAAAAGTCTGCCCGAGGAGCTGTGAAACCGCCGCCTGGAACCACCTCTGCACCCAACGCCCACGGCCCGAGTCCAAGTGGCCCACCAGTCCAGTGAAGGTTCCCCAGCGTTTATGACCCAGAGTCCATGGTGGGCTGACCCCTGCCGGACTCCACAGTGATGCCTGCAGCCTGAATCCGAGGGCCCCGTCCTGACCGCAACCTACCCAGTATTCCGTTTGACACCATAAGACACCTCTGCATCTAGAGCCCCTGGTCCTTGGGGAGCCAGACCGTTGGTGCCGCTATGACCCATGGCATCTTAACTTACCTGGGCAGCTGTGGGTTGACCTCTCCCGTCCTCCTGGACAGAGCCTGCGGCCCTTTTCTGAAAGTGATCTCCTGCACTGACTAACATTGGGAGCCTGATGCTTTTTTTGCCAGTCTGCACCTGGGTTGCACCTGTGTCACTGAGGGTGTAAGTTTGGTGCTGCCTTGTGGCCCCCCTTCTCCTTGCTTCAACCCAGGAACTCCACCCCTGATCCTGCTCTACTCACCTGTAAGCGCTGCAGCAGATCCTCCTATCTCCATTAGTTAGCATTGGGCGCTCAACGTTGTGTTGGCACACTGCAACCAGCTGCCCCTGTGCCACTGAGGGTGTACATTTGGTGCAGCCTTGTGGATGCCACCCCCTCCCCATCCCTGGTGCTTGCCTCAACCCCAGAGAGACCAACTTCTGACACTGCCTGTACTTACCTAGGAGCAGTGGGTCTTCAGAACCCCCCCTCCCAAGTCTCCACTGACTAACATTAGGGCACCGACACAGACCTTGACACCCCTGCCATGGTGTGTGCACTTTTGGTACCAACCGGATCGTTGCCTGGTGCTAGCTTGAAACCCTTAAGACTGGGGTTGTAAGTTGTGTTCTTACCTGAGAAACTGCATCGTTGTTTTCCTTCCGTAGGTTAAACATTGAAGGCTCAGAAAATTGCAAGTGTTGATTTTTTAAACAAAGTATTTTTAATTTAAAAACTGCTTACCTTGTAACAAAGTTCTTGGGTTCAAAGCACATATAAAAGCAACTGTTTTCTAAATTGGTTTCAGATTTATTCTTTGTGTGCCATTAATTGTTTTTGTGAGTACAACAAATGCTTAATACGACTCCTTGAAAAAAAGCCTAACTGCTCGCCCACATTACCACAAAAAGGGCACTAGCCTCATCTAGTTCTGCCTCTGCAAATCTTTGGGGATCCGCTGGACTCTATGCGCAGTGTACTTCATTTTAGTGCGCTATATAGAGAGCCAGCGTCCTACACCAGACATCTAGTAAGGTAAATTCTTGTTATAAATGGAGAAACAGCCTCACCTGTCTTAATGACCCTATATGGTTGGCCCTATCATGTGAGACATCTATTGGCAAATTAAAACCACCCATGTAGAGTGACAATATTTATGTAATAACATTTCAATGGGCGTCAAGAAATCTGGCGTGCCTAAACTAGGGGAATATATGCTTTGTGAGTTGAAAGGACAGGTATGACTAAATAGTTGAAGCATTACCGCTGCTATATTGTATCTTGGCATTATTCTCATAGGTTGCATAGTTACCAACTATATGACAACTCACCCGTAAACTACCCACCAACTCACACTTAGCACCCCAACTAGTAATGCAAGTACCACGAACTGAATAAATCAAAACAGATCGATATCACAACTGGAATACACAGTGAGGTGTATGCAAGAACCCGTTTTCTCGTAGAATATCCTTACAAACCTATACCTAACGAGTGTTCACTTTTGAAGTTTGTCAACGCCATGCCAAAGAAGTGGTTCACTGCTCTATCGAGTTGTCCAAATTTGAAATATATTATTATTGGAAATACAAGTACCTCTAACTCATTCAACATCACCAAGATGCATCGGCTGTGGTCACAGTGGTGAGATTTTGGAGTGCTTCTGGCTGTTTAAATGCCCTGTTTTCTCAAATGCTTACAGAATTACTGGTGTTGTCTGGTTTGGGTAAAAAAAACAAAACAAAAAAAAAACAAAAAAAAAAAAAGGGATTACTCGGCTGCCCGAATTCACTTAAAATTCGGCAGGATACAGCATATAGTAGGTAAGGCCCACTTCTTGCAGTACCCGTTTTATTTCAGCAAATGCAGACCTAATATCTTGAACCACAGCTGTTAAATCCAGAAAAAAATAGATAATTGAACTCTGTATTATCACACTGTCTTGCCAGGTTCAGTACTGTCTCTCTCTCTCTATATATCTCAGAAGTCTAGTGATGACTGGATCTGCTGGTGCACCTTGCGGTGGCCTTTAAGCATGAGAGCCGTACACCCTCTCCATAATAAAGCACTGGGAGAACCATTCCCAGTCTAGAAGAATTGCACAAACATTTCTGGCTTTTCAAAGGCAGTGCTTCAAGCTACTCCAGTGATGCAGATGAACAAGTTACTTACCTTCGGTAACGAGGTATCTGGTAGAGAATCTATCTAGCTGCAGATTCCTTAACTTAGAATTCCCTGGCGTCAGCCTCGAATCCAGAGTTTTTTCTGAGCAGTACCCTGCGTACGCGCCGTCGGACGGCGTCGTTCGGATCCGCATGCGTCGACCAGCTCCGCGTGCGTGGTTGTCTATATATATACGCCGTCTCTGCACGCGTACGTCAGTTCTTTTCCACAACTTCCCGCACCGGAAGCACAGAGTCATGGAAGGACCGACCAATACACTTTTAACCTCTTTGACTGTTTGGAGAAAAACACTTTCATGCCTGTAAGAAAGGCAAAAGTTGCCAAAATGAAACATATACATATGTTCACACAGAAACATATATACATATATATATATATACACACACATATGCACATGAGAAAAAATGTCCCCAGTGCGGGGAGGCTTGGGTGGGTGTAAGGAATCTGCAGCTAGATAGAGTGTCTACCAGATACCTTGTTACCGAAGGTAAGTAACATGTTCATCTGATAGAGACTTCTAGCTGCTGCTTCCTTACCTTAGAATAGATACCCAAGCTATAGCCCATGGTGGTGGGTCTGAAGGAGATTATTATTATTTTTTTTTAAACTAGGAAGTCCTGCAAGACAGAACGGGCAAAATGCCCCTCTCTTCTCACCTGGCTATCCAGGCACTAGTGCTTCGCAAACGTGTGTAAAGAAGCCCACGTTGCGGCCTGACATATGTCCACCACCGGTACGCCACGTGCTAACGCAGTGGTAGCAGCTTTCAAGCCCTCGGGAGGCTGCTTCGCCAAGGCGTAGCATATTTTTATACAGAGAACGACCCAGCGCGAAATGGATCGTTTCTGTACTGCCCGACCCTTCTTTGCACCAACGTACCCCACAAAGAGTTGGTCGTCCACCCGGAACTCTTTAGTGCGGTCAAGGTAGAACAATAACGTTCTTTTTGGGTCCAGTCGATGGAGACGCTCCTATTCCTTAGAGGGATGCGGTGGTGCAAAGAATGTGGGCAGGGTGATATTTTGACCCAGATGGAAAGGGGTCACCATCTTGGGGAGAAAAAAGGCACGAGTTCTTAACACCACCTAGTCAGGATATATCATTAGATAAGGAGGTTTAGAAGATAAAGCCTGCAGCTCACTCACTCTCCTGGCAGATGTAATTGCCACCAAAAAGGCTGTCTTAATAGTGAGTGTAGGAAAGTACCATCTTGCCTGGCATGTTACCCCCATTTTTCACTGTATATAGGTTGTTTTAGTTGTATGTGTCACTGGGACCCTGGTAACCCAGGGCCCCAGTGCTCATAAGTGTGCCTGTATGTGTTACCTGTGTAGTGACTAACTGTCTCACTGAGGCTCTGCTAATCAGAACCTCAGTGGTTATGCTCTCTCATTTCTTTCCAAATTGTCACTGACAGGCTAGTGACCATTTTTACCAATTTACATTGGCTTACTGGAACACCCTTATAATCCCCTAGTATATGGTACTGAGGTACCCAGGGTATTGGGGTTCCAGGAGATCCCTATGGGCTGCAGCATTTCTTTTGCCACCCATAGGGAGCTCTGACAATTCCATGATCCCAGTGGTCTGTAGCACAGACCCTGGTACTGCCAGACTGCCCTTCCTGGGGTTTCTCTGCAGCTGCTGCTGCTGCCAACCCCTCAGACAGGCAGCTGCCCTCCTGGGGTCCAGCCAGGCCTGGCCCAGGATGGCAGAACAAAGAACTTCCTCTGAGAGAGGGTGTGACACCCTCTCCCTTTGGAAAATGGTGTGAAGGCAGGGGAGGAGTAGCCTCCCCCAGCCTCTGGAAATGCTTTGTTGGGCACAGAGGTGCCCAATTCTGCATAAGCCAGTCTACACCGGTTCAGGGACCCCTTAGCCCCTGCTCTGGCGCGAAACTGGACAAAGGAAAGGGGAGTGACCACTCCCCTGACCTGCACCTCCCCTGGGAGGTGTCCAGAGCTCCTCCAGTGTGCTCCAGACCTCTGCCATCTTGGAAACAGAGGTGCTGCTGGCACACTGGACTGCTCTGAGTGGCCAGTGCCACCAGGTGACGTCAGAGACTCCTTGTGATAGGCTCCTTCAGGTGTTAGTAGCCTTTCCTCTCTCCTAGGTAGCCAAACCCTCTTTTCTGGCTATTTAGGGTCTCTGTCTCTGGGGAAACTTTAGATAACGAATGCATGAGCTCAGCCGAGTTCCTCTGCATCTCCCTCTTCACCTTCTGATAAGGAATCGACCGCTGACCGCGCTGGAAGCCTGCAAACCTGCAACATAGTAGCAAAGACGACTACTGCAACTCTGTAACGCTGATCCTGCCGCCTTCTCGACTGTTTTCCTGCTTGTGCATGCTGTGGGGGTAGTCTGCCTCCTCTCTGCACCAGAAGCTCCGAAGAAATCTCCCGTGGGTCGACGGAATCTTCCCCCTGCAACCGCAGGCACCAAAAAGCTGCATTTCCGGTCCCTTGGGTCTCCTCTCAGCACGACGAGCGAGGTCCCTCGAATCCAGCGACACCGTCCAAGTGACCCCCACAGTCCAGTGACTCTTCAGCCCAAGTTTGGTGGAGGTAAGTCCTTGCCTCACCTCGCTGGGCTGCATTGCTGGGAACCGCGACTTTGCAAGCTTCTCCGGCCCCTGTGCACTTCCGGCGGAAATCCTTCGTGCACAGCCAAGCCTGGGTCCACGGCACTCTAACCTGCATTGCACGACTTTCTAAATTGGTCTCCGGCGACGTGGGACTCCTTTGTGCAACTTCGGCGAGCACCGTTTCACGCATCCTCGTAGTGCCTGTTTCTGGCACTTCTCCGGGTGCTACCTGCTTCAGTGAGGGCTCCTTGTCTTGCTCGACGTCCCCTCTCTCTGCAGGTCCAATTTGCGACCTCCTGGTCCCTCCTGGGCCCCAGCAGCGTCCAAAAACGCCAAACGCACGATTTGCGTGTAGCAAGGCTTGTTGGCGTCCATCCGGCGGGAAAACACTTCTGCACGACTCTCCAAGGCGTGGGGGATCCATCCTCCAAAGGGGAAGTCTCTAGCCCTTGTCGTTCCTGCAGTATTCACAGTTCTTCAGCCTAGTAAGAGCTTCTTGGCACCAACCGCTGGCATTTCTTGGGCATCTGCCCATCTCCGAGCTGCTTGTGACTTTTGGACTGGGTCCCCTTGTTCCACAGGTACCTTCAGACAGGAATCCATCGTTGTTGCATTGCTGATTTGTGTTTTCCTTGCATTCTCCCTCTAACACGACTATTTTGTCCTTAGGGGAACTTTGGTGCACTTTGCACTCACTTTTCAGGGTCTTGGGGAGGGTTATTTTTCTAACTCTCACTATTTTCTGATAGTCCCAGCGACCCTCTACAAGGTCACATAGGTTTGGGGTACATTCGTGGTTCACATTCCACTTTTGGAGTATATGGTTTGTGTTGCCCCTATCCCTATGTTTCCCCATTGCATCCTATTGTAACTATACATTGTTTGCACTGTTTTCTAAGACTATACTGCATATTTTTGCTATTGTGTATATATATCTTGTGTATATTTCCTATCCTCTCACTGAGGGTACACTCTAAGATACTTTGGCATATTGTCATAAAAATAAAGTACCTTTATTTTTAGTATAACTGTGTATTGTGTTTTCTTATGATATTGTGCATATGACACTAAGTGGTACTGTAGTAGCTTCACACGTCTCCTAGTTCAGCCTGAGCTGCTTTGCTAAGCTACCATTATCTATCAGCCTAAGCTGCTAGACACCCTATACACTAATAAGGGATAACTGGGCCTGGTGCAAGGTGCAAGTACCCCTTGGTACTCACTACAAGCCAGTCCAGCCTCCTACATTGGTTGTGCAGTGGTGGGATAAGTGCTTTGAGACTACTTACCACTCTTGTCATTGTACTTTTCATAAGAGAAAAATATACAAAACAAGGTCAGTGTATATACACATAGCCAAAAAGTTTTGCATTTCCTCTTTTCACTCTTTTCTAAGTGCTGAAAAGTACTTCTAAACTTTCAAAAAGTTCTTAAAAGTTTAAAAAGTTTTTTTTCTGTCTTTGCAAAAAGTTCTGAAAACTTTTTTCTCTTTGTCTATCACTTTTACTCTCTCTAAAAAATGTCTGGCACAGGCCAAAAAGTTGAACTGTCCAAACTTGCATATGATCACCTTAGCTGGAAAGGAGCAAGGAGTCTCTGCATAGAGAGAGGTTTGAGTGTAGGGAAGAATCCTTCCTTAGAACTGTTAATTAATATGCTTAGAGTACAGGATAAGGCCATAAGTGCCCAATCTGTAGAAAAAGTAGCTAATGGTTCTCAATCTGATCCAGGGACTCCCCCAGGAAAAGGTTCAGGAAAGAAACTTCTCAGCCTGCCCATTACTAGACAGTCTAGCATAGTTGGTACAGAGGTTGAATCACATCATACTGATGATGTGCTCTCACATTATACTGGTAGCCAAGCTGTTAGGGTGCCCTCTGTAAGGGACAGGTCTCCTTCTGTTCATTCCCATCATACCTCTGTATCTAGAAATGTCCCTCCCACCCACCCTGATGACAGATTGTTGGAAAGGGAGCTCAATAGATTGAGAGTGGAGCAAACCAGACTGAAGCTCAAGAAGCAACAGCTGGATTTGGATAGACAGTCTTTAGAAATAGAGAGGGAAAGACAGAAAATGGGTTTAGATACCCATGGTGGCAGCAGCAGTATTCCCCATAGTCATCCTGCAAAAGAGCATGATTCCAGGAATCTGCATAAGATAGTTCCCCCTTACAAGGAGGGGGATGACATTAACAAGTGGTTTGCTGCACTTGAGAGGGCCTGTGCTGTACAGGATGTCCCTCAAAGGCAGTGGGCTGCTATCCTATGGCTATCATTTACTGGAAAAGGTAGGGATAGGCTCCTTACTGTAAAAGAAAATGATGCTAACAATTTCCAAGTTCTTAAGAATGCACTCCTGGATGGTTATGGCTTAACCACTGAACAGTACAGGATCAAGTTCAGAGATACCAAAAAGGAGTCTTCACAAGACTGGGTTGATTTCATTGACCAGGCAGTGAAGGCCTTGGAGGGGTGGTTACATGGCAGTAAAGTTACTGATTATGACAGCCTGTATAACTTAATCCTGAGAGAGCATATTCTTAATAATTGTGTGTCTGATTTGTTGCACCAGTACTTGGTGGACTCTGATCTGACCTCTCCCCAAGAATTGGGAAAGAAGGCAGACAAATGGGTCAGAACAAGAGTGAACAGAAAAGTTCATACAGGGGGTGACAAAGATGGCAACAAAAAGAAGGATGGTAAGTCTTCTGACAAGGGTGGGGACAAATCTAAAAATGAGTCTTCATCAGGCCCACAAAAACACTCTGGTGGGGGTGGTGGGCCCAAACCTTCCTCTAATCAGAACAAGGAAAGGAAACCATGGTGCTATTTATGTAAGATAAAAGGCCATTGGACAACAGATCCCAGTTGTCCAAAGAAAGGCACCACAGCTCCTACCACTACAACCCCTACTGCTACACCTAGTGTCCCTACTAATAGCAGTGGTGGTGGGAGCAAACCTACTAATAGCCAATCCAAGGGAGTAGCTGGGCTCACTTTTGGTAATTTAGTTGGGGTTGGTCTGATTAGGGAGACCACAGAGGCTACTTTAGTCTCTGAAGGGGCTATTGACTTAGCCACTTTGGTTGCTTGCCCCCATAACTTGGAGAAGTACAAGCAACTAACCCTAATAAATGGTGTTGAGGTCCAGGCCTACAGGGACACAGGTGCCAGTGTCACAATGGTGATTGAGAAACTGGTGCACCCTGAACAACACATACTTGGACACCAGTACCAAGTAACCGATGCTCACAACATAACACAAAGCCACCCCATGGCTGTTGTAAATCTCAACTGGGGGGGGGTATCTGGTCCAAAGAAAGTTGTGGTAGCTTCAGATTTACCTGTAGACTGTCTATTAGGGAACGATTTGGAGACATCAGCTTGGTCAGATGTGGAGTTGGAGGCCCATGCAGCAATGCTGGGCATCCCAGGGCATATTTTTGCTTTGACAAGGGCTCAGGCCAAAAAGCAAAAAGGACAGGGAAGCTTGGATCCTGGAACAATGGACCAAGTGCTCCCTAAAGCTAGGGCTAGTAGAAGCAAACCACTTCCTACTATCCCTCCCTCTACAGTGGATTCTACTTCTGAGGAAGAAGAATTCCCTCCCTGTGCAGAACCTACACCAGAGGAGCTGGAAGCAGACACTGCTGAGCTTTTGGGTGAAGGGGGGCCTGCCAGAGAGGAGCTGAGTGTGGCACAGCAAACCTGTCCCACATTAGAGGGTCTCAGACAGCAAGCTGTCAAACAGGCTAATGGGGATGTCAGTGACTCACACAGAGTTTACTGGGAGGACAACCTCTTGTACACTGAGCAAAGGGATCCTAAACCTGGAGCTGCCAGGAGATTAGTGATTCCTCAGGAGTACAGAAAGTTCCTCCTAACACTGGCACATGACATTCCCTTAGCTGGACACCTGGGTCAAATGAAAACTTGGGACAGATTGGTACCACTGTTTCATTGGCCTAGGATGTCTGAGGACACAAAAGATTTTTGTAAGTCCTGTGAAACCTGTCAAGCCAGTGGCAAGACAGGTGGCACTCCAAAGGCACCCCTTATCCCACTGCCTGTGGTTGGGGTTCCCTTTGAAAGGGTAGGGGTTGACATAGTTGGCCCCCTTGACCCTCCTACTGCTTCAGGCAATAGGTTTATCTTGGTGGTAGTGGACCATGCCACAAGATATCCTGAAGCTATTCCTTTAAGGACCACTACAGCTCCTGCAGTGGCAAAGGCCCTCCTGGGAATATTTTCCAGGGTGGGCTTCCCAAAGGAAGTAGTATCAGACAGAGGAAGCAATTTCATGTCTGCATACTTAAAGGCCATGTGGAAGGAGTGTGGTGTAACTTACAAGTTCACAACACCCTATCATCCACAAACAAATGGACTGGTGGAGAGATTTAATAAAACTCTCAAAGGCATGATTATGGGACTCCCTGAAAAACTCCGCAGGAGATGGGATATCCTTCTACCATGCCTCCTTTTTGCCTACAGGGAGGTACCCCAGAAAGGAGTGGGCTTCAGCCCCTTTGAACTTCTTTTTGGACACCCTGTTAGGGGTCCACTCACACTTGTAAAGGAGGGTTGGGAACAACCTTTAAAAGCTCCTAAGCAGGATATTGTGGACTATGTACTTGGCCTCAGATCAAGGATGGCTGAGTACATGAAAAAGGCCAGTAAAAACCTTCAGGCCAGCCAAGAGCTCCAGAAGCAATGGCATGATCAGAAGGCTGTTTTGGTTCAGTACCAACCAGGGCAGAAAGTGTGGGTCTTGGAGCCTGTGGCCCCAAGAGCACTCCAAGATAAATGGAGTGGTCCACACACAATTGTTGAAAAGAAGGGTGAAGTCACCTACTTGGTTGACTTAGGCACTGCCAGGAGTCCCCTTAGGGTGCTCCATGTCAACCGCCTGAAACCCTACTATGACAGGGCTGATCTCACCCTGCTCATGGCAACAGATGAGGGACAGGAAGAAGACAGTGATCCTCTACCTGATCTCTTCTCTTCCACAGAACAAGATGCTCTTGTGGAAGGGGTAGTTTTGGCTGATTGTCTTACTGCTGAGCAGAAAGATAATTGCATAAATCTCCTAGGACAATTTTCAGAACTCTTCTCCATTGTGCCAGGCACCACTTCTTGGTGTGAGCACACTATAGATACTGGAGACAGTTTACCTGTCAAAAGTAAGATCTATAGGCAGCCTGACCATGTCAGGGACTGCATAAAGCAAGAAGTTCAGAAGATGTTGGAACTAGGAGTGGTTGAGCACTCTGACAGTCCATGGGCTTCTCCTGTGGTACTGGTACCAAAACCCAATTCTAAAGATGGAAAGAAGGAAATGAGGTTTTGTGTAGACTATAGAGGTCTCAACTTGGTAACCAAAACAGATGCTCACCCTATACCCAGGGCAGATGAGCTAATAGATACACTGGCATCTGCCAAGTATCTAAGCACTTTTGATTTGACTGCAGGGTATTGGCAGATCAAAATGTCAGAAGATGCTAAACCTAAGACTGCATTTTCTACCATTGGAGGACATTACCAGTTTACTGTAATGCCTTTTGGTTTGAAAAATGCACCTGCCACTTTTCAGAGGTTGGTGAACACAGTCCTGCAAGGGCTGGAAGCTTTCAGTGCAGCATATTTGGATGATATAGCTGTCTTTAGCTCCAGCTGGGATGATCACCTGGTCCACCTTTGGAAAGTTTTGGAGGCCCTGCAAAAGGCAGGCCTCACTATCAAGGCTTCAAAGTGCCAGATAGGGCAGGGTAAAGTGGTTTATCTGGGACACCTTGTTGGTGGGGAACAGATTGCACCACTTCAGGGGAAAATCCAAACTATTATTGATTGGATTCCCCCTACCACTCAGACTCAGGTGAGAGCCTTCCTAGGCCTCACTGGGTATTACAGGAGGTTCATTAAGAACTATGGCTCCATTGCAGTCCCTCTTAATGACCTCACATCCAAGAAAATGCCTAAAAAGGTATTATGGACAGCAAACTGTCAGAAAGCTTTTGAGGAGCTGAAGCAGGCCATGTGCTCTGCACCTGTCCTGAAAAGCCCTTGTTACTCTAAAAAATTCTATGTCCAAACTGATGCATCTGAATTAGGAGTAGGGGCAGTCCTATCACAACTTAATTCTGAGGGCCAGGATCAACCTGTTGCTTTTATTAGTAGAAGGTTGACCCCTAGAGAAAAGCGTTGGTCTGCCATTGAGAGGGAGGCCTTTGCTGTGGTCTGGGCTCTGAAGAAGTTGAGGCCATACCTGTTTGGCACTCACTTCATTGTTCAGACAGACCACAAACCTCTACTTTGGCTAAAACAAATGAAAGGTGAAAATCCTAAATTGTTGAGGTGGTCCATATCCCTACAGGGAATGGACTATACAGTGGAACATAGACCTGGGAGTAGCCACTCCAATGCAGATGGACTCTCCAGATATTTCCACTTAGACAATGAAGACTCATCAGGTAATGGCTAGTCTTATTGTCCTTCGTTTGGGGGGGGGTTGTGTAGGAAAGTACCATCTTGCCTGGCATGTTACCCCCATTTTTCACTGTATATAGGTTGTTTTAGTTGTATGTGTCACTGGGACCCTGGTAACCCAGGGCCCCAGTGCTCATAAGTGTGCCTGTATGTGTTACCTGTGTAGTGACTAACTGTCTCACTGAGGCTCTGCTAATCAGAACCTCAGTGGTTATGCTCTCTCATTTCTTTCCAAATTGTCACTGACAGGCTAGTGACCATTTTTACCAATTTACATTGGCTTACTGGAACACCCTTATAATCCCCTAGTATATGGTACTGAGGTACCCAGGGTATTGGGGTTCCAGGAGATCCCTATGGGCTGCAGCATTTCTTTTGCCACCCATAGGGAGCTCTGACAATTCCATGATCCCAGTGGTCTGTAGCACAGACCCTGGTACTGCCAGACTGCCCTTCCTGGGGTTTCTCTGCAGCTGCTGCTGCTGCCAACCCCTCAGACAGGCAGCTGCCCTCCTGGGGTCCAGCCAGGCCTGGCCCAGGATGGCAGAACAAAGAACTTCCTCTGAGAGAGGGTGTGACACCCTCTCCCTTTGGAAAATGGTGTGAAGGCAGGGGAGGAGTAGCCTCCCCCAGCCTCTGGAAATGCTTTGTTGGGCACAGAGGTGCCCAATTCTGCATAAGCCAGTCTACACCGGTTCAGGGACCCCTTAGCCCCTGCTCTGGCGCGAAACTGGACAAAGGAAAGGGGAGTGACCACTCCCCTGACCTGCACCTCCCCTGGGAGGTGTCCAGAGCTCCTCCAGTGTGCTCCAGACCTCTGCCATCTTGGAAACAGAGGTGCTGCTGGCACACTGGACTGCTCTGAGTGGCCAGTGCCACCAGGTGACGTCAGAGACTCCTTGTGATAGGCTCCTTCAGGTGTTAGTAGCCTTTCCTCTCTCCTAGGTAGCCAAACCCTCTTTTCTGGCTATTTAGGGTCTCTGTCTCTGGGGAAACTTTAGATAACGAATGCATGAGCTCAGCCGAGTTCCTCTGCATCTCCCTCTTCACCTTCTGATAAGGAATCGACCGCTGACCGCGCTGGAAGCCTGCAAACCTGCAACATAGTAGCAAAGACGACTACTGCAACTCTGTAACGCTGATCCTGCCGCCTTCTCGACTGTTTTCCTGCTTGTGCATGCTGTGGGGGTAGTCTGCCTCCTCTCTGCACCAGAAGCTCCGAAGAAATCTCCCGTGGGTCGACGGAATCTTCCCCCTGCAACCGCAGGCACCAAAAAGCTGCATTTCCGGTCCCTTGGGTCTCCTCTCAGCACGACGAGCGAGGTCCCTCGAATCCAGCGACACCGTCCAAGTGACCCCCACAGTCCAGTGACTCTTCAGCCCAAGTTTGGTGGAGGTAAGTCCTTGCCTCACCTCGCTGGGCTGCATTGCTGGGAACCGCGACTTTGCAAGCTTCTCCGGCCCCTGTGCACTTCCGGCGGAAATCCTTCGTGCACAGCCAAGCCTGGGTCCACGGCACTCTAACCTGCATTGCACGACTTTCTAAATTGGTCTCCGGCGACGTGGGACTCCTTTGTGCAACTTCGGCGAGCACCGTTTCACGCATCCTCGTAGTGCCTGTTTCTGGCACTTCTCCGGGTGCTACCTGCTTCAGTGAGGGCTCCTTGTCTTGCTCGACGTCCCCTCTCTCTGCAGGTCCAATTTGCGACCTCCTGGTCCCTCCTGGGCCCCAGCAGCGTCCAAAAACGCCAAACGCACGATTTGCGTGTAGCAAGGCTTGTTGGCGTCCATCCGGCGGGAAAACACTTCTGCACGACTCTCCAAGGCGTGGGGGATCCATCCTCCAAAGGGGAAGTCTCTAGCCCTTGTCGTTCCTGCAGTATTCACAGTTCTTCAGCCTAGTAAGAGCTTCTTGGCACCAACCGCTGGCATTTCTTGGGCATCTGCCCATCTCCGAGCTGCTTGTGACTTTTGGACTGGGTCCCCTTGTTCCACAGGTACCTTCAGACAGGAATCCATCGTTGTTGCATTGCTGATTTGTGTTTTCCTTGCATTCTCCCTCTAACACGACTATTTTGTCCTTAGGGGAACTTTGGTGCACTTTGCACTCACTTTTCAGGGTCTTGGGGAGGGTTATTTTTCTAACTCTCACTATTTTCTGATAGTCCCAGCGACCCTCTACAAGGTCACATAGGTTTGGGGTCCATTCGTGGTTCACATTCCACTTTTGGAGTATATGGTTTGTGTTGCCCCTATCCCTATGTTTCCCCATTGCATCCTATTGTAACTATACATTGTTTGCACTGTTTTCTAAGACTATACTGCATATTTTTGCTATTGTGTATATATATCTTGTGTATATTTCCTATCCTCTCACTGAGGGTACACTCTAAGATACTTTGGCATATTGTCATAAAAATAAAGTACCTTTATTTTTAGTATAACTGTGTATTGTGTTTTCTTATGATATTGTGCATATGACACTAAGTGGTACTGTAGTAGCTTCACACGTCTCCTAGTTCAGCCTGAGCTGCTTTGCTAAGCTACCATTATCTATCAGCCTAAGCTGCTAGACACCCTATACACTAATAAGGGATAACTGGGCCTGGTGCAAGGTGCAAGTACCCCTTGGTACTCACTACAAGCCAGTCCAGCCTCCTACAGTGAGCAGCCGGAGAGGACAGTTATGCAAGGGCTCGAAAGGAGCACACATAAGGAAGGTAAGAATCAGATGAAGATCCCACTGGGGCATAACGAAAGGCACAGGCGGGAACAGATGTACAAGCCCTTTCAAAAACCTCTGTACTATAGGTGATTTAAACAGAGATGGGGATCAGGCAACTGAATGAAAAGCTGATAAGGCTGCAAGATAGCCCTTGAGAGTCCCCAAGGAGGAACCCTGCTGGGTGAGAGACAAAATAAACAAAAGGATGTTAGATAGAGAAGAAGAAAGAGGATCAATAGACCTCTCTGAACAATAAGAAACAAAACGTTTCCAACGGCAGGCGTAGATCGACTTAGTTGAGGGACGCCTGGCTGCCAGAATGACATCGCAGACCTCGGGAGGGAGGTCATAAACCATCAACTGTCGCCGCTCAATCTCCACGCATGAAGGCGCAGAGTTGACATGTTCGGGTGGAGAACCTTCCCCTGCTGCTGCGACAGAGGACCGATGCTCATTTTGAGAAGCTCTGGATACCAAACTCTCCGTGCCCAATCCAGAGCCACAAGGATTACTTGTGCCCGGTCGTTCTTGATTTTCTTGAGAACTCTGGGCAGAAGTGGTATAGGCAGAGAAGCGTACAGGAGGCCTGAACTCCACTCGCTTCGAAAATCGTCACCTAGCGATAGCCCCCTTGGAAACTCCAACGTGCAAAACTGCTGACATTGCGCGTTCTCTGCGGAGGCAAACAGATCTAACCAAGGCTCTCCCCACTGCTGAAAGAGTCTCCTTGCACCACCTCCAGATGGAGACACCATTTGTGATCCTCTAAGCATTTTCGGCTGAGTTCGTCTGCTCTGGCGTTCAGAGAACCTGCCAGGTGTTGAACCACCAGGGTCATGCCCTGCTGTTCCAGCCATGTCCAGAGGCGTAAAGCCTCTTGACAAAGGGTCCACGACCCCACACCGCCCTGTTTGTTGCAGTACCACATTGCGGTAGTGTTGTCAGTGAACACCTGCACCACCTTCCCTTTCATAACAGGAAGAAATGCTTTTAATGCTAGTCGGAAGCTCCAACAAGTTGATGTGGAGCCCAGATCCCGCAGGAGACCAGTGACCTCTGATCTCCTCCTCCCCCAGATGGCCGCCCCATCCCAGAAGTGACGCATCTGCCACTACCGTTAGATCTGGTTGGGGAAGGGAGAGGGGTCTGCCTTTGACCCAATCGCAGTTCAATAACCACCACTGCAGATCTTCCGCAGTCCTCTCCGAGATCTGAACCACGTCGGTAAGATTTCCCTGATGCTGTGCCCATTGGAACTTCAGGTCCCACTGCAGAGCCCACATGCGCCATCTGGCATTCTTGACCAACAGGATGCAGGAGGCCATGAGTCCCAGCAGCCTCAGAGTCTGTCTCACCGAGATCCAGGATAGAGGCCGAAACATCGGAATCATAACCTGAATATCCTGAACCCTCTGATTGGGAGGATAAGCCCGATACTGCACTGAGTCCAGAACAGCTCCGATGAACGAGAGCTTCTGAGAGGGAGTCAGGTGTGACTTTGGCACATTTATAGTGAACCCCAGCGAATGCAAGAGGTCCGCCGTCATCTGGAGGTGGGTGACGAGAGCCTGGGGCGTAGGAGCCTTCAACAGCCAATCGTCCAGGTAGGGGAAGACTGAAATCCCTGACCTGTGCAAATGAGCTGCCACCACCGCCATCACCTTTGTGAACACCCGAGGGGCACTGGTGAGACCAAAAGGAAGCACGGTAAAGAAAGTGCTCGTGGCCCACCTTGAACCGCAGATAACGCATGTGGCTTGGCAGGATAGGAATATGGAAATACGCATCCTGCAAATCCAACGCTACCATCCAGTCTCCTTGGTCTAGGGCAGACAAAACCTGAGCAAGAGTGAGCATCTTGAATTTCTCCTTCTTGAGGAAGAGATTGACGTCCCTTAAATCCAAAATAGGGCGAAGGCCTATTTTCTTTTTGGGAATCAGAAAGTAGCGGGAATAACAACCACTGTCTACTTCTGATATCGGGACTCTTTCTATGGCTCCCTTGGCCAAAAGAGCCGTAACTTCCTCGCGGAGCAAAGCTAAATGGTCCTCAATCAGCCATTCCTTTGTTGGAGGCTTAGAAGGAGGAAAAGACTGGAAGGGAAGGGAGTAGCCCTTCTGTATGATCTGCAGGATCCACTTGTCTGTGGTGATGGAAAGCCACTGAGGGAGATGAAATTCAATCCTCCCTCCAACTGGATGGACGTGATCCCGCAGAACCACACTAGGAGGGCTTGGGCGCAGTGGAGGGGGGCTGTGTGGCGGCTGACCTCTGGCCAGACCCTCTGGGTCTGATGGTACCACGACCACGTCCTCTTCCGGGATGCTGTGAAGCCTGAGGATGGTGGCTAAACTGTGGCTGGCGTGGTACCACGCCCCTCCCGAAGCCTCGGAAGGGGCGAAAGACAGACTGCTGTTGTGCCGGCATTGAAAGGCCCAAGGATCTGGCTGTGGCTCGAGAATCCTTGAACCTCTGAAGCGCGGAGTCTGCCTTTTCGCCAAAAAGGCGAGAGCCATCAAAGGGCATGTCCATCAAGCTGGACTGGACATCCCCTGAAAAACCAGTAGAACGTAGCCAGGCGGGGCGACGAAGGGTCACTGATGATAAAATCGCTCTGCCCAGCGAGTCGGTCGTGTCCAAGCCACACCGGATTGTAAACTTGGCTGCATCTCTCCCATCCTTGACAGCCTGGGTGAGAGTGTCCCGTACCCCCTCCGGGAGCTGGGGCAGCACTTGCGCCACCGTATCCCATAAAGTATGGGAATAACGGCCCAATAGGCAAGAGGTGTTTGCAGACCTTAATGCCAGGCTGGGGGAAGAAAACATCTTCTTCCCAAGCTGATCCAGTCTCTTGGATTCCCTATCCGGGGGAGCGGAAGGGAAGGCACCACGTGAAGTAGAGGCTTGGACAACCAAGCTCTCAGGAGTGGGGTGTTGTGTCAGGAAACTAGGGTCGCTGGGAGCGTGTCTATGGCGGCGGCCGACCGTCCTATTCACAGGAGCCCCTGTGCTGGGTTTGGACAACGTACCCAGAAGGACGTCTGTAGGAGCCTCATTGAAGGGCAACAACAGTTCCGATGTTGACACCCCGGGCTGAAGCACTTCTGTCAGGATATGTGTCCTGACTGGCACCGTAGGCAAATCTAGGTCCAAGACCTCAGCTGCCCTACGCACCACCATAGCGAAAGAAGCCCCCTCCTCCATAGCCACATTAGGAGGAGAGAGCATACCAGTATCTGTAGATGTGTCCAGTCCACTGGCCTCCCCTAGATCCTCATACCAGTCCTGCTGCAATCCTGATTCTAGAGGGTCCTCAGACCCCTCCCATTACTCTCTTGCGTCTGGCTGTTCCAAATAATGCTCAGACAATGATCTGGGGCCGAATCGGCTCCTTCGAAGTCAGAGTCGACGTCGTACAACGTCGCTCCGGCTCAGGATCATCCGGAATAAGGATGGGGCTGCCACCAGTGGGCGCCGGTGGTGGAATCGCCAACGTCTGACCCGGCGCCGGTCCAGATCCGTTATCAGATCCTGAGATCTCCAACAGCGCCGAGGCCGAAGCTGCCGGCGTCGAATCCGAAGGGGCCCCTGCTGACCCCGTGGGGCCCGAAGCCTCACCCGAGGGTACAGCCTGCTCAAAGACGAGACGCATGTCCTCGTAGAATTCTTTAATTTGAGCGGGGGACGATCCGGTCCCCGGAAAGGGGGGAAGACGCAGAGTCGACCCTGGCGACGGCTCCGCAGAACCGCGTTCAGAACATAGACGTTCCCTAGACGCCTCGTCGGTCGACGGCCGTGGCGAAGACGAAGTCCACTTGGACTTCTTTTTTTGTGCCTCTTACCTTCTGACGACCTCGAATGCGAGGAAGAGGACTCCTCCTACTGCGAGACCGTAACCTCTGCGGAGTCGCGCCGACCGAAGATGAATGTCGGGCCGCAAGAAGCTTAAGGGATTTCTCCCTCCAGGTCCTTCGGCGCCATGGCCCGACAATCGGAGCACGAGGTGGTATTGTGGTCCTTGTCCAGGCACCAAAGACAAACTTGGTGCGGATCAATCACAGACATGGTGCGATGACACGCACCACACAGCTTGAATCCTGTCTTTCGCGAAGACATGACTCCAAACAGTCAAAAAAGCGTCGACAAACCCTCGAAGCAGGGTAGCTCTTTCCAAAACTGCGCTCAACCGACACGGAAGGAAAAGAACTGACGTACGCACGCCGAGACGGCGTCTATATAGAGAACTGTGATGTCATAGACGACTCCAACTACGCTGACGACGCACGCAGATCCGAACGACGCCGTCTGACGCGCACACGCGCAGGGTACTGCTCAGAAAAAACTCCGGATTTGAAGCTGACGCCAGGGAATTCTAAGGTAAGGAAGCTGCAGCTAGAAGTCTCTATCAGATATTACTGCGTTCTGAACGCACGCCCTTCCCTTGGCTTCAATTATCTTCATGAGATAAATATTGTATTTGACAATTTCACACCTTGTTCAAGGTCAGATACTTGCTGTTCAGACTTATCTTTCCTGTTCACTTACCTGTCTGGACATTTCTTAATTTGGTTGAGGATTAGTGTGTCAGGCTTTCGGTTGATTATTTTTAGATTAGCCCTGGAGTCCGTTAGTTGGCCTTTCATATCCTCCATGTTTGTAGAGGGATCGGTTAGAATTTGGTTGCTGCTATGTGTCTCCACCGTTTTGCTGCCCCTTGCAGATTTCCTGCCTTCCAAGCTGAGCTTTGGTTGCTTGGCATCGTTTTTGCCAATTTTGTGAATTAGTTGTAATGTATCAGTTTTGTACTGTAAAATGTTCTGGCCTGAGGTGCAGAGATATTTTGATTTGCCTTCAATTAGGGTCGCTCCTTAGCTGCCTCATTTTGCATGACCACAATGGTCTGTCTCCCCCACGTTCCAGGCAACTTTCCCCTCTATTCAGGAATCATCTTATATTTAAGCCTCCTCAAGTGTCAGGTGTTGTGTCTCAACAGGCCCATGCACCATCTATAATAATTATAATACCGGGAGGTAAAGGGCTTAGCAAGGCTTCACATATCAGCAGGGAGCATATAGTCTCAGATCTTCATCCAAACATTTTCCAGTACCACCTGAAGCACCTAGTGCGAATGACTGATTATTGTGCTTATTTTGAATTACCACCACACTACTTATTGCCATGCATAAGTCCCAATATCCAATCAGGGTTTGAGTGGGAGGGGGTCAGAGGGAGCTTTTTTTTTTTTTTTTGTCCGATGTAGCTTTCCCTGCCGTCTGAATAAATGAAAGGCTCCACAATTCAGGCACCTATAGTCATTCCAGTCCAAACTCACTGTGAGGCACTCACCTCTCATGCTACACAGCATTCCCACTACCCACCTGGGGGCAGCTCAGAAGCAGGAACCACTCATCTTGGGCCGTGCTTTTCCTGGTTCCTAGCTCCCATATTTCCTTCCTCGCAGGTCTCGATCTCTGCAGGCCACCACCCGCTTACGGATCACCAGGCTGTTCTATTCTGGAGTTTTCAGGCACAAGTCAGGCAGCGGGATAATCTATTTTTATTGGTCTGTCTGTGATTAACCAGGGCCCTTCACGTCAGCATTTTATTTGAAAAAGTTCAGGCGTAGGTCAGGGGCTAGAGGTTCAGGGAGCCATCTCGGCTCAGGTTCAGCTCACTTTCTCTCCCATCCAGAGTAAACTTTGGACTTTCCTTCAGTAAGAGCTTCCTCAGAGAACTCCAGTTCTGGAGCTTTCACATACTTCCTCTTTTATGCCACTTTCGGCAAAGTGCTTGGTTGGGCATTTTGCACTGAATCATATTCCGAGGGGTCGTCCAGTCTAGAGGGGAAAATCATATTTTCTTCCTCTAGAAATACAAGTCCAGCCTTTTATTCACTGTTCAAGGTCCAGAAAGGAAATGTTCCTCAAATAATTAAGTCTTGTGGTTTGGATAAATGCAATAAATGACTTTAAGTGTGGGTCATTTGAAAAAAAAAGTATTTTAGTTGGTCTTAGAAGGGAGTTTGGTTGCCATTATCAGTCATAGCAGTAGTAACTATACTTCCCTTCAGCCTAAAGGGGTAAAAAACAGAAAACTCACAGTTGAGTAAAGCAGAAATTAAGGCTGGCAACAGCCCATGGAAGGTGAAGGCATTGAAAATCCAGCACAAAGTTTTCTAGGAGGAAAGAGCAGAGCCCTTCCCAAGGATTCCCTCACACAACCTGAGGTAAGGCAGAAATCAGAGATGTAGCCTTGAGGGGGAGCAGAATGCTCAGCATTTCCACTTCATTAGTTGAAGTGTGGGCTGATCCATAAGAAGTGGATGTGCTAATAAACACTGTTGTTGGATTTACGGCAATCTTAACGCATTTGAATAAAGCATGCAAAGCTTCGGAATCTCCAATGCTGAGAACCTAGTTTTACAATGACACTCCAGCAGATGTGGTAAGAACTAATGAAACCCAACTGTTTTAAAATGAGAAGCAAAAACACATACCACTTTGAAAGGTAAAACTCGTAGAGTCGGACAGGGCATCTCAGAGGGTTGTCTGTGTTCTCTGCCATTTCCATCGCAGATTGGCTCTCATCTTCCACAGCACGTTTCCTTTTGCCTACTGCCAATTTCTCTAAAAATGGGAAGAAAAGATTATTAATGTTGTAAAGAAAACAAGGATGTGAATAAAAACTTGCTTGAAATCTGGGGAACTGAGCATTTTTAGTGGTTTCTTCATTTTATGTGATTAAACTTTGCAATGAGCAAACACAGGCAAAGACAACAGGTCTAGCTTGTAAATTAATTGGGAGACTGTGTTGCTTGCTTTCAGTTGTTGCAGAAAGAAATCCCCATAAGGAAGCAACATTTTGCTCTACAACAATACAGTAAGGCATACGTTAGGCCAAATTGCTGAACAGACTGCTCTAGCAGAGTGGTGTTCCATCATAGAACAATATGGTGAAAAGGAGATAGAAGATTCAGTTTGTGTACTAACTAGTGAGCCTAAATGTCACACAGAAAAAGGATTATGTTACTTACCCTGAAAGTATCTGTTTGTGGCTCAAGATTCACATGCTCTGCCATCTAGTGTTGGGTCCAGATGTGTACAAGTTCTTTTTCTTTGAAGTCGTGAGCGGCACGAGCTAAAGTGACCCCCCTCCTCTCAGTGAAACTGTGCATGGGCATCGACTCAATTGTTCGATTGTTTTCCAGCAGTCTGGTGAGAACGGAGTGTAAATGTAGTGCTAGAAATAGATTTCCGCACACATGAAGTGTAATAAAACATTGCAGGTGTCCAGGTGCATGTGAATCTACAGCACTACATGCCACAAACAGTTGCTTACAGGGTAAGCAACATGATTTGTTTGATGGCAGGTGTGGCTGTAGATACACATGTTCTGCATAGACTCTAAACCAGTGCCATCCCAAAAGCAGTGGCTAATCTATGGTTGTTGCAGTGGTCTGAAAAAGAGTACGGAGCACAACTTATCCAACATTTGCTTGTTGCCGTGCGAAAATATCCACACAATAATGTTTAGTAAATGTGTGCAGATTTGACCATGTGGCTGCTTTGCAGATGCCAACTATTGGTATGTTACCCAAAAAGCCAAAGATGCACCTATTTTACGAGTTGACTGTGCTCTAGGAGGTATGGGTAAAACTCTTCTAGCTTTAGCATAGCATGTTTGGATAAATGTAATTATCCATTGTGATATATCTGCTTTAGATATAGCATGCCCTATATGTGGAGGCAAGAAAGCAACACAGAGTTCTGTCAATACAGTACATTAATGCTCCTCCAAGGTGTGTAGAGCTCTTCCTGCAACTGAACCAGGATGAGAAAAGAAAACCGGTAACACAACAAATTAGTTAAGGTAAAAAGTAGAAACAACCTTTGGAAGAAATTTTGGGTTGGTACGAAGGACTACCCTATCCTTATGTATTTGGAAGAAGGGTTCTTCTAAGGTTAATGTTTGAAGCTCACTTACACTTCTTAGAGAAGTGATTGCTACCAAAAAGCTACCTTTCAAGAGAGAAACTGGGCAGACAGTTATGTAAGGGTTCAAACGGCAGTCCCCCATAAGTAAGTACAATGTTAAGATTCAATATTGGTGCTGGAGGTACCCGAGGTGTAATTACTCTTTTAAGACCTGCCATAAATGCTTTAATAACAGGAATTTTGAACAATGTTAAATGTCTGTTTTGTAGATACGCTGCTATTGCTGCAAGGTGCAGTCGTATTGAATTGTATGCTAACCCACAAGTTTGTAAATGTAGCAAATAGCGAACAATATTTTGAATAGTTGCATTAAACTGATCAATCTGCTTGTTGTGACAAACAACAAACCTTTTCCATTCAGCGGCACAGCATGCTCTGGTTGTGGGTTTAAATGCTTCCTTAAGAATGGTCATGCATTCTGGAGGCAATTGTAAACATCCAAACTCAGGAGCCAAATTGCAAGGTTGTGTTCTTTGGGATTTGGGTGTCTGATTTCTCCATGGTTCTGTGTGAGAAGGTCTGAGCGTAGGGGAAGCTTCTTGTGTGGAACTACTGAGAGTTTGAACCATGGTTGTCGTGCCCTAGTGAGAGCCACCAAAATGAGTGTGAGAGAGGTCTGCCTGATCTTCACCACAAAGGGAAGGAGAGGGAGAGGCGGAAACACGCATGCAAATATCCCTAACCAACTCATCCATAGAGCATTGCCCTCGAGGATGTAGGAGTCTGGAGCAGAAGTCTGGGCATTTCGAGTTTTTTGCTGTTGCGAACAGATCTATTTCTAGAAATACCCACCGATGGAAGTATATTAATAGGACTTGAGGGTGGAGATCCCATTCGTGGACTCGTTTCTGCTTCCTGCTGAGTAGATTGGCAAGATAATTGTCTGTCCCCAGGAGGTGTCCCGCTTCTTGTGTCTGCACTCTGGTTTAATTCTTCAAATCTGATTCGGAGTCTGAAATCAATAAGGTCTCCTCTTCCGCTGCAGAGCTTCATGGATTTCTTCCTGCGGCTCGATGTCTTGGAGAACAAAGATGTCTCGTGTCTCCTAGTTCTTTTTGCTGCATTTCTTTCCGATGTGCCCGACGATCCTGCAGCGTTTTCTTCGACCAAAATGTTCAACAGGCCTCACAACTTTTTCTATTGTGATTAGGTGATAAACAGAGGTTGCAAACTGAGTGGAGGTCTGAGTGGTAATATTTGGCGTGACAACTGGGACAAAAATGAAAAGCAGCAGCACATTTATTATGCATACCGAGCTATGAATAATGGAGGCCCGACCGGGCAAGGCCCAAAGGCCAGAAACTGAAGTCTGACCCGAGGAAGGGAAATTTGCTTCTTGTGTTCACTGTGTGAGAATGGGACATGAACGAAAACAATAACAATGAGTATGGGATTATAAGTTGTTCCGATGAGAGCAAGAAATGGCCTTCAAATAGAACACCGAAGAACAAGTCCGAACATGATGGCAGAAAAATAATCTAACAATGTTGTCGATGCCCGTGCGCAGTATCACTGAGAGGAGGGGTCACATTACCTCATGATCCTCACGACTTCTTAGAAGAAAAACAACTTGTACACGTCCAAACCTAACACTAGATGGCAGAAGTATGCAGAGCATTTGCATGTACAGCCACACATGCCATCGAACAAATTAATTTTAAATACTTTTGACAAAGGGACAAGAATGCCTAGGTGCTTATGTCCATTTTGTGACTGAAAAAAGTTGTAAATCCAACATTTTATCATGACAGCAAAGAAAGACAAATTAACACAAAGCTATTAGTGAACCACTTTCTCTTTATGAAAGAAAACACATTCTAACCACCCAACAAAAAAAAAACCACATGCCACCAAATAATGTTATTGTGGCAGTAAACTACTGCACAGATTGGCTCACCTAAACCTAATGGAAATAGATGCAGCACAGGGGCAGGCGAAGAGTTCCAGGAGTGTTGCAGACTATGTCCCACGTTGGAAAAAGAGTTGCAGTCCGTCAGTGGTGTGGAAAAACCACCAAAAAGCCTTGGCAAAGGCAAGAGTTGCAGAGGAAGAGTTGCCAAGCTGCTGGGGACCAGGAAGGTCCAAGGGGACTCAACCCAAAGAAGGGAGTCCCAGGTGACACTTGACAGTGAGGAGAGACAGAAGTCGAGGAAGCAGCCCCCACAGGCAATCCACACGCAGCAGGCACAGGAGTCAGTGAGGCCCACTCAGCACACGGAGGAGAGTCCCACGTCGCTGGAGCAGCAGGCAGAAGACTGCTTTACAGGGAAGAGTGCTGTAGGCTGGGGCTACACAGAGCCTGAAGATCCTTTGGAAGAGCAGCCAACAAGCCTTGGTAGTTGCAACAGTCTGGGTGTACTGTCCCGCAAGGAGAGGCAAAGACTCACCAACTCCCAAATTGGACAGCTGGTAGAAGGGACCGAGGGGACCACTCCAGACCACCACCTGTGTTGCGGGATCCAGTCAGAGTTGCAGGAGGGAGGATCCACACGGTCGGTCGTCGATGCAGTTAGTGTCTGCGGATGCAGGGGAGTGACTCCTTCATTTAAAGGGAGATTCCTTCTTGCTTCTTGGTGCAGACTGAAGACTTGCAACCCTCAGGGGATTCACAGCCGGGGAAATGTAGCATTTGCTGGAAGAAGCTGGAGAACAAATGCTGCAGAGCGAAGTTGTCACTGGACATGCAGATTGTAGGTTCCTGTGAAGTCCTGTTGCGGTTCCAGTGGCCAGAAGTCAAAGTAAACGTTGCAGAGGAGTCTTGCTGGAATCTTGCACATCGCATCTAAAGACCCACCCAAGAGAGAGACCCTAAATAGGGGGATTAGTCACCTAGCAGGGTGACCCCCTATCAGGAGGGGGCTGACATGTCACCTGCCTGACTTGGCCACTCAGATGTTCCCAGAGGCCTCTGCCCACCTTGGATTCAAGATGGCAGAATCAAGTGGGCACCTGGAGGAGCTCTGGGCACCACCCCTGGGGTGGCGATGGACAGGTGAGTGGTAACTCCCCTTTTCATTGTCCAGTTTCACACCAGGGCAGGGACCTGGGATCCCTGGACTGGTGCAAACCAGTTTATGCAAAGAGGGCACCAATTGTGCCCTTCAAAGCATACTAGTGGCGTGAGGAGGCTGCCCCTCCCAAGCCATGTAACACCTATTTCCAAAGGGAGAGGTTGTTGCTTCCCTCTCCCAAAAGAAAACCTTTGTTCTGCCTTTCTGGGCTTGAGCTGTTCATGCAGCCGGAGTGCAGAAACCTGTCTGCAGGATGGCAGCAGTGCGGGCTGCCAGGGAAAACCCTGCAAACTGGTAGGAGCAAAGCTGGGGGTCCCCTAAGGAGCCCCCAGAGTGCATGGAATCATACAACCAATACTGGCAACAGTTTTGGGGTATGATTCAGACATGTTTGATGCCCCAATGCCCTGGGTACCATATACTAGGTACTTACATAGGGGCACCAGAATGCCAATTGTGGGGTGCACAAAGTCCGGAACAACCACATTTAGAGGGAGAGAGCAGAGTCACTATGGTCCTGATTAGCAAGATCCAAGTGACCACAGTCAAAAACACACTGACAGCAGGCAAAAAGTGGGGGTAACCATGCCAAAAAGAGGGGAACTTTCCTACAGTGACGTATTGCCCAACGCCAAATAGTCTAAGATAGGCGTGATAACTGTAAAGAGTGTGCCACCCCCTGTTTTTGATGATAATACATGGATGTCATGTTGTCCATCTGGACTAAAACAATCTTGCCTATCAGGCAAGTCAATGCTAGGTGAAAAGGTTAAAGCTATAGGTAGTTGATGTGGAGACCCTGGTGTTTGGTGTCCCAGAGACCCTAAACTGTGAGATCCATTAGGTGAACATTCCATCCTGTGAGGGATAAGTCCCCTGTGAAAATTATCTGGTGAACAGGGTCGAGAAATAGCTGCTCCTTTGAAAGGTTGTGTGTGTTCCACCAGTGCACAGTGATGTGTGCGGCTGTCTACCAATACTAGATCTTGTAAGTGACCCCGTGACTGAGACCACTGGCGCGCCAGACATTCCTGCAGCGGACACATGTATTATCGCGCATGTGGCAGTATGGCAATGCAGGATACCATCATGCCTAACAGCTACATAACTGTTTTGACAGTTGTGTTGATTGGGTTGAAATTGATGTAGCAGTATTTGGATGTTTTGAATCCTGGCTGCATTTGGGTAGGCTAATCCCACTTCTGTGTTGAGAATTGCCCCCAAGTACAGCTGAGTCTCTAAAGGTTGCAGATGTGATTTCTGCATGTTGTTGCTAAATCCTAGTTGATGGAGAAGATCTAAGGTAATCTGGGTGTGATGGTGAGACATAGCAAGAGTATTGGCTTTGATGAGCCAGCCAGGATACATGAAGACTTGAATGTTCTGTCTGTGTAGCTGTGCTACTTTTTCTACTGCGTGGCACTTGAGGTACTGACTCCGAATGAGAGCACCATGAACTGATAATGTTTGCCAGGTATAACAAACCTGAGGTTTTTGCAGTGTCTGGGTGGACTGTGATGTAAACGTAGACATCCTGTAAGTCCAGTGCTGAGAAAGTGACCTTGTTGGAGAGTTGAGACCACATCCTGGAGGGCGACCATGTGAAAGTGCTCTGACAGTATGCAGTGACTTAAGGGTCTGAGGTCCAGAATAGACCGTAGTGTTCCGTCTTTTTTGGGGATTAGGAAGTATAGGGAGTACACTCTCGAACCTTGATGTTGAAGAGGGACGGGCTCTATGGCTCCTTTGAGTAACAGAGCCTGCACTTCCTGTTTGAGCAGGGTTTGCTGTACTGACAAGAGGCGGTGTTTTCAAGGTGGAATGTTTGGACAGGTGGTTATGAGCTCCAGACAATACTCATGCTGGATAATGTCCAACACCCACTGATCAGATGTTATGTTTTTCCAGGTGGGGAAGAAATAAAGTAATCATCCCCAGACAGGTGTAAAGTGACCGGGGGGAGGAGAGCATGAAGAATCTGAAGGGAGTCAATGGTCTGAGGTGGATGGTGCAGAATGGGAGGAGGTACCTTTACCACAATCTTTATAGTTGTTTCCTCTGTATGAACCTCTGTAATAGCCCTGTGATGGGAAGGACTGGCTCAGTAATAGGAGGTAGAGGCATCTAATGTTGTTTTGACTCCCGGTTAATATGAGAGATGTTGAAAGGAGTCATGAAGAATGGGAGTTTGTAGTACTAACGCTTGGTCCATTTGGGGACCAAACAGGTGTTCTTTATCGAATGGAACATTCAAAAGTGTTTGCTGAACCTCTGGCTTCAAGCCAGAGGTTCGTAGTCAATCGTGTCTTCTTAGCTACACACTTGTATTGATGTCTCTGGCAGTAGTGTCTGCCAAATCTAGGACGCACCTGATTGAGTTATTAGAAATAAGTTTGCCCTCCTGTACTATTTCATGGCCCATTTTTTGTACTCTTATGGAAGATGTTGGAGGAGTTACTCCATCTCATCACAGTGAAGCCTACAGTATCTTGCCAATGATTTCTTGTGTGTTGGCAATTCGCCAGTGATTGTTGACTTGTATTGCCACTCTTCTCTGAGACATCAATGAGCTTAGACTCCTTATCGGATGGTGGTGCGTCAGCTGTGGAGTGTAAATTAGCCCTTTTGCGAGCACTAGACACCACCAGTGAGTCAGGAGGAAGCTGGCTTCTGAAATAAAAAGGGTCTGAGAGTGCTGCCTTATACTTTTTGTCAACTCTGGGTTGAATAATGCATCCCCGCACTGGGCCCTAAAGATTCCGTCTGTGTGACGCAGCATTCCCTTAAACATAGGGAGGTTTTGGGATGCCCTATGAGTGCTGGATAGTGTTTTGAAGAGGAAATCATCATAGACAGGGTCTTTCTGTAGTAGCACCTGGTGGTATGCTGCTGCCTTACCAATGCATTTCTGAAAGGATGTTGCATCATCAGGCGGTGATGGCTTGGCCAGTACAGATCTGGTTCGGTATTTCCCAGAGGACCGATATCATACTTTTCCTAAGGATCTGTAGGCTGTGTTGTGCCTTATGTGTCATCTGCCCCATCCAAGATCAACTGGGAAGGACTGTGGGGATCCCTGTGGTGTGATGTTCCTGGGGTCACCATGTGAATGGGGTGGTGGTGTAGTGGGGAGTGGAGGAGGAAGAGGAGGAGGAAGAGGAGGCTGCAGAGGACTGGTCGCAATGTCCCTCTCCCTTTTGGCAGGCACCAGCAGTTCTATAGCCTCTTCAAAGAAGAGATGGCGCATTAATGGCGCCAACTGCACAGGTTTGGCCAAGATACAGCCAGTAATTGGTTTAATATGCAGTTTTTTTTGTTTAGGATCGAGCCACTCCTGCATTGTGTAGAGGCTCAGTTCTGGAGCCATTTTCGGTGCTGGTATTGTAGGTTTCGGTGACAAAGAAGATTTAGGTTTCAGTGCTGAAGTGCTCGAGGCTGCGGCAGTTGATGCTGGAGTGCTCAGAGCTGAAGAGGCATATGGACGACTCAGTGAAGCAGCTGGTCGGCTCGGTGCAGAAGAGGATGGTTTCAGCTTTCCTTTTGGTGCAGAGCCAGAGGACAGGGCATCCACAGAGGATATTCAGTGCCTACCATGGCCTGTTGGCAGTGGTGGCCGGGGAGCCATATATTCGGTCGGAACTGTGAAAGCTGAATTAATTACTAATACATTTGTAGTGATTAATGGCTGGGAATCTACATGAATTAGGCTAACAAGAAAATAATTTGTACCTTGGAGAATGTGCCCACTTGAGTGGCCACCATGTTGCGTGTAATTATTAATAGTGAATTCACATTTTCTAGTTGGATTATGTGCACATGTAGAATAAAATCTATTAATAGGTTATACTAATATATTAATGTTACGTATTTGCTTAAATAATGTTGAGCTTTTGATTAATTACAAGGTTTTTGCCTAGTAGACCAAGCCTCATGTTAAGTTCCCTGGCCCAATAAATGTTTGTAAATGTCTTGTGAAAGCCAAGAATTAATATTGCTGTGTTCACACTGTTCTGACCAAGCGATTTGTAAATTTCAAATTTTCTCATGAGAACTGCCGGTGGAAATATTCTGTACTGGAAGTTGTTACTTTGTAAATTTGATGCGTAAGAAAGATGTTCCCAGGAGCTAACAATTGGTGCACTGAGTACAGCTAGGACTGCAAGAAAGAAGTAACCTGACGATGGGAACGGGAGATGAGGAGCCAATCATCGACGCGTGAAAGACTGTTTAGTTATGTTGTAGATTTAAGTTTTAATCGCTATTAGTCCTACTGCAACCGTGCAATTTCCTGATCAATGATGGCATGAGAAAATGCTTTAGAGGATTTAGTATATCCAGATCATACTTTGCAGAACAGTTAGCCACTTTCCATTTTTCATTTTGCCATTTGCCAGTTTTCCATCTTTCCTGCCACCTTAGTTCATTCTGTTCTACTCTTGTCCGAATCCTGTTCATAGTGCACTGCAATTCCAGATGTGTCTTTCCCCTTAACCATCCTCATAGAGAAAATTATGTTAATGCGGATTTCTTTTCTATTATACCCATCCTCATAGAGAGGTTGTGTTAATGTTGATTCCTAGCTTGATAACCATCCTCATAGGGAGGTTGTATTAATTCTGATTCCTTAGCTGATTGACTTTTTATGGTTCAGTAAACTTAGAGCCCAACCATGGCTGAGCCATTTCCTTTCATTGCCTGTTGCGGACGCTGACCAGACGGATGTCCAACTGCGAAGAGATCACATCTTGCCGAGTCATTTGAGGAGAGGTATACTGAAACGCTATTGCTTCTGCTGAATGTTTTACTCTCCTTGTAGGTACCAACTGCTATTTTGATAAAGCCCTAGTTAGTTGTTTTCCTAATTAACTTGTGACTAAAATGACTTTTGCAAGAAGTCCAAATATGCCATTGTAATCAGAGGGTTAGTCAAGAGTGTCACGTGCTTATAAATGCCATTAATGAAAAATTGATTTTATTCACCTGTTGAATCTAAATGTATGGTATCTCTGTTGTTCAGTTACTGATGCTATTAATTTCTACTGTAACTCTTAAGTGTCTAATTATCAATGCACTAGTAAAACTGAGATTCAACGTTTGTTAACCGGTGTTTTTGTATATGCATTTCATTTGGTTTAGAGACTACTTTACGTGATATTGGCATTGTTAATGGGAAATATACATTCTAAATTTTACCAAAAGTTGTGGTTATTCATGGCCACATGGGTCATGGTGCGTAGAGATTACAGACTCCAAAGTCGTTTAAAACAGATGTTATTCATGTTATGTTGTTACTGACCAGAGTTTGAGTAAAGATTGTGTAAAGAGTGGAATCAATGAAGAGTAGACAAAAGGTCCATCGAACCTCTAACGCGTCCCCTTATAAATAAATTATAAATGACCAATAAGGCCAGACGCGGTCACAGAACCAAGACTTTTTGGGCTGCTGGACGGGGGCATGGGTACTCAGTAGGCAGACCCAAAGGAAGGTCCTCCTTCCTCTCGACATCCTGTTGGCCAAAGATGTCGGGCGTCTCTTCCGTGTCCTTGTGCTGCAACTCTCTGCAACGCAACCTTCAATCCCATTGAGTCTTATGATCTGAAAGATCGACAGGCCTTGCAATCATCTTCTTTATGATCAGACAACAGGCATAGGTTGCCAACCTGATGGAGAACAGTTCTCGGGTACTTAGCATGGCAGCTAGGACAAAATCTGAATGGAATCCGTTCCATTAGCAGTGTATTGCTAGTGGGAGCTGATGGGATGGAAGGTAGGCCCTGAAGAGTGAGGCCCGAAGGCAGCGGCTGGAGCACATCTGTAGAAAAGCACCCTTTTTGACATGGTTAGCCCACACTATTTGTCTGGGTGTTGATGTGGCTTTGACTGTTAGTGCACTGGGTCCCTCCCAATCAGGTCCCTAGTGCCAGATGTCTTTCACCAAAACTTCACAGTTGGTTTGCACAACTGGTTAACTCCTTAGATACCACTGTAAGACCCTAGTAAATGGTACCCCTGGTACCTAGAGCCTGGGGTACTAAGGAAGGTCTCTGAGGACTTCAGCGCCAGTTGTGCCACCCTCAGGGTCCCCTAACCCAACCCACACAGTGCTGGCACTGCAGACTGTGTGTGTTGGTGGAAGCTAAATTCAAAACACATCCTGTCACACGTCCCTGTGTGCCAGATCCCCATCACCGCATTTGCCAGGCATAAGTCAACCATAAAGCAGGGTGCATACAGGCACATGTGAGGGCATATATGCATGAGCAGATATGACCCTGCTATGTCTATGTGGACTCAGATATAGTAAGTGCACAGGGAAGCTATTTTAAATTCATGTGCTGGACACTGGTCATTACGAGTTCCCCAGCTACATGATGGCTTCTCTGAATCCTGTGATGTTTGGTGTCACACATCTCAGTATAATAAACCCTCACTGACCCCTCTGTTTGCATTTAAAATAAAATGCAAACAGAGGGCACCTTAGAGGTTCCCCATGAAAACCTACCAACTACTAGTGTGTTGACTGACTGGTCCTGACCAGTTCAGCCACCACAGACATATTTCTGTCTCCCTAAGGTGAGAGCCAGCACTCGAAGGCCTGAAACAAAAGCCTGCACTGGGCATAGGTGTGACCGCCTTGCCCAGGCAGGATGGACATTCCAGAGCAGGGAGCATCATAGGCCTTGCCACCTTTGTAATGCAACCAAGGCATATCCAAATAGCACAGATGACCAACCCATTTGTCCTCACCCCACTCTTGGCAGCAGCAAATGGGGAAAATTAGTTAAATTAGGAGTAGTGCCACTTAATGCCAGTCCCACCCCTAAGATGAACGACCTGAAGTGGCCACTACTTTTCAAATCCCTCCATCCTGCTTGGAAGGAATTAAGCCACTAAGGTTTGGGCTATGCCCACTTCCCAGGAGATGTGGTCAAAAGAAGGGTGTAGTCACCCTAAAGGTGGTCAGCCCATTCGCTCCTGCCTGGCACTCCCTGTAACCCCAAAAATCAAAAGGGGACTAAATAATGGGAGGTTTAAGATAAAACAAGAAAATGTTCCTGTGCACAGTACTCCCTTATAAATAGCACAACAATGAATGCACAGTTCCATAAAAAACAGAGTGAGAATTAATCCCAGTATGGGAAAGACAAGCAGGTCCCAGAAAAAATCCTAGATCTGGAACTAGAGCCCTCACTCACCAAATAGTGACATTCTTCATCATCGGGCTTTGTTCCTCGTCAGGCCGGAACTGCAATGCCCGACGGGCCCCTCAAGGGGGCTGTAGGAAGTTGGCTCTGTTTAAACTATCTCAAAGTAAGAGATAGTGTGCACAGAGTCCAAGTGTTCCCCTTAGAGGTAAGATAGTGGCAAAATTAGATAATTCGAATGCTCTATTTTGTAGTAGTGTGGTCGAGCAGTCGACTTATCAGAGGGTAGTATTAAACATATGTTGTACACTCACAGGCAATAAATGAGGAACACACACTCAAAGACTTAACTCCAGGCCAAAAGATTTTATACAGAAAAATATATTTTCTTAATTTATTTTTAGAACCACAAGTTGAAGATTTGAAGTAAATACATAAAATGCAAGGTACCCCACACAGGTAAGTTAGGAACTTTGAATTAGAGCAATAACATATACAGTTTTTGTTAAAATGGCAATAAGCTATTTTGAAAGTAGACAGTGCAAAAATCAACAGTTCCTGGGGGAGGTAAGTAATGGTTAGGTTGTGAGGTACGTAAGACACTTACAAGTCTCAATCCCTGGGCATAGGCAGCCCACTGTTGGGGGTTCAAGGCAACCCTAAAGTTACCACACCAGCAGCTTAGGGCCGGTAAGGTGCAGAGGTCAAAGAGGTGCCTAAAACACATAGGTGCCTATGGAGAACAGGGGTGCTCCGGTTCCAGTCTGCCAGCAGGTAAGTATCCGCATCCTCGTGGGGGGCAGATCTGGGGTGGGGGATTTGCAGTGCCCTGGGGGGGGGGGGGGGACACAAGTAGGCACACAAAACACACCCTCAGCGGCACAGGGGCGGCCGGGTGCAGTGTGCAAAGCAGGCGTCTGGTTTTGAATAGGAATCAATAGAGGGACCCGGGGGGTCACTGGCGGTGCAGGCAGGGCACAGGGTGCCTTCTCGGGTCAGCCACCATCTGGGCTAGGCAGAGGGTCGCCTGGTGGTCACTCCTGCACTGAGGTTCGGTTCCTTCTGGTCCTGGGGGTGCAGTGCTTGGTCCAGGCGTCAGGTCCCTTGTGACAGGCAGTCGCACGGTCAGGGTGAGCCTCTGGATTCTCTCTGCATGTGTCGCTGTGGTGGTCCAGGGGGGTGGTCTCGGGCTACACACAAGGTCACAGTCGCCTGGGAGTCCTCCCTGTGGTGTTGGTCATCTGGATCTCAAGCAGGGGGCATCTGGTGCAGAGGGTGAAGTCTCACGCTTCCGGCAGGAAGAGTGAAGCCCTTTAAAAGTTGCAAAGTTGTTGCTGGGGTTGAGCATAGCCACTGCTCACAGGAGTTTCTTGGTCCTTAGGTTCCGGGCAGTCCTCTTTGGCTTCAGAGGTCGCTGGTCCCTGTTGGATGTGTCGCTGTTGCAGTTTTTCGAGTCAGGAGACAGGCCGGTAGGGCTGGGGCCAAAGCAGTTGTCTTCCGTCGTCTCTGCAGGGCTTTCACATCAGCAGTCCTTCTTGTTTCAGGTTGCTGGAATCCGAGTTCCTGGGTGCCACTAAATACTACATTTAGGGGTGTGTTCAGGTCTGGGAGGGCAGTAGCCAATGGCTACTGTCCTGGAGGGTGGCTACACCCTCTTTGTGCCTCCTCCCTGAGAGAAGGGGGGGGGGGCACATCCCTAATCCTATTGGGGGAATCCTCCAAACGGAAGATGGAGGATTTCTAAAGGCAGGGTTCACCTCAGGTCAGGACACCTTAGGGGCTGTCCTGACTGGTGGGGGACTCCTCCTTATTTTTCAGCCTTGCCACCAAAAGTGGGGGCAGTGGCCCGAGGGGTGGGCATTTCCACTAGCTGGAATGCCCTGTGGCGCTGTAACAAGTGGTGAGCCTTTGAGGCGCTGTAACAAAGGGGGTGAGCCTTTGAGGCTCACCGCCAGGTGTTACAGTTCCTGCAGGGGGAGGTGAGAAGCGCCTCCACCCAGTACAGGCTTTGTACCTGGCCACAGAGGGACAAAAGCACTCTCCCCATGTGGCCAGCAACTCGTCTGGTTGTGGCAGGCTGGCAGAAACTGGTCAGCCTAACACTAGAATTCGGATTGGTATTCAGGGGGCATCTCTAAGATGCCCTCTGGGTGCACTTTACAATAAATTCCACACTGGCATCAGTGTGCATTTATTGTGCTGAGAAGTTTGATACCAAACTTTCCAGATTTCAGTGTAGCCATTATGGAACTGTGGAGTTCGTGTTTGACAAGCTCCCAGACCATATACTCTTAATTTGGCTTAGACACTGTAGGGACATAGTGCTCATGCACGTAAGTCCTCACCTGTGATATAGTGCACCCTGCCTTAGGGCTGTAAGGCCTGCTAGAGGGGTGACTTAAGTATGCCACAGGCAGTGTGAGGTTGGCATGGCACTCTAAGGGGAGTGCCATGTCGACTTAGTCATTTTCTTCCCACCAGCACACACAAGCTGTGAGGCAGTGTGCATGTGCTGAGTGAGGGGTCCCCAGGGTGGCGTAAGACATGCTGCAGCCCTTAGAGACCTTCCCTGGCATCAGGGCCCTTGGTACCAGGGGTACCACTTACAAGGGACCTATCTGAGTGCCAGGGCTGTGCCAATTGTGGAAGCAAATGTACAGTTTAGGGAAGGAACACTGGTGCTGGGGCCTGGTTATCAGGGTCCCAGCACACTTACAATCATAACTTGGCATCAGCAAAAGGCAAAAAGTCAGGGGGTAACCATGCCAAGGAGGCATTTCCTTACAGATGCTCTTTGCCGGAGATCTTTTGTAGGGATGTTAGCCGATGGGTGAATGCAATTATGTAGGATTGGTGAAAAATGTTGTTAAAAATTACTAGAGGGCAAAAAAACGCAGGAAGTATTTATTCAAAATATACATAAAACAGCCTCTGTCATGATTAAAACCAAAAAAGAAGTGGACAAAACAGAAGGTCTATTTTTACCCTATTCATATATAGTGTCAGGTGGTCACAAACTTACTGTAACCCTCCTACATTGAGTATTTAGGTGGCACACCTGAACCCTAGAACTCAGATTTCGACAAGCTAAGAAGACCCAGACAAATAAGAGTTGCACCCGCAGAAGAGGAAAAAAAGAAGCAGCTGACCTGGAACCAGACGCTCCGCATGCCAGCCGACCTCGAGGGATCTTGCACAAGAAGTCAACTCGTTCAGTCTTCAATAAAGACTGAAGTCTATTGTGGGCAGCGGACTTGCCCTGCAAGAAGAAACTCCAAAGAAAAGACTTTGCAGCTGCTGGACCCCAGAAACCCAACACCAGAAGTGACCACTGCACCCAACATCCACGACCCAAGGTGAATTCAACCAATGGTGCCAACAAGGGTCCCCAGTTGACCGGAGACCAAGTCCAGTGTGGTCTCACCCATCTTGGACTTTCCCGAGACGCCTGCAGCCTCTGCACGCAGGCCCCCTCTCTCACAGGCATGTGAGGCAAGACAATCCAACGCCTCTAGCAACTACTTAACCAGTGACCCCCTAACCGCAGCTGAGGTGGGTCATTGGTGCCAACCAAGTCCCCGGCTCCTGAGTCCACCCAAGGTAAACCTCTGCCAGACTCCCTGATGAAGCCTTCAGCCTCAACACACAGGAAGCCCTGGCTGCGAGTGCTCCCGAATGTGAAAATCTAATGCCTAAAGACACACCCTGCATCTGTCGCCCCAGGCACAAGAGAAGAGGACCAAAGGTGAACCTACGTCCCAGAGCAAACCAAGTCTACTACCTACCTGCTTGCTGTCCCCGATTGGCTTCCTAACCAGAGCCTGCGGCCTCTCTTCATGAGAACCAAACTACCATAGGAAACCACCGGGCACCCAACGAATTAATGCACATCTGCACCCGGCTGCCCCAGGGCGGCCCGGTGTGACCTGTTGATGTGTTTCTCATCAGTGCCCAGTACTTACCTCAATTCCCAGAGATTGGATTTGTAAGTTGTTGTTAATCCTGTGTTTGCTGAACAATGTTTTCCTCCATAGGATAACATTGAGAGAACTCAAAAAATTGTCTATTTCTGAAACTGCAAAATATTTATGCTTAAAAGTCTACTAACCTGATTACGAGGTTCTGGGGTTTGAAACGTACATAAAAATAATTGTTTTTTTTTAAACTGGTCTTAGATTTATTCTTTGAGTATGTGTCTCATTTATTGCCGGAGTACAACAAATGCTTACAAAAAGCATTAGTCCTACCTACTTATGCCTCTGCAATACCAATTGGGAATCCACTGGATTCTCTGCCCAGTGTACTTCATTTTAGTGCATTATATAGAACCATCTTCCTACCTCATCGAAATGACGAGTGATCATTTTCTATCTTCAATACCCAAGGATGGATGCACGATTGAGAACAATACCAAAGAGCGTGGAGATGAACAAACCAAAAGGAGACTGAAGCAGTCTCCAACCAGAGTGCAGTAGAACTCGTCCAAACCTGACGGCGGGAAGATAACAATCTAACAATGGAATCGATGCCCATGCATATTATCACCAAGAGGAGGAGTCACTTTACAAAGTGACTCTAAGGCTTCTTGGAAGAGAACCAACTTGCACACATTTGGACCCAACACTAGATGGCAGGAGTATGCACAACATGTGCAACTTCAGCCACACGTGCCTCAAACAAGTAACTTAATGGTGTTGGCAGATATTTAGTATGTCCAGGGAGGCTTGTCCACGGGAAAATACCAGCCCGAGAAAAGGAGAACACCATCTTAGACCGCAAGTATCTGTGAAATTCAATAGACTTCAGCAATCTTTCGGCCAGATGCACAATGTGGAACCTTAACCTCCTCACAGATAGTTCATTCACTACCAGCATCTGGCATGCTGCCCAAATGTTAGGATCAAAGGCCCCACTTATGATAGACATGGGCCTGAAGAATAAGCTACTTACTTGGGTAACACTTTATCTGGTAGAGGTGTATTCTAGTTGCTGATTCCTTACCTTAGAATTTCCCCCAGGCAGCAGTCTGGAACTGGAGATTTGTCTCGAGCAGTACCCCTGCGCACCGTCCAGTGGCTTCGGTGTTGTGTGCACCAGACATGACATCGCAGGACCAATAGAGGCGCAATCTTGACGCGCTGATGTCAGTTTCTTTTCACAACTTTCCATGCCAAAAGCACAGTGACATTAAGAACATTGACCACGGGTGCGTCAAAAACTGGGGCCCTGAAAGTGAAGTCCCTGCCCCTAGCAATCAGTACGCAGAATGGGGAGGATGGGTGGGTCGGTAAGGAATCTGCAATTAGAATGTGTCTCCACCAGGTAAGGCGTTACTGAAGATAATTAGGTTGCTCGTCTGATAGAGATTTCTAGTTGCAGAGTTTTTTTTGTTTTTGTTTTACCTTAGAATCGAAACCCAAGCAAAACCATCCTCAAAGTTGGGTCTGCAAACCAAGATCATATAAGGAAGTCCTGCAGGACTGAATAGGCAAAGTACTGGTCCCTTTGGACCCGTCTGTCCAGGCAGTATTTGGTGAACGTGTGTAAGGATGCCCATACTGCTGCCTGACAGACATCCAGGACTAGAACTCTGCATGCTAATGCAGTGGTTGCAGCTCTCACTCTGGTAGAATTAGCACGCAAACCCTCTGGGGGGCTGCTTTTTAGCCAAAGCATAGCACATTTTAATACAGAGAACGACCCATCTGAAGACGGTTCTCTTCTGCACTGCCTGACCTTTCTTTGCACCCAGCTAACCAATCCATAGTTGATCATCTACCTGGAACTCTTTGGTACAATCAAGGTAGAATGCCAACGCTCTTTTTGGGTCCAGGCGGTGGAGTCTCTCCTCTTCCGTAGAAGAATGTGGGGTGCATAAAAAGTAGGCAAGGTGATGGATTGGTCTACATGAAAGACCTTTACTAATTTCGGCAAAAAGGAAGCCCTAGGGCAAAGCACTACTTTGTCAAGTGTCACTCACCCTGTAGGCAGAAGTAAAGGTCACAAGGAGGGCTGTTTTTAATGTCAGAAGTCTAAGAGGACAATTGCTCAAAAGGAGTGCACACTAGGAATAGCAGAACCAAATTCAAATCCCACTGGGACATGATGAATGGGATGGAGAAAACATGTGGGTAAGACCCTTAAGGAACCTACTAATAGGAGACTTAAAGAGGGTTGGTCAGGTAATCTCAGAAATGCAGATATAGCAGAAAATTACCTTTGAGGGTGCCCAAAGCAGAGCCCTGCTGGCAAATGAAAGTATGAACAAGAGCTCGTTGGGAAGAGGGGCAAGGAAGGGAGTCAGACTTGTCTGTTTATCATGCCACAAATTTATTCCAATGACAGGTGTATAACGTTTTGATGGAGGGATGCCTGGCTGCCAAGAGAATGTTACAGACTTCGGGCAGAAGGTCAAAAACTGTCAACTGCCACTGCTCAATCTCCACACCAGAAGGAGACTGTACAGGTTCAGGTGGAGACCCCCTCCCCTGCAGCTGCGACAGAAGAGCCTCCTAAAGGTGCAGCCAAATTGGAGCATCAATCAACAGCTAGAGATACCAGTCTCTCAGTGCCCAGTCTGGAGCCACAAGGATCATTTGGGTCCAGTTTGAAGGAAAGTGTCCCTTTTTTGGCACGGTTACCCCCCATTCCTACTTTTTGACTGATAGCTGATGCTAACACGACTAAGTGTGTGCTGGGATCCAGTTAAGCAGGCCCCAGCACCTGTGTCCTTTCCCTAAACTGCCACAATTGGCACACCCCCAGCACACAGCTACGTTCCTTGAAAAAGGAACCAGTGGTACCAAGGGCCCCATGGCCAGGGAGGGTCTCTAATGGCTGCAACATGTATTGTGCCTCCTTAAGGGACCCCTAACCAAACATGCATACTGACATTGCAGATTGTGTATGATGGTGGGGGAGAAAAAGGTAAAGTCGACCTGGCATCCCTCCCTGGGTGCCATGCCCACAAACTACTGCCTGTGGCATAGGTAAATCACCCCTGTAGCAGGCTTTACAGCCCTAAGGCAGGATGCACTATTCCCCAGGTGAGGGCATAGCTGCATTAGTAATATGCCCCTACAGTGTCCAAGTCCATTCTTAGACATTATAAGTGCAGTGTGGCTGTCGGAAAGTACCCATTTTTGGCATGGTCACCCCCACGTTTTGCCTCATGTTAGTGTGTTTTGACTGTGTACACTGGGATCCTGCTAACCAGGACCCCAGTAGTGACTGTGCTGTCTCCCTCTAAATGTGGTTATTCCTGACTGTACACCCCACAATTGGCATACTGGTGCCACCATGCAAGTCCCTAGTATATGGTACCTAGGGAATGGAAGTACCAGGGGTACCCCCAGGGGCTGCAGTGTGTATTATACAACTCATGAGAGCTCATACAAAATGTGCCTGCAGGCCTGTCATTGCAGCCTAAATGAAAAGGTGCATGCACCCTTTCACAACAGGTCACTGTACCAGGTCACCATACGTCACCCCTATGGCAGGCCCTCCTAGCCCAGAGGGCAGAGTGCAAGTACCTGTGTGTGAGGGCACCCCTGCATGAGCGCCAGCTCCATTTTCCTGGACTTCGTAAGTGAGGGAAGCTATTTTACCCATGTACTGGACATTGTACTGTAACTGTGTCCAGCTACATAATGGTAACTCCGAACCTGGGCATATTTGGTATCAAACATGTCGGAATCATACCCAAATACTGTTGCCAGTATTGTTTGTACAATTCCATGCACAGAGTCCAAGGGTTCCCCTTAGATGTAAGATAGTGGCAAAAAGAGAATTCTAATGCTCTATTTTGTGGTAGTGTGGTCGAGCAGTAGGCTTATCAGAGGGTAGTGTTAAGCATTTGTTGTACACACACAGGTTATAAATGAGGAACACACACTCAAAGACAATTGCCGGCCAATAGGTTTTTGTATAGAAAAATCTCTTTTCTTAGTTTATTTTAAGAACCATAGGTTCAAGATTACAAACAATACTTTAAATGAAAGGTATTTCACTTAGGTAACTTAGGAACTTTGAATCAGCAAAATAGCATGTACAGTTTTCACAAAAATGGCAATAAGCTATTTTAAAACTAGACAGTGCAATTTTAAACAGTTCCTGGGGGAGGTAAGTGTTTGTTAGTTTTGCAGGTAAGTAAACCACCTACAGGGTTCAAAGTTGGGTCCAAGGTAGCCCACCGCTGGGGGTTCAGGGCAACCCCAAAGTTACCACACCAGCAGCTCAGGGCCGGTCAGGTGCAGAGGTCAAAGTGGTTTATTTTAAGAACCACAGGTTCAAGATTTACAAGTAATACTTCAAATGAAGGTATTTCACTTAGGTACTTTAGGAACTTTGAATTATCACAACAGCATGTACAGTTTTGACAAAAATGGCAATAAGCTATTTTAAAAGTGGACACAGTGCAAAAATCAACAGTTCCTGAGGGGAGGTTAGTAATTGTTAAGTTCACAGGTAAGTAAAACACTTACAGGGTTTAAAGTTGGGTCCAAGGTAGCCCACCGTTGGGGGTTCAAGGCAACCCCAAAGTTACCACACCAGCAGCTCAGGGCCGGTCAGGTGCAGAGGTCAAAGAGGTGCCCAAAACACATAGGCTTCAATGGAGAACAGGGGTGCCCCGGTTCCAGTCTGCCAGCAGGTAAGTACCCGTGTCCTCGGAGGGCAGACTAGGGAGGTTTTGTAGGGCACCAGGGGGGACACAAGCAGGCACAGAAAGTACACCCTCAGAAGCACAGGGGTGGCAGGGTGCAGAGTGCAAACAGGCGTCGGGTTTTGTATTGGAAGCAATGGGGAGACCTAGGGGTCTCTAACGATGCAGGCAGGCACAGGGGGGCTCCTCGGTGTAGCCACCACCTGGGCTAGGCAGAGGGTCGCCTGGGGGTCGCTCGTGCACTGGAGTTCGGTTCCTTCAGGTCCTGGGGGCTGCGGGTGCAATGTTGGTTCCAGGTGTCAGGTCCCTTGTTACAGGCAGTCGCGGTCAGGGGGAGCCTCTGGATTTCCTCTGCAGGCGTCGCTGTGGGGGCTCATGGGGGTCAACTCTGGCTACTCACAGGCTCGTAGTCGCCGGGGAATCCTCCCTGTAGTGTTGGTTTTCCGCAGGTCGAACCGGGGGCGTGGGTACAGAGTAAAAAGTCTCACGCTTCCGGCGGGAAACGTGAAGTCCTTGAAGTTGTTTCTTTGTTTCAAGAAAGTTGCAGAAGGTTGAACAGAGCTGCTGTTCACTGAAGTTTCTTGGTCCTTTGGGTGCAGGGCAGTCCTCTGAGGCTTCAGAGGTCGCTGGTCCCTGTTGGATGCGTCGCTGTTGCAGTTTTCTTCGAAGTTGGGAGACAGGCCGGTAGGGCTGGGGCCAAAGCAGTTGTTGTCTCCGTCTTCACTGGAGGGCCTCAGGTCAGCAGTCCTTCTTTAGGTTGCAGTAATCTAGTTTCCTAGGTTCTGAGGGGCCCTAAATACTGAATTTAGGGGTGTGTTTAGGTCTGGGAGGGCAGTAGCCAATGGCTACTGTCCTTGAGGGTGACTACACCCTCTTTGTGCCTCCTCCCTGTGGGAAATGGGGCACATCCCTAATCCTATTGGGGGAATGCTCCATCCACAAGATGGAGGATTTCTAAAAGTAAGGGTCACCTCAGCTCATGACACCTTAAGGGCTGTCCTGACTGGTGGGTGACTCCTCCTTGTTTTTCTAATGATCTCCTCCAGCCTTGTCGCCAAAAGTGGGGGTAGTGGCTGGAGGGGCGGGCATCTCCACTAGCTGGGATGCCCTGTGGCGCTGTAACAAAAGGGGGTGAGCCTTTGAGGCTCACCGCCAGGTGTTACAGTTCCTGCAGGGGGAGGTGAGAAGCACCTCCACCCAGTACAAGCTTTGTTCCTGGCCACAGGGTGACAAAGGCACTCTTCCCCATGTGGCCAGCAACATGTCTGGTGTGTGGCAGGCTGGCAAAAACTAGTCAGCCTACACTGGAAGTTGGGTATGTTTTCAGGGGGCATCTCTAAGATGCCCTCTGGGTGTATTTTACAATAAATTGCACACTGGCATCAGTGTGCATTTATTGTGCTGAGAAGTTTGATACCAAACTTCCCGGTTTTCAGTGTAACCATTATGGTGCTGTGGAGTGGTTTTGCTTAGACACTGTAGGGACATAGTGCTCATGCACATTTGCCCTCACCTGTGGTATAGTGCACCCTGCGTTAGGGCTGTAAGAGGGGTGACTTACCTATGCCGCAGGCAGTGTGAGGTTTGCATGGCACTCTGAGGGGAGTTCCATGTCGACTTAGTCATTTTCTCCCCACCAGCACACACAAGCTGTGAAGCAGTGTGCATGTGCTGAGTGAGGGGTCTCTAGGGTGGCATAAGACATGCTGCAGCCCTTAGAGACCTTCCCTGGCATCAGGGCCTTTGGTCCCAGGTGTACCAGTTACAAGGGACTTACCTGGGTGCCAGGGTTGTGCCAACTGTGGAGACAAAGGTACAGTTTAGGGAAAGAACACTGGTGCTGGGGCCTGGTTAGCAGGGTCCCAGCACATTTTCAAGTCATAACTTAGCATCAGCAAAGGCAAAAAGTCAGGGGGTAACCATGCCAAGGAGGCATTTCCTTACAGTACCCCTGTGTACTGTGACTCTTGCAGCTACCAAAGCTTGTTTGTTCTTCCTCCAAGGGATCTTCAGGCCCCGTGTAGCCCCGGCCTCCAGCACTCTTCCCTGCAAAGCACAGTCTCCTGCCTGCTGCTCCAGCGACGTGGGTCTCCACTCCAGTATGTTGAGTGGGCCTCACTGGAACTCTTGTGCTTGCTGCCTGTGGGTCTGCCTCCTCAACTTCTGGCTCTCCTCACTGCTGAGGGTCGCCTAGGACTCCCCTTCTTGGGTTAAGTACCCCTGGATCCTCCTGGTCCCCAGCAGCTCTGCAACTGTTCTGCAACTCTTGCCTTTGTCAAGGCTTGTTGGTGGTTTTTCCACACCACTGACGGACTACAACTCTTCTTTTGACGTGGGACATCACTACTGGAACTCTTCTCCTGCTCCTGTGCTGCATAGCTGACTCCTGGCCTTCACTGTCGACCTGGTCCTGCATCTCCTGAAGGGTGGGTAGAGTCTCCTGCCACAATCAGGCACTGGAACTGGACTTGGTCCCCTTCATTTGCAGGTCCCCTTCTGTCAGGATCCATCTTCTGATTCTTCCAGTCTTCCAAGTTTACCTGTCGGTTTGGGCAAAAACCACATACTTACCTCTTCTCTCCTGGTCACTGGGGAGCACTCTGGTACTTACCTTTGGGTTTCGTAGTTCCTCCAGCTCCCCTCTACAGATTCCACTTCCTTGGGCTGGGGCCTGACGTTCACAATCCACTTAGTATATGGTTTTGTATCCCCCTAGGGTCTACAATGTTTTCTGTTTCACTGTTTTCTTTTGCTTTCTATACCTATTCCTGACTTTTAATGTGTATATAACAGTGTGTTTACTCACCTGCTAGTGGAGTATTGTCTATACAGTAATTTAGTGTTTGTGTTACCATAATAAAGTACCTTTATTTTTGGTACACTGTGTGGTTCTTTCATGTGTGTACGTGCTGTGTGACTACAGTGGTATTGCATAAGCTTTGCATGTCTCCTGAAAAAGTATTGGTTGCTCATCCACAGCTACCTCTAGAGCGCTCTGGCTTCCTAGACACTGCCTTCACCTCACTAATAGGGGTTTCCTGGACCTGGTATAAGGTGATAACACCATAGGTGCTCACCACACACCAAGCCAACTTCCTACAGTGGCCATACTGAGTACATGGGGTGGGAGTGTGTCATTACAAACTCCACAGCTCCATGATGGCTTCACTGAAAACTGTAAAGTTTGGTATCAAACTTCTCAGCACAGTAAACCCACACTGATGCCAGTGTGGGTTTTATTGAAAAATGCACACAGAGAGCATCTTAGAGATGCCCCCTGTATGTCAGCCGGCCTGGTAGAGTAGGACTGACCGGTCTCTGCCAGCCTGCCACTCCCAGACGAGTTTCTGACCACATGGAGTGCCTTTGTGCGCTCTGTAGTCAGAAACAAAGCCTGTCCTGGGTGGAGTGAGTGGAGATGCCTGCCTCCTGGACCAAGCCCCACTTTTGGCAGCAGGTTGGCAGAAAAATGTGTAAACACCGGGAGGTGTGCTCATCCCAGGTGGCCCCACCCATAGGGTTCCTAGAGCCGAGGTGAATCCCTCCTGGCAGGATCCCCCATCTTGCTCTGGAGGCTATTAGCCATTAGGATTAGGAATGTGCCCTGAAGTCGTAGGTATTTACCTGCAAGCTGTTTTCTTTTAAGTGCCCCTGTCTCCATAGGATTCCACTGGGCACCCAACACCATCTTTGACCTCTGCACCCGTCTGGCTCAGTTTTGCTGGTGGTGCACACTTGGTGTCTTCGTAAACTTTGCCCTCTGAACACCCTAACACCTGAACACTGGGATTGTAAGTCGCATACTCACCTGCAAACTGAGTTACTTTTCCTTCCCTAGGACTGCATTGCTTTCTAGGAGAAACTGCACTGCCTACTTTTGGAAATGAAAAGTATTACTTACCTGTAAACTGTTTTACCTGTGAAAGCGAAACAAAGGGAATTTGATATCTGAAAGTGATACATTCTTAAAACTGTAGTTACCTACAACAAACATTGGTGCTAGAAATAAAGTAACAAAGTGTAGGAAACTGGCCTGGAGCTATGCTTAGACCCCTCTCTTACCGAAACCCTAGAGATTTTCCCGACACTTGGTGTATATGTATAACTAGCTAGTAAGTGGTCTTTCCTGTGGAAAGTACCAAGTGACAGAGTGGTAAAGCAATTGCAAGTGCTTATCCCACTGCTTCACCACCAATGTAGGAAGCTGGCCTGGTGTGTGGTGGGTACATATGGTACTTACTCCTTATACCAGGTCCAGGTAGGCCCTCTTAGTGTAGGCAGTGTCTAGAAGCCAGGCTTTCTAGAGCTATCTGTGGATGAGCAGACAAAGCTTATCTAGGAGACATGCAAAGCTCATGCAATACCATTGTAGGTACACAGCAGTTACACACATGAAAGAAAACATTCAGTTGTACAAAAATAAAGGTATTTTATTTTTGGCACAACTCACCACAAAATAATAGACAGGTGACCCACTGCTAGGAGATAGGTATTGCACTAAATATATACACTAGCAATCAGAAATAGGCACAGAAAAGGTTAGAAAACAGTGCAAACAGTAATAACCAAGTGACCCTAGGGAGAGCGTAAACCATATACTAAATAAAATGGAATGTGAACAAGGTACCCCCACCTAGGTAAGTAAGATGTGTAGAGGGGAGCTGGGAGTACTAGAGAACGACAAAGGTAACAGCACCCCACCCCCTCCCCCAGCGACCAGGAATGCAGCAGTAAAACACTGGATTTTACCCAAACCACCCCTAAAGGAGTCAAATAAGAAAAAAGAAGACACCCAGAAAAGACTGTAAGCAAACCAGCAGTGGATTCCTGAAGAAAGAAGATCTGTGGAGAGAGATGACCAATTCCAAGAGTCACAGTGGAGTCCAGGAGGAGTAGGAGCTACTACCCACCCACTGTGGATGGAGGAGTTGGTCGACGGAGATGAACAACAGGTCAGCACTGCAGCCCTGGAGCCAGAGAAGAGTTTGTGATGGATGAAGATGAAGCTCCACGCTGGAAGGAAGATTGCAGACGGGTGTCAGTGAATTCCACCAACAAGCCTTGGCAAAGGCAAACTTGCGGTTAGTGGAAAAGAGGTGCTGCTGGGTACCAGCAAGGCCCAGGAGGACTCAACCCAAGAGGGGGAGTCACAAGGGACCCTCAGCGTTGCATATAGTCCACAGGAACAGAGGCAGCACCCACAGGAGTCCCACAGGATGGGGATACAGGAGTTGCAGAAGAAGCCCATGAAGCACTACTAAAGAGGATCCCACGCCACAGGAGAACCACGCAGGAGGCTGTGGTTTGCAAGATGGAGTGCTGGGGGCTGGAGCTACATGTCGCCTGAAGATCCCTTGGAGGAGATGCAAACAAGCCTTGGTAGCTGCAAGGGGCGCAGTTCATGGGGGTACTGTTCTGCGTAGGAAGGCAAAGGCTTACCTCCACCAAAGTTGGACAGCTGGCAAAGAGGACCAAGAGGACTAGTCCGGACCACCACCATCAGTGATGTAGGATCCATGCAGCTCAGCAGGGGAGGGGATCCATGCAGCCAGTCATCGCTTGTTGTAGGTGCCTGCGGTTGCAGGGGAGTGACTCCTTCACTCCAAAGGCGATTTCTCCTCCTTGCGCAGGCTGAAGAGTTGCAGTCTACTGAGGATGCACCACGAGGAAAATGTTGCAAAGCTGCAGGAACCCTGGAAACAATGTTGCTGAAGAGTCCTTTCATCTTGGAAAGAGCTTGTTGGGTTCTGGAGGTTCCAGTCGCAGTTCCGGAGGCCAGAAGTCAAATCAGAGGTTGCTGAGGGGTCCCTGCTGGTATCTTGCAAGCCAGCAAGACCCACCCAAGAGAGAGACCCTAAATTGCCCCGAAATGGGGATTGGTCACCTAACCAGGTAAGCACCTATCTGGAGGGGGTTCTGACGTCACCTGCCTGGCCACTCAGATGCTCTCAGAGTTCCCTGCCAACCTTAGAAACAAAATGGCAGAACCCAGGGGCCCTATTTAGGATCTCTGGGCACCACCCCTGGGATGGTGATGAACAGGGTAGTGGTCAATCCCCTTTCCATTGTCCACTTTTGCGCCAGAGCAGGGGCTGCGGGTCCCTCAACTGGTGTTGACTGGTTTATGCACAGAGGGCACCAAATGTGCCCTTCAAAGCAAAACCAGTGGCTAGGGGAGGCTACCCCTCCCAAGCCAGTCACATCTATTTGACTTCAAAGGGGGAGGTTGTTACCTCCCTCTTCCAAAGGAAATCCTTTGTTCTGCTTCCTGGGCTTGATCAGATCAAGCAGCAGGAGGGCAGAAACATTTCTGAGGGGTGGCAGCAATGCTGGGGCTCCTCTAAGGAGCCCTCCGAGAGAATGGAATCATACTTCCAATACTTGCAACAGTGTTGGGGTATGATTCGGTCACGTTTCATACCAAACATGCCCAGGTTTGGAGCTACCATTATGTAGCTGGACATAGGTAGTGACCTATGTCCAGTATATATGTAAAATGGCGTCCCAGCACTCTCAAGGTCCAGGAAAGTGGATCTGGAGTTTGTGGGGGCACCTCTGCTAGTGCAGGGGTGCCCTCACACACACAGGTACCTGCACCCTGCCCTCTGGGCTGAGAGGGCCTACCATAGGGGTGACATAGTTACCTGGGTAGTGACCTGTAGTGACAACGGGTGCATGCACCAGTTTCACGCAGGATGCAATGGCAGGCCTGGAGAACCCTTTGCATGGGCTCCTTATGGGTGGCAAAATAACTTCTGCAGCCCATAGGAATTCCCTGGAACCCCAATGCCCTGGGTACCTAGGTACCATATACGAGGGACTTACATGGGGGGTACCAGTATGCCAATTGTGGGAAGAAAAGGTTAGTAGCAACCAAACTTAGAGAAGAGACCATAATCACTCAGTTTCAGGTAAGCAGGATCCCAGTGAACATAGTCAAACACACTGACAACAGGCAGAAATTGGGGGTAACCATGCCAAGAAAGAGGGCACTTTCCTACACAAAGTATATTTTTTGATACATAAAAACAATGGCCATTGGAGTTAGTCATTGAGTATGTGCCTCATTTCTTGAGTGTGTGTGTACAACAAATGCTCAGCACTACCCTCTGAGAAGTCTAACTGCTTGACCACACTACCACAAAAGAGAGCATTAGTATTATCTACTTTAGCCTCTGTAAAGCCGCTGGGGAGCCACTGGACTCTGTGCACACTATACCTTACTTTGCTATAGTATATACAGAGTCAGCTTCCTACACCAGTTATTCGTGATCTTGAGAACTCTGGGCAGAAGTGGTATGGGCAGAAAGGCATAGAGGAGGCCTGGGCTCCACTCACAATGAAAAGTGACACTGAGCGAGTGCTGCCTTGGAAACTCCAATGCGCAAAACTGCAGCCATTGTGAGTTCTCTACAGAGGTGAACAGATCTAACCAAGACTCTCCTCACTGCTTATAAAGACCTTGCACCACCTCTGGGTGAAGTCTCCATTTTTGATCGACTAGGGATTGTCTGCTGATTTAATCTGCTTTGGCGTTCAGAGAGCTTGCCAGGTGTTGAACCACCAAGGAAATGCCCCGATGCTCAAGACATGTCCAGAGGCGCAGAGTCACCTGACAAAAGGTCCACGACACCACCCCGCCATGCTGGTTGCAGAAACAAATGGCAGTGGTGTTGTCAGTGAACACCTGTACTACTTTCCTTTGAGAGATGGAAGAAATGGTTTCAATGCCAGTCGGATCGGCCAGAGCTCCAAAAGGATGATGTGGCGCTCAGATTCCACCGGAGACCAGAAACCTCTGATCACCGCCTCACCCAGGTGGCCGCCCCATCCCAGGAGTGACGCATCTTTAACTACTGTCAGATCTGGCTGGGGAAGGGAGAGTGATATGCCTCTGACCCAACTGCAGTTCATTAGCCACCACGGCAGATCTTGTGCAGTTCCCTCTGAGATTTGGACCATGTCGGAGAGACCTCCCTGATGCTGCGCGCAGTGGAACTTCAGGTCCCATTGGAGAGCCCGCATATGCCATCTGGCTGGTCTCACCAGCAGAATGCAGGAGGCCATGAGGCCCAGCAGCCTCAGTCACACTCACCAGAATCCAGGATAGAGGCTGAAACATCGGAATCATAACTCGAATATCCTGGACTCGCTGCTCGGGAGGATAGGCCCGAAACTATGTCCACAACAGCTCTGATGAAAGGGGGTGTCTGAAACGGAGTCAGGTGTTACTTTGGCATGTTTATAGAGAACCTCAGTGAATGCAGGATGTTCGACGTAGTCTGAAGGTGAGAGAAGACAGCCTGGGGGCAAGCCAGTCTTCTACAGCCAGTCGTCGAGCTAGGGGAAGACTGAAACCCTTAATCTGTGCAGATGAGCTGCCACCACAGCTATCACCTCCGTGAACACCCGAGAGGCATTGCGAAGGCCAAAGGGGAGAACGGTGAAGTGAAAGTGCTTGTGGCCACTGTGAACCCCACAAGTAACATATGTGGGCAGGCAGGACAGGGATGAGAAAAAAAAGCATCATGCAAGTCCAATGCTACCATCCAGTCTACTGGGCCCAGGAAAAATAAGACCTGAGTGAGCATTTTTGTAAGGAAATGCCTCCTTGGCATGGTTACCCCCTGACTTTTTGCCTTTGCTGATACCAAGTTATGATTTGAAATTGTGCTGAGGCCTGCTAACCAGGCCCCAACACCAGTGTTCTTTCCCTAACCTGTACCTTTGCTTCCACAATTGGCACACCCTGGCATCCAGGTAAGTCCCTTGTAACTGGTACCAAGGGCCTTGATGACAGGGAAGGTCTCTAAGGGCTGCAGCATGTCTTATGCCACTCAGCACAGACACACTGCTTGCCAGCTTGTGTGTGCTAGTGGGGATAAAACGACTAAGTCGACATGGCACTCCCCTCAGAGTGCCATGCCAACCTCACACTGCCTACAGGTATAGTTAAGTCACCCCTCTAGCAGGCCTTAAGGCAGGGTGCACTATACCATAGGTGAGGGCATAAGTGCATGAGCACTATGCCCCTACAGTGTCTAAGCAAAACCTTAGACATTATAAGTGCAGGGTAGCCATAAGAGTATATGGTCTGAGAGTGTCATGCACGAACTCCACAGCACCATAATGGCTACGCTGAAAACTGTGAAGTTTGGGATCAAACTTCTCAGCACAATAAATGCACACTGATGCCAGTGTACATTTTATTGTGAAATACACCCCAAAGGGCATCTTAGAAATGCCCCCTGAAAACATACCCGACTTCCAGTGTGGTCTGACTAGTTTTACCAGCCTGCCACACACCAGACATGTTGCTGGCCACATGGGGAGAATGCCTTTGTCACTCTGTGGCTAGTAACAAAGCCTGTACTGGGTGGAGGTGCCTCTCACCTCCCCCTGCAGGAACTGTAACACCTGGCGGTGAGCCTCAAAGGCTAGTGGAGTTGCCCGCCCCTCCAGCCACGGCCCCACTTTTGGCGGCAAGGCCGGAGGAGATAATGAGAAAAACAAGGAGGAGTCACTGGCCAGTCAGGACAGCCCCTAAGGTGTCCTGAGCTGAGGTGACTGACTTTTAGAAATCCTCCATCTTGATTTTGGAGGATTCCCCCAATAGGGATAGAGATGTGCCCCCCCCCTCACCACAGGGAGGAGGCACAAAGAGGGTGTAGCCACCCGCAGGGCTAGTAGCCATTGGCTACTAACCCCCCCAAGACCTAAACACACCCCTAAATCGAGTATTTAGGGGCTCCCAGAACGCAGCAAGATAGATTCCTGCAACCTAAGAAGAGGACTGCTGAGCTGAAAACCTGCAGAGAAGACAGAGACACCAACTGCTTTGGCCCCAGCTCTACCGGCCTGTCTCCCCACTTCTAAAGACACTGCTCCAGCGACGCGTTCCACAGGGTCCAGCAACCTCTGAAGCCTCAGAGGACTACCCTGCATCTAGAAGGACCAAGAACTCCTGAGAACAGTGGCTCTGTTCCCCAAAGACTACAACTTTGCAACAAAGAAGCAACTTTGAAACAACACACGTTTCCCGCCAGAAGCGTGAGACTTTGCACTCTGCAACCGACGCCCCTGGCTCGACTTGTGGATAACAAACACCACAGGGAGGACTCCCCGGCGACTACGAGACCGTGAGTAGCCAGAGTTGACCTCCCTGAGCCCCCACAGTGACGCCTGCAGAGGGAATCCCGAGTCTCCCCCTGACCACAACTGCCTGCTTCAAAGACCCGACGCCTGGTAAAGACACTGCACCGCAGCCCCCAGGGCCAGAAGGATCTGACCTCCAGTGCAGGAGCGACCCCCAGGTGGCCCTCTCCCTTGCCCAGGTGGTGGCTACCCCGAGGAGCCCCCCCCCCCCGCCTGCATCGCTGAAGAGACCCCTTGGTCTCCCATTGAATCCTATTACGAACCCGACGCCTGTTTGCACACTGCACCCGGCCACCCTGTGCTTCTGAGGGTGTACTTTTTGTGTTGACTTGTGTCCCCAACGGTGCCCTACAAAACCCCCCTGGTCTGCCCTCCGAAGACGTGGGTACTTACCTGCTGGCAGACTGGAACCGGGGCACCCCCTTCTTCATTGAAGCCTATGTGTTTTGGGCACCACTTTGACCTCTGCACCTGACCGGCCCTGAGCTGATGGTGTGGTAACTTTGGGGTTGCTCTGAACCCCCAACGGTGGGCTACCTTGGACCCAAACTTGAACCCCATAGGTGGTTTACTTACCTGCAAAAACTAACAAACACTTACCTCCCCCAGGAACTGTTGAAAATCGTACTGTCTAGTTTTAAAATAGCTTATTGCCATTTGTGTGAAACCTGTATATGCTATTTTGCCAATTAAAAGTTTCTAAAGTTCCTAAGTGAAATACCTTTCATTTAAAGTATTGTCTGTAAATCTTGAACCTGTGGTTCTTAAAATAAACTAAGAAAATATATTTTTCTATACAAAAACCTATTGGCCTGGAATTGTCTTTGAGTGTGTGTTCCTCATTTATTGCCTGTGTGTGTACAACAAATGCTTAACACTACCCTCTGATAAGCCTACTGCTCGACCACACTACCACAAAACAGAGCATTATAATTCTCTTTTTGCCACTATCTTACCTTTAAGGGGAACCCTTGGACTCTGTGCATGCTATTTCTTACTTTGAAATAGTACATACAGAGCCAACTTCCTACAGTGTGGGTTTATTGTGCTGAGAAGTTTCATACCAAACTTCCTGGTATTCAATGTAGCCACTATGGACTGTTTTGACAGACTCCAAGACCATATACGTAAAGTACAAGTTACTTACCTTCAGTGTAAGGAAATGCCTCCTTGGCATGGTTGCCCCCTGACTTTTTGCCTTTGCTGATGCTATGTTTACAATTGAAAGTGTGCTGAGGCCTGCTAACCAGGCCCCAGCACCAGTGTTCTTTCCCTAACCTGTACTTGTGTATCCACAATTGGCAGACCCTGGCATCCAGATAAGTCCCTTGTAACTGGTACTTCTAGTACCAAGGGCCCTGATGCCAAGGAAGGTCTCTAAGGGCTGCAGCATGTCTTATGCCACCCTGGAGACCTCTCACTCAGCCCAGACACACTGCTTGCCAGCTTGTGTGGGCTAGTGAGGACAAAACGAGTAAGTCGACATGGCACTCCCCTCAGGGTGCCATGCCAGCCTCTCACTGCCTATGCAGTATAGGTAAGCCACCCCTCTAGCAGGCCTTACAGCCCTAAGGCAGGGTGCACTATACCATAGGTGAGGGTACCAGTGCATGAGCATGGTACCCCTACAGTGTCTAAACAAAACCTTAGACATTGTAAGTGCAGGGTAGCCATAAGAGTATATGGTCTGGGAGTTTGTCAAACACGAACTCCACAGCACCATAATGGCTACACTGAAAACTGGGAAGTTTGGTATCAAACTTCTCAGCACAATAAATGCACACTGATGCCAGTGTACATTTTATTGTAAAATACACCCCAGAGGGCACCTTAGAGGTGCCCCCTGAAACTTAACCGACTATCTGTGTAGGCTGACTAGTTTTAGCAGCCTGCCACAAACCGAGACATGTTGCTGGCCCCATGGGGAGAGTGCCTTTGTCACTCTGAGGCCAGTAACAAAGCCTGCACTGGGTGGAGATGCTAACACCTCCCCCAGGCAGGAATTGTCACACCTGGCGGTGAGCCTCAAAGGCTCACCTCCTTTGTGCCAACCCAGCAGGACACTCCAGCTAGTGGAGTTGCCCGCCCCCTCCGGCCAGGCCCCACTTTTGGCGGCAAGGCCGGAGAAAATAATGAGAAAAACAAGGAGGAGTCACTGGCCAGTCAGGACAGCCCCTAAGGTGTCCTGAGCTGAGGTGACTCTAACTTTTAGAAATCCTCCCTCTTGCAGATGGAGGATTCCCCCAATAGGGTTAGGATTGTGACCCCCTCCCCTTGGGAGGAGGCACAAAGAGGGTGTACCCACCCTCAGGGCTAGTAGCCATTGGCTACTAACCCCCCAGACCTAAACACGCCCTTAAATTTAGTATTTAAGGGCTACCCTGAACCCTAGAAAATTAGATTCCTGCAACTACAAGAAGAAGGACTGCCTAGCTGAAAACCCCTGCAGAGGAAGACCAGAAGACGACAACTGCCTTGGCTCCAGAAACTCACCGGCCTGTCTCCTGCCTTCCAAAGATCCTGCTCCAGCGACGCCTTCCAAAGGGACCAGCGACCTCGACATCCTCTGAGGACTGCCCCTGCTTCGAAAAGACAAGAAACTCCCGAGGACAGCGGACCTGCTCCAAGAAAAGCTGCAACTTTGTTTCCAGCAACTTTAAAGAACCCTGCAAGCTCCCCGCAAGAAGCGTGAGACTTGCAACACTGCACCCGGCGACCCCGACTCGGCTGGTGGCGATCCAACACCTCAGGAGGGACCCCAGGACTACTCTGATACTGTGAGTACCAAAACCTGCCCCCCCTGAGCCCCCACAGCGCCGCCTGCAGAGAGAATCCCGAGGCTTCCCCTGACCGCGACTCTTTGAACCTAAAGTCCCGACGCCTGGGAGAGACCCTGCACCCGCAGCCCCCAGGACCTGAAGGACCGGACTTTCACTGGAGAAGTGACCCCCAGGAGTCCCTCTCCCTTGCCCAAGTGGAGGTTTCCCCGAGGAATCCCCCCCTTGCCTGCCTGCAGCGCTGAAGAGATCCCGAGATCTCTCATAGACTAACATTGCGAACCCGACGCCTGTTCCTACACTGCACCCGGCCGCCCCCGCGCTGCTGAGGGTGAAATTTCTGTGTGGACTTGTGTCCCCCCCGGTGCCCTACAAAACCCCCCTGGTCTGCCCTCCGAAAACGCGGGTACTTACCTGCAAGCAGACCGGAACCGGGGCACCCCCTTCTCTCCATTCTAGCCTATGTGTTTTGGGCACCACTTTGAACTCTGCACCTGACCGGCCCTGAGCTGCTGGTGTGGTGACTTTGGGGTTGCTCTGAACCCCCAACGGTGGGCTACCTTGGACCAAGAACTAAGCCCTGTAAGTGTCTTACTTACCTGGTTAACCTAACAAATACTTACCTCCCCTAGGAACTGTGAAAATTGCACTAAGTGTCCACTTTTAAAACAGCTATTTGCGAATAACTTGAAAAGTATACATGCAATTTTGATGATTTGAAGTTCCTAAAGTACTTACCTGCAATACCTTTCGAATGAGATATTACCTGTAGAATTTGAACCTGTGGTTCTTAAAATAAACTAAGAAAATATATTTTTCTATATAAAAACCTATTGGCTGGATTTGTCTCTGAGTGTGTGTACCTCATTTATTGTCTATGTGTATGTACAACAAATGCTTAACACTACTCCTTGGATAAGCCTACTGCTCGACCACACTACCACAAAATAGAGCATTAGTATTATCTCTTTTTACCACTATTTTACCTCTAAGGGGAACCCTTGGACTCTGTGCATGCTATTCCTTACTTTGAAATAGCACATACAGAGCCAACTTCCTACATTCAGTAAATAAATACCTGGTAGAGACATATTCTAGTTGCAGATTCCTTACCTTAGAATTTTCCCCCAGGCGCCAGACTGGATCAGGAGATTTTTCTTTGAGCAATACCCTTACGCATCAGCAGGTGGCATCAGTGGACTCTGCGGGCGTCGTGGTCGCCGTGATGACGTCGGGAGTAGTATATAGATGCTGTCCTTGCGCAGTGATGTCAGTTTCTTTTAATAACTTTCCACGCCCAAGCGCAGAGCCGCTAAGAACACTGAGATTGGTGCGCCAGAGCTAAGGTCCTGAAAGGGGGAATCCCTGCCCCTAGAAATCAGTTTGCAAGCGGGGAGGATGGGTGGGTGGTAAGGAATCTGCAACTAGAATATACTTCTACCAGATATTTTGTTACCGAAGGTAAATAACTTTATCTGATAGAGACTTCTAGTTGCAGATTCCTTAGCTTAGAATAGAGTAGATACCCAAGCAATGCCATCGTCTGTGGTGGGCTGCAAACCAAGATCATACTAGGAAGTCATGCAGGATCCAACAACCAAAATAGCCATCCAGACGGACCGGACTGTCCAGGCAGTAGTACTTAGCAAACGCGTGCAGGGATGCCCACAAAGCTGCCTGGAAGATATCCAGGACAGGAACTCCACGTGCTAACGCAGTGGAAGCAGTAGTTGCTCTGGTGGACTGAGCATGCAAGCCTTCAGGAGGTTGCTTTTTGGCTAAAGCGTAGCACATTTTGATGCAAAGAAGGACCCATTGAGAGATGGTACGCTTTTGCACCGTCTTCCCTTTTTTCGCACCCACGTACCCAACGAAGAGTTGATCGCCCACCCGGAAATCTTTAGTATGATTGAAGTATAACGTCAATGCTCTTTTTGGGTCCAAACAGTGGAGTCTCTCCTCCTCATGGGAAGGATGTGGGGGTGCGCAGAAAGTAGGAAGAGTGATGGACTGGCCTACATGAAAGGGTGTAACCACCTTGGGAAGGATGGAAGCCCCGGTGCGCAACACGACTTTGTCAGGGTGCACAGACAAGTATGGAGGTTTTGAGGAAACGGCCTGAAGCTCACTCACCCTGCGAGCAGAGGTGATAGCGACTAGAAAGACAGTTTTGAAGTTGAGGAACCGCCAGGGACAAATATGCATTGGCTCAAAGGGGGTACACGTCAAATGACTAGGTACAAGATTAAGGTCCCACTGAGGCATGATAAATGGAGTGGGAGGAAATAAATGGGTGAGCCCTTTGAGGAATCTACTCACAATAGGAGATTTAAAGAGTGAGGGCTGATCAGGTAGCCTAAGAAAGGCTGAATTGGCAGATAAATACCCTTTAAGGGTGCCCAAAGCAGAGCCCTGCTGGGCCAAAGAAAGAATGCTTTCTGTGCTCTTTCTCCCTGATCTGGTACCCCCTGACTTACTGTTTTCTCCCTAGCGCTTCGATGCTATGGCCTGAATGCGCTCTATAAGGAAAATGTCACTTACCCAGTGTACATCTGTTCGTGGCATGAGACGCTGCAGATTCACATGATGTGCATACCCCGCCATCTAGTGTTGGGCTCGGAGTGTTACAAGTTGTTTTTCTTCGAAGAAGTCTTTTCGAGTCACGAGATCGAGGGTCTCCTCCCATTTCAGCTCCATTGCGCATGGGCGTCGACTCCATTTTAGATTGTTTTCCCCGCAGAGGGTGAGGTAGGAGTTGTGTATATAGTAATAGTGCCCATGCAATGGAGTGAGTATGTATGTACATAATGTATCTAAAGTGATATATATATATATATATATAAACAAATTTACAAATGTACAAGTTTATTTTCATCAACTTATAACGGCTACAGGCTCCCGGGGAGGTGGGAGGGCGCATGTGAATCTGCAGCGTCTCATGCCACGAACAGATGTACACGGGGTAAGTGACATTTTCCGTTCGATGGCATGTGTAGCTGCAGATACACATGCTGTGCATAGACTAGTAAGCAGTTATCGCCCCAAAAGCGGTGGTTTAGCCTGTAGGAGTTGAAGTTGTTTGAAACAATGTTCGTAGTACTGCCTGTCCTACTGTGGCTTGTTGTGTTGTTAACACATCCACACAGTAATGTTTAGTGAATGTATGAGTCGTAGACCATGTGGCTGCCTTACCGATTTCTGTCATTGGTATATTTCCTAGAAAGGCTATGGTGGCGCCTTTCTTTCTACTGGCGTGCGCCTTTGGCGTAATAGGCAGTTCTCTTTTTGCTTTAACATTACAGGTTTAACTACACTTAACTATCCATCTGGCAATGCCCTGTTTGGATATTGGATTCCCTGCATGAGGTTTTTGAAAAGCTACAAACAATTGTTTTGTTTTGCGAAATTGTTTGGTTCTATCAATGTAACACATTAGTGCTCTTTTTATGTCTAATGTATGTAATGCTCTTTCAGCTACAGAGTCTGGTTGTGGAAAGAATACTGGGAGTTCCACTGTTTGATTTAAGTGGAATGGTGATATAACTTTTGGCAAAAATGTGGGGTTTGTGCGTAGAACTACTTTATGTTTGTGTATTTGTATAAAGGGTTCTTGTATGGTAAAGGCTTGTATTTCACTTACTCTCCTAAGAGATGTAATAGCTATTAGAAAGGCTACTTTCCATGTTAAGTATTGCATCTCACAAGAGTGCATGGGTTCAAATGGTGGACCCATGAGTCGTGTTAATACAATATTGAGGTTCCACGAAGGAACTGGTGGTATTCTTGGGGGAATTATCCTTTTTAGCCCCTCCATAAATGCTTTTATGACTGGGATTCTAAACAACGAGGTTGAATGTGTACTTCGCAGATAGGCAGAAACTGCAGTGAGATGTATTTTGATAGATGATAAAGCTAACTTAGACTTTTGCAAGTGTAGTAAGTAGCTTACAATGTTTGTTGTGGACGCGTGTAATGGTTGAATTTGATTATTATGACAGTAATAAACAAATCGTTTCTATTTATTTGCGTAGCAATGCCTTGTAGTAGGTTTCCTAGCCTGTTTGATGACCTCCATACATTCTTGGGTAAGGTCTAGGTGTCCAAATTCTAAGACTTCAGGAGCCAGATTGCTAGATTGAGTGATGCTGGATCCGGGTGTCTGATCTGTTGTCTGTGTTGAGTTAACAGATCTGGTCTTTTTGGTAGCTTGATATGAGGCACTACTGACAGATCTAGTAGTGTTGTATACCAAGGTTGGCGTGCCCAAGTTGGTGCTACTAGTATTAGTTTGAGTTTGTTTTGACTCAATTTGTTTACTAGATATGGAAGAAGCAGGAGAGGGGGGAAAAGCGTAAGCAAATATCCCTGACCAATTTATCCATAACGCATTGCCCTTGGATTGAGGGTGTAGGTACCTGGATGCGAAGTTTTGGCATTTTGCGTTTTCTTTTGTTGCGAATAGGTCTATTTGCGGTGTTCCCCAGTTTTGGAAGTAGGTTTGTAGTATCTGGGGATGAATTTCCCATTTGTGGATCTGTTGGTGATCTCGACTGAGATTGCCCGCTAACTGGTTCTGAAGTCCTGGTATGTATTGCGCTATTAGGCGAATGTAATTGTGAATCGCACAATGCCAAATCTTTTGTGCTAAGAGGCACAACTGTGGTGAGTGTGTCCCTCCCTGCTTGTTTAGGTAATACATTGTCATGTTGTCTGTTTTGACAAGAATGTGTTTGTGGGCTATTAGTGGTTGAAATGCTTTCAACGCTAGAAACATTGCTAGTAGTTTTAACTGATTTATATGAAGTTGTTTCTGTTGAGTGTCCCATTGTCCCTGGATGCTGTGCTGGTTGAGGTGTGCTCCCCACCCTACCATGGAAGCATCTGTTGTGATCACGTATTGAGGCACTGGGTCTTGGAAAGGCCGCTCTTGGTTTAAATTGATAGGATTCCAACATTGTAGCGCATTGTGTGTTTGGCAGTCTATTAACACTAGATCCTGAAGTTGACCCTGTGCTTGTGTCCATTGTGTCGCTAGGCACTGTTGTAATGGTCGCATGTATAATCTTGCGTTTGGGACAATGGCTATGCATGAAGACATCATGCCTAGAAGTTTCATCACTAATTTCACTTGATATTGTTGGTTTGGGTGAATGCCTTGAATGACGTTTTGGAATGCTTGTACCCTTTGTGGACTTGGAGTGGCAATCCCTTTTTTGTGTTGAATGTTGCTCCTAAGTATTGTTGTATTTGACACGGTTGTAAGTGTGATTTCAGGTAGATTAGTGAGAACCCTAGTTTGTGAAGGGTTTCTATGACGTATTTTGTGTGTTGAAGACACTGTTTTTGAATGTTGGTTTTTATTAACCAATCGTCTAGGTACGGGAATACGTGTATGTGCTGTCTTCTGAAATGTGCTGCTACTACTGCAAGGCATTTTGTAAATACCCTTGGTGCTGTTGTTATCCCGAATGGTAACACTTTGAATTGGTAATGTACTCCTTGGATTACAAACCTTAAGTATTTCCTGTGTGAAGGATGTATGGAAGTACGCATCCTTGAGATCTAATGCTGACATGTAGTCTTGTTGTTTGAGCAAGGGGATTACGTCTTGAAGTGTCACCATGTGAAAGTGATCTGATTTGATGTAAAGATTTAGTGTTCTGAGATCTAAGATGGGTCTCAGAGTTTTGTCCTTTTTGGGTATTAGAAAATACAGGGAATAAACACCTGTTCCTTTTTGATGGTTGGCTACCAGTTCTATTGCGTCTTTTTGTAACAACGCTTGGACTTCTAGTTGTAATAGATCCAAGTGCTGTTTGGACATGTTGTGTGTTCTTGGAGGCATATTTGGTGGTAATTGTAGGAATTCTATGCAATAACCATGTTGGATAATGGCTAGGACCCACGAGTCTGTTGTTATTTCCTCCCAATGTTGGTAATAATCTGTGATTCTCCCCCCCACTGGTGTTGTGTTGGGGATTTATGACACTGAAGTCTCTGTTTAGTTAGAGGTGTTTTTGGGCTTTGGAACTTTCCTCTAGTTTTAGGGAACTGTCCACCTATGTATTGTCCTCTAAAGCCTCCTCTTTGATACTGGCCCTGGTATGTGGGTCTGGTTTGTGAGGTTGAGGGTTCTGTGCTTTGGGCCCGAAACCCCCTCTAAATTGTGTCTTCCTAAATGTGCCTCTGCTCTGTGGGGAGTAGAGTGCGCCCATGGCCTTGGCCATATCAGTGTCCTGCTTCAGCTTCTCTATAGTTGTGTCCACCTCCGGCCCAAACAACTGCTGTCCATTAAAAGGCATATTAAGCACAGCCTGTTGGATCTCTGGCTTAAACCCGGAGGTGCGTAGCCATGCGTGTCTCCGAATAGTGACCGCTGTATTCACAGTTCTTGCGGCTGTTTCCGCTGCGTCCATTGCCGATCGTATCGGATTGTTCGAGATACTTTGGCCCTCTTCCACCACTTGTTGTGCACGCTTTTGGAACTCCTTGGGCAGATATTCTATAAAGTGCTGCATTTCATCCCAATGAGCTCTGTCATATCTTGACAATAAAGCTTGGGAATTGGCAATGCGCCATTGATTGTCTGCTTGTGCTGCAACTCTTTTCCCCGCTGCATCAAACTTGCGACTTTCTATGTCGGGTGGTGGTGCATCTCCAGAGGTGTTTGAATTAGCCCTTTTACATGCTGCGCCTACTACTACTGAGTCAGGTGTCAGTTGTTGTATGATGTACACAGGGTCTGTAGGGGGAGGCTTGTACTTTTTCTCCACCCTAGGTGTGATGGCTCTGCCTTTGACGGGCTCTTGAAATACTTGTTTCGCGTGTTTCAACATCCCTGCTAACATTAGAAGACTTTGGTACTGACTGTGTGTCAACGACAAAGTATTAAATAAAAAGTCATCCTCAATGGGTTCAGCGTGCAGTGTCACATTGTGAAAAGCCGCTGCCCTGGACACCACTTGCGTGTAGGCAGTGCTGTCTTCAGGTGGTGATGGTCTTGCTGGGTAGCAGTCTGGACTATTGTCTGATACTGGAGCATCATATAGATCCCAAGCATCTGGGTCATCCTGGCTCATCCCTGTGTGCGTTGGAGATGGCATCATAGGGGGGGTTGCAATTGGTGACAGTTGCGGTGAGTGGTGTGGTGATGGTTGTGGCTTAAAGCGAGGTGGAGCTACTGCTTTTGCCACTTTTGCTTGTGGCTGTTTTTCTTTGTCTTGGAAAGCAAGCTTCCTTTTCATCCTTATAGGAGGGAGAGTTCTTATTTTCCTTGTTTCCTTTTGAATATCGAGCCTTCTATGTGTATAATCGGGCTCCCCTGCTTCTAGCTCTAGTCCAAATTTATGGCCTTGTAGTTGTGCTGAAAGGCCTTGTTCTTCGAAGTAGGAGCTTGTTTTCGGCTCCGAAGCTGGGTGTTTCGGTACCAAAACTTTTTCTACAGTCTTTTTCGGCTCCGAAGCCACTTTTTTCAGTTTCGGTGTGCCGATCTCAGTGCCGACTTAGCTCGGAGCCGGTATCTCAGTGTAGAGTCTGGTCGGAGCCAGGTTCTCGGTGTCGAGTATACTCTGTGCCGGGATCTCGACCGGAGTCGGACGACTTCGACACGTGTGTGCCCTTTTTCGGTGCTGATGGATGGTCACCGTTTTTACGGGTTAAGCCATGGCCTGCCGGCGGTGGTGTCCCCTGGGTCTTCATAATTTTGGCGTGAGTTTTGGCCGGGGCTGGTTTACTCACGGTTTTCGGCGTCTGCTCCGTTTCGGGCTCGTCCGAGTCAGCAATGGAGAAAGTCTCCTCTTTTTCAACGTCGTGGTGTCCTGACGGCGCCGATGCCATTTGAAGCCTTCTTGCTCTCCGGTCCCGTAGCATTTTCTTCGACCGAAATGCCCGACAGGCCTCGCAGGTATCCTCTTTGTGTTCGGGTGACAAACACAAATTACAGACCAGATGTTGATCTGTGTAAGGATACTTGTTGTGGCATTCGGGGCAGAAGCGGAATGGGGTCCGTTCCATTAGCCTTGAAGATGCACGCGGTCGGGCCGACCAGGCCCCGCCGGGGGATAGAAGCCCCGAAGGGCTACCGGAGCTCTTCTTTTCTTCGGTGTCGATTCTGCTTTAACTAACCCGATACCGAACGCAAAAATTACCGTCAAATTTTCAGAGATTTTAACTAACTTTCCGAACCGAAACACGGAGCGAAGAAGAACACGTTCGAACCCAATGGCGGAAAGAAAACAATCTAAAATGGAGTCGACGCCCATGCGCAATGGAGCCGAAATGGGAGGAGTCCCTCGATCGAAAAGACTTCTTCGAAGAAAAACAACTTGTAACACTCCGAGCCCAACACTAGATGGCGGGATATGCACAGCATGTGTATCTGCAGCTACACATGCCATCGAACATACTACAATACAAGAACCTCGGATAAAGGAGCGGAAAGGGGATCAACAGATTTGCTGGTACACCATACCACAAATTTATTCCAATGACAGGCGTATACCATTGTGGTGGATGGACACCTGGCTGCCAAGATAATATTGCAGACCTCGGGTGTAACGGCAAAAGCCGTCAATTGGCGCTGCTCAATCTCCACGCATGAAGGCGGAAGTTGGACAGCTTCGGGTGGATAAATATCCCCTGTTGCTGCAACAGAAGATCCGCCCGAAGAGGCAGTCTGAGTGGAGGATCGATGGACATGCTCAATAGCTCTGGATACCATACTCTCCATGACCAGTCTGAAGCCACCAAGATGACTTGGGCCCGGTCGTTCCTGATTTTCTTGAGAACTTTGGGCAGAAGAGGGATAGGCGGGAAGGCGTAAAGGAGGCCAGAGTTCCACTTGAGACGAAAAGTGTCTCCGAGCGAGTGCCGCCTTGGAAACTCCAACGCGCAAAATTGCTGACCTTGTGTGTTCACTGCAGAGGAAAACAGATCTAACCAAGGCTCTCCCCATTGCTGAAAGAGACCTTGCGCCACCTCCGGATGGAGCGCCATTCGTGATCGGTTGTGCATCGACAGCGCTGAGTTCGTCCACTTTGGCATTGAGGGAGCCCACCAGATGTTGAACCCTCAGGGTAATGCCCTGATGTTCCAGCCAAGTCCAGAGGCATAGTGCCTCCTGACAAAGGGTCCAGGACCCTACTCCGCCCTATTTGTTGGAGTACCACATGGCGGTAGTATTGTCCGTGAACACCTGCACTACTTCCCCTTTCAGAGAGGGAAGGAATGCTTTCAACGCAAGCCTGATCGCCCGGAGCACCAGCAGATTTATATGGAGCCCCGACTCCGCCGGAGACCAGAGGCCTCTGATCTCCACCTCTCTTTTGTGGCCACCCCAGGCCAGAAGTGACGCATCTGTCACTATAGAGCGATCTGGTTGGGGAAGGGAGAGGGATCTGCTGTGGACCCAATTTGGATTCAAAAGCCGCCACTGCAGGTCTGTTGCAGTTCCCTCCGAGATCTGGACCAGGTCGGAGAGATTCCCCTGATGCTGTGTCCACTGGATGCAGGAGGCCATGCGGCTCAGCATCCTCAGAGTCAGTCTCACCGAAACCCAAGACCGAGGCCGAAAGATCGGAATCATAGCCTGAATGTCTTGGACTCGTTTTTCGGGAGGATAAGCCCGAAACTTCACTGGGTCCATAACTGCTCCGATAAAAGGGAGCGACTGAGAGGGTGTCAGGTGTGACTTTGGCACGTTGATAGTGAACCCTACCGTGTGTGCAGGAGGTTCGCCGTACTCTGAAGGTGGGATAGGACTTTCTGGGGCGAGTCCGCCTTCAACAGCCAGTCGTCGAGGTAGGAGAAGACAAACACCCCTAACCTGCACAGATGGACTGCAACCACCGCCATCACTTTCGTGAACACCCGAGGGACGCTGGTAAGGCTGAAGGGGAGCACGGTAAACTGAAAGTGCTCGTGACTTACCACGAATCATAGGTAACGTCTGCGGGCAGGCAGGATGGGGATGTGGAAATAAGCGTCCTGCAATTCCAACACTACCATCCAGTCTCCTGGGTCCAGGGCAGACAGAACCTGAGCGAGGGTGAGCATTCTGAATTTCTCCTTCTTGAGGAAGTGGTTTAGGTCCAGAAGGTCTAGGATAGGTTGTAAGCCCTTGTCCTTCTTTGGTATCAGAAAGTAGGAGGAATAACAACCACGACCTACTTCTGGCACAGGGACCTTTTCTATAGCTCCCTTGGCCAAGAGAGCTGCGACTTCCTGGCAGAGAAGCTCCAAATGATCCTCTGGAAAGTGACTGAAGGATGGTGGCACGGGTGGTGGAGCAGATTCAAAAGGGAGAGAGTAGCCCTTTCGAACGATCTGCAAAACCCACCTGTCTGTGGTGATTTGCTCCCAGTGGGGCAGGTGATGGAGAATCCTGCCACCAACTTGACGGCAGTGAGGGGACAGACTAAGAGTGTTGGGAGGCTGCAGCGGGTGCAGAGGTGGACTGGACAAACCTCTGGTTCCCTGTCCCATGGCCACGTGGGATTCCACATCCTCTGCCACACATAGGCTGACCAGCGTGCAAGGCACGGTGGCTGTGTGGTTTGTTTCCACAGCAAGTCTTTCTCTTTCATACTACCATGCAGCTTTGCTAGTTGTACGGTAGTATGAAAGAGACTCACAGCGGAAACAGATGAAACTTGATGGGTTTTAAAATAGACATCGTAACATTGCAAAAACCTAACAAGTCGATTTATTTCCACTGTAATTCATTCTTTTTCATACTACTGTACAGCTCCATTCTAAATGTGATGTATTTTTCAGAATGGGGCCGTACTGTAGTATGAAAATGAAAGCACTTCAGTGTTCCCTAGAAGTGTGCGGCACGCCTGGTGAGTTCTGATGGCGCACTAGGGAGCCACGGCACACACTTTGGGAAACACTGAATTAGGCCACTAGGGTTAGAGTTTTGCCCACTTCCCAGCGGAAGTGGTCGTAAGAAGGGTGTAGTCACCCTAAAGGTGGTCAGCCGTTTGGCTACCACCTGGCACTCACTGTAACGCCCCTGAGCTGAGTATTTAGGTGGCACCCCTGAGCCCTAGAACGCAGATTTCAACTACCTAAGAAGACCAGGACAAAGAGTTGCACCGCAGAAGAGGAAACCCACGTGCCTGCACACCTCAAAGAATCCTGCAGAAAAAAAAAAATAACAATTTGGCCAGCCTTCAATAAAATCTTGTCTCCCTTGGACAGCAGACTTGCCCTGCAAGAAGAAAACCCAAAAGCAAACACTCTGCAGCTGCTGGATCCCAAAAACCTGACACCAGAAGTGACCACTGCACCCAACATCCACAACCAAGGTGAAGCCAACCAATTGTGCCAATGCAGATCCTCAGCTGCCCAGAGATCGAGTCCAGTGTGGTCTCACCCATCTTGGACGCTCCCGAGAGACATGCAGCCTCTGCACACAGGCCCCCTTTTCCCACAGGCTTGTGGAGAGAAAATATCTGACAGCTCCAGCAACCACTGCAATCGTGACCCCTGATCCCAGCTGAGTCTGGTCATCGTTGTTAACAATGCCCCTCGGCTCCTAGGAGCTCGAGACCACCCTGGGTTCATCTCTCCTGGACTCCCTTACGATGCCTGCAGCCTCAACATACAGGACCCCTGGACGTGAAAACCCTGTGCCTAAAGACACCCCTGCATCTGTCGCCCCTGAGCACTGGGGAAGAGGGCCAAAGGTGCACCTATATCCCCGAGCACCCCAAGTCTACTACCTACCTGCTTATCGTCAATGACTGGATTCCTAGCTAGAGCCTGCAGCCTGTCTCCATGAGGACCAAACTCCCATAGGAAACCATTGGATACATGATGCCTTACTGCATCACTGCACCCGGTCGCCCAAATGCTGCCCAGTGTGGTTCTGATCAGTGCCCAGTACTTACTTTAACTCCCTGAGATTGGCTCTTTAAGTCATACTACAGTCTACTTACCTGATTACAAAGTTCTTGGGTTTGAAGCATATATCAAAAGAATTATTTTCCTAAACTTGCTTCAGTTTTATTCTTTGAGTGTGTCATTTATTGCCTCTGTGAGTACAACAAATCCTTAGCCTTACCCTCTGATGAGCCTAACTGCTCGACCACACTATCACAAATACAGCATTAGTTCTATCTACTTTTGCCTCTGCAATACCAATTGGTGATCCAGTGGACTCTGCACAGTGTACTTCATTTTAATGCTCTATATAGAGAGCCAGCTTCCTACAGCCAAGGTTCAACAGTCTCGGATGAGGACTTGCACCACCTCCAGATGCAGATGCCATTTGTGATTCGCGAGACATCAGTGACTGACTGTCCGCCATGGAGAGCAGTCTGCCCGCCACGGGTTCCCCAGCCAGGACTCCATCCAAGTTTGTAGGGAAGGGAAAGAGGTCTGTCACTGACCCAGTTGTGGTTCGTCAGCCACTACTGCAGATCTTTTGAAGATCCCTCTGATATCTGGCGCAGATCGGAAAGATTCCCCTGATGCTGTGCCTACTGGGGCATCAAGTCCCCTGGCAGAGCCTGCATATGGCATAAGTCATGCTCTACCAGCAGCCTCAAAGTTAGTCACACCGAAATCCAGGACAGAGGCTGAAACATCGGAATAATAGCATGAATATTCCAGACTTGCCGCTCCCGGGAATAGGTGCAGAACTGTGCTGTCTCCAGAATGGTACTCATGGAAGGGAGCGTCTAATAAGGGACCAGGTTTTACTTCGGCAAGTTCATAGTGAACTCTAGCAAATGCAGAAGATGCGCTATATTCTGGAGGTGGATGACGGCTGCTGAGGTAAGCCCGCCTCAATAGCCAGTTGTCAAGTTAGGGGAAGACTGGAACCCCTGACCTTGCAGAAGTACTACAACCGCCACCATCACTTTTGTGAAAACCCGAGGGTCACTTGTAAGGCCAAAGAGGAGCATATCAAACTGGAAATGCTTGTGGCCTACTGCGAACTGCTGGTAGCACACGTAGGCCAGCAGGGTGGGTGATGTAGGAATATACGTTCTGCAGGGTCAGCATACATCCAGCCTCCAGAATGAAAGGCAGACCAAATCTGAGCAAATGTGAGTGGTCTCAATGTCTCTTCCCTCAGAAAGAAGCTGAGAGCGTGCTTCCTAGTATAGGGCTGAGGGCTCTGTCCATTTTCGGCACCAGAAAGTCTGCTGCTGGTGGGAAGGCTGTGCTGGATGGATGGCATGCTAATGAGGTTTGGAGGCTGTGCAGCCAGGCAGGTGGGGACTGGGCAGCATGCTGGGACTGGCTTCCATATCCTATTTGGACTTCGTGGTCACTCCCTTGAAATGACTGGGCAGGCTGCTAAACTGGGTATGGCTGGTAATGTGGATGCACAAAGTTGCCCCTTCAGCATCTGCAGTATGGGCAGAAGGAATGCTGTTGCGGCTAGGTCGATAAAGAAATCCCAAGGCATCTGGCAAAGACCCTGGCTTTGCTAAATCGCTTAAGTGCCAGGTCGATCTTGTCGCCAAACAAGGAAGGCTACCTTTGGGTACATGAAAGCAATAGTTTGAAAGGACAACCCATCAGTCTTGTTAGGACATGTTCAAATTCCAGGTGGTGCTAGAGGTGGTCTTGGAGGAATCACTGTTTTAAGGCCTATCATCTGAAGGCCTTAGGTTTTCTAAAGAGAGAAATGTTCTTTGTTTTGCATGTAGACTACTACTGCAGCCAAATACAAGCGAATGGAGGTGTATGCCAACCCTGCCTTTTATAGATGTATGAGATAGCAGATAATATCCTGCACAGATGCTTTAAAGGGGCCTACGTGTTTACTCAAACAGTAGTGGACAGACTGTTTCCACTTTGCCACAAGCAAGTGTAAATTTAAATACAGGATCATTATAGATGAATATCACTGACCAGTTCATCAATAGTGAATTGCAGCTGCACTGGGGGTGCAGGTACCTGGAGGGAAGTTTTAGCATTTTACGTGGTGGCAAAATGATCAATTGTGGGAGTGCCCCACTGGTGAAAGTACAGTTGAAGCTCTTGGGGCTTCATCTTCAATTTGTGGACTTGTAAATGTTTCCTGTTCATCAGGTCCACAAGTTGTCAACCTATGGCAGATGTTCCAAATGGAGGTGAATGTAAACCCTATTGGCCCAAAACCAGATGATCTGGTCTAGAGCCAAAAGTTGGGCGAGTGAGTATATACCTGCTTCTGTAAGTAGTCAATCACTGTGATGTCATTTTTTTTATTTTTTTATAAGAGCTGCCGGAAAGAAGCCTCTTTTTTGGCATAGTTACCCCCACGTTTTGCCTGTCAGTGTGTTTTGACTGTGTTTCCTGGGATCCTGCTAACCAGGACCCCAGTGACTCTGCTCTCTCCCTTTAAATTTGGTTGCTTGGGACTTTACTCACCCCACAATTGGCATACTGGTGCCCCTTTTAAGTTCCTGGTATTTGGTACCCAGGGAAACAGGGGCACCAGGGGTTCTGCATGGGCTGCAGCATGTATTAAATGTGTTTGCAGACCTGCCATTTAAACCTGCGTGAAAAGGTGCATGCACCCTTTCACTACAGGCCACTGCACCAGGTCACTGTAAGTCACCCCATGGCAGGCACTCTTAGAACATTGGGCAGGGTGCAAGTACCTGTGTATGAGGACACCCCTACAGGAGCCGAGGTGCTCCTACGAACTCCAGCTCCATTTTCCTGGACTTCTTAAGTGCGGGGAAGCCATTTTACCGATGGACTGGACACAGGTCACTGTGTCTAGCTACATAAGGTTAACTCCGAACCTGTGCATGTTTGATATCACACATGTCAGAATCATACCCCAAAACCGTTGCCAGGATTGGTTGTATGATTCCATGGACTCTAGGGGTTCCTTAGAGGACCCCCCATTACAAGCAGCCCACGCTGTACCTCCGTCCAGACTGGTTTCTGCCCTCCTGCTGTTTGACCAGCTCAAATAGGAGAAGGCAGAACAAAGGATTTCCTGTGGGAGAAGGAGGCAACACCCTACCCCCATCGAAATAGGTGTGACATGGCTTGGGAAGGGTAGCCTCCCCAAGCCACCGGTATTCTTTGTAGTGCACACTTGGTGCTGTCCTTTCATAAATCGGCCTGCACTAGTTCAGGGACCCCCGGTCCTTGCTCTGACGTGAAACTGGACAAAGGAAAGGGGAATGACCACTCCCTTGTCCATCACCACCCCAGGGGTGGTGCCCAGAGCTCCTCCAGGTTGCCACTTGGTTCTGCCATCTTGAATCCAAGGTGGGCAGAGGGTCCCTGGGAGCATCGGAGTGGCTAGGTCAGGTAGGTGATGTCACAGCTCCCTCCTGATAGGTGGTCAACTTTCTAGGTGACCAATCCCCCCTTCTTGGGCTAATTGGGATCTCCCACTTGGGTGGGTCCTTACATTCGACATGCAAGATTCCAGCAGGACTCCTCTGCATCGTTTACTTCACCTTCTGGCCACTGGGACTGCAGCTGGACCCTCCAGGATCCCACAATCTGCAACTTCAGCGATGACTCCGCTCTGCAACATTGTTTCTCTGGCTCCTTCCGACAACTGCAACATTTCCCTGGCTATGCATCCTCCGAGGGCGTGAGTCTTCAGCCTGCACAGGAAGTAAGAAGGAATCTCCCTTGGAGTGGAGGAGTCACTCCCCAGCATCTGCAGGCACCAACTGCAACGACGACCGGCTGCGTGGATGTGCGCTCCTCCAGAACTGCGTGGATCCTGCATCATAGGCGGTGGTCCGGAGTGGTCCCCTTCGTTCTCTCTGCCAGCTGTCCAACCTGGGAGACAGTAAGCCCTTGCCTCTTCTTGCAGGACAATTCCCCTATGCACCACGACTCTTGCAGCTATCAAGGCTTGTTTGTACCTCCTCCAAGGGATCTTCAGGCTCTGCGTAGCCCTAAACTCCAGCACCTCTTACTGCAAAGCACTCTCCTGACTGCTGCTCCAGCGATGTGGGACTCCTCCTCAGGTGTGCCGAGTGTTCCTCATTGCGACTGCTGTGCCTGCTGCCAGTGGGTTGCCTGTGGGGGCTGCCTCCTCTTCTCTACCAGCTGCTCAGGGTCACCCCGGACTCCTCTCCTTGGGTTGAGTCCCCTGGACCTTGCTGGTCTTCCTCAGCCTTGCAAAACTTCTTGTTTGGGTGGGGGGCTGCCTTTCACATTGCACTTTTAGTATATGGTTTGAACCTCCCCTAGGACCTGCACTATTTATCTAAACTTTCGCCAATACTATTGCTATCTATGTTCTTTACTGATTGCTAATGCGTATTAAATAGTGTGTATAATTACCTCTAGTTGGGGGGACTGCCTATTCAGTATGCTAGTATTTGTGTTACTACAATAGGTACCTTTATTTTTGTAACACTGTGATTCCTTCATGTGTGCAAGTGCTGTGTGACTATAGTGGTATTGCGTAGGTTTTGCATGTCTCCAAGATAAGTCTTAGCTGCTCATCCACAGCTACCTCCAGAGAGCCCTGGCTTCCTAGACACTGCCTACACTTCACTATTAGGGGATCCCTGAGCTTCCTACACTCTTCACTTGTGATTACTGTCTTGCTAAGCACTCTTGCAGTGGATGCAAATGTAACCTTGTGTTCAGCACTATCACAATGCAAGAATACATTATGCCCAACAGCTTCATTATCATTCTTACATTAAGAGAGGAGTGTCTGGAAAAGTGGCAGCAGCCTTTAAAAACATTGTCCTCTATTGGTTTAGGTAAGCTTTTTCTCTGTAACAGATTTAGCAGGCCCTAGAAACGGATGGATCAGCCATGACTGTGACTTGGGGTTTGACACCCTGGGTAACAGCGATATCACTGCCTGAGTATGCGCTAGGCATTCGTCTAAGCTGCCGCTCTTATTAGCCAATTTTCGAGCTAATGGATGGCATTCCTAGGTTGATGCGCAGCCATGAGCATTAGATATTTGGTAAATACATTTGGTACAACTTTGAACTGGTAGAGTTGTCCGCTTACCATAAAGAGCATATAGAGGTGATGTACTAAATGTATGGGGATGTGGAAGTATGCTTGCCTGAGCTCGAGGCTCACCGTGCTATCCTCTGTTCAGAGAAGCAGACTCAAGTCCTGCAAGGTGGTCATGCGGAAGTGCTTTGTAGGATTTATCTGTACTGCAGCCTGCGGTATTGTATAGGCCATAGAGATTTGTCTGTTTTAGGGATCAGGAATTAAAGGGATTACACTCCTCAGCCCCTTCTGATGAGGGGGCACCAGCGCTATATCACCTTTGGAAAGAAGTAATTGTACAGTCATTGATGGGCACAACTTATCATATGGCAATGCGGTGCTATGTTCGGTGGTGTGAGGATCCAGGTAGTACCTATGCTGTACAATCAAAAACACCCATTTGTTGGAGGTTATTTCGTCTCACAGTGCAAGGAATAACCTCAACCTTCTAACAGGTGCTGCATGATACCTGGTGGGGGGGGGAGTCAGCGGAAGAGGAGATGCCCTTGCTGAAGCCACCTCTAAATTTGCCTCTGGCATAGCAGCTGGCATCTACTTCTGCCAAAAGACTGCATCTCTGTGTCTTTTGAAATGATTCCTGTTGCGAACAGTCATATGTTTAAGAAGGAATCACTGACCTGGAACCTCCTCTTGTCTGCTGATTATGGCAGACAGACCTAAATGCTTGGGACAGGAATCACAGTTTGCGTCCTCTCATGTTCTCAAGCACTGAGTTGCATTGAGCACTGAAGAGAGGCTGCTCATCAAAGGAAACACTGAAGAGGTGTTGCTGTACCTCTGGCCTACTTGTCAAAAGTCCTCACTATCCATGGCTTCTCAGCAGGATGCAGGTGTTCATCTCCCTGGAAGCGGTGTCAGCAGACTACAGGGTGCGCATAATGTTCTCATTGGAGATTACTTTTCCTCCCATGACAAACTCCTAACCCTGGTTTGTGGTAAGCTTCAGGAAAGTGCTTTACCAATACCACCATCTCCTAAGGGCAATAGCAGTTTTATGTGGAAGGAGGTCCAACCGAACTGGCAATCCTCCACTGAGTGCGCTCCACCCCAAACACACGCATCCCAGAAGCACTGATTATCTTGCTTGCCTTCCCTGGAGGATCATAGCCTAATCCCCAAACACAAGCTCCCTTTCTGGAGGTGTTCACCACCAGAGCCGCTGTAAACCAGGTCGTCTGGGAACACCTTGTATTTCTTTTCGACCAGAAGGGTGACAACTCTAACTTTGACCAGGATCTTGAAGTTGTCTGTGCTACACTTGACCATGGGCAGATACTGTGTTGAGAGTTCTGAACATATACCCATCTTGTGTGATGTTACCCCGTCTTCTATTTGACTGAATGGTGGAGGTTTTTTTGGGGGGTGGGGGGAGGGGGAATGGAACTTCTTTGGGGCAAGTCAACGTGGTAAGAGAACTAAGATAGTGTATGAGACTGGTGAGTGTTTGTGGTGTGGGAGGCCTAGTGGTATGAGGCTGTCGTGGCGAACTAATTGCCTTGTACCCAACCTTCCTAGGGATCAGAAAGAGCTAGAGCTCCTCTGATATCTGTTCCTCTAATATGAGATTCCTCTTCTTGGGTATATGAGGCATTTGGGGTTTGTCCTGCAGGGGTGGCGACATTTAGATTTTCCATGTGGATGAAAATCTTACCATGCCTGAAATAAGGTTCATCACGAAGCTCAAAGATGTAAGAGGCCTCGCTCAAGTCTGATCTCGTTACCAAGGAGATTTAAGATCTCACCTCAGGGTGGGTTATGGAGTCAGCTTGAAAGCACATTTCTTTTCAGAGGGTGACTTTTGGCATGTTGGGGTAGATGCAGCATAAATGGGTACAGATGCTCAGTGTCCTTTGCTGGAGGCTTTCCTGGACCCAAGAGGGTACAGAGGTCTCTGAGCCTGGAGCTTAACTCAATAGTCTGTTCTTTTTCTGGAACGCCTCGGGACACGATGACAGAATCCCTCATAAGTAGAGTTTTTCCATGCCTTGAAGACCTTTCTTTAGGCTGAACCCCAGAGCTGACTTTTGAGTGAGTGTGGTGGAATGGAGGCCTCAGAAGTGTTCTTTTTGTCTTGGGGCTGTGCTTTGGTACAAAGGGAGTTCTTCCTCTTCTGCCTCCAAACAGTAGACCTCTAGTCTTCCTGCACCAGCTAAACACAAGGGTCATGGATGAGTTTTGACAATGCATCTTTTAATAGTCAGTGTAGCGTTCGAATCTGTAGTAAATGGTCTTCTCAGCACTTGAAGACCTTGCATGCCGAGCAGGTCAATTCCTTGTGCTCCAGAGGCAACCACATATTTCAGACCCTGATGTTGGTCAGAACTAAGGAAATATGGATTTGCATTTAAAGAGAAACTGGAAGGGTGTCTTCTCCATAATGCTCTCCCAAAACAGTCATTCTCAATATGACTGGATCGAAAAGGATGCTTAGACACAGCTCCAAGTTGAATCCAACGTGGCCACTAATCCAAAGTCAGTTCTTTCATAGCTATAAGTGGAATCCTCCATGAATGGCTCCAAAGGTATCAGAAAAGACGAGGTTGATCCTTGGAGCTGGCAATGGAACATCTAAACCAGATGGTGGTGGGGGGACTATCTGAGGTGTAGTCTTTGTACTGGTGCATTGTGGGTTGGGGGTCGTCACAAGGTATCTTCTGACTCAACACTGCGTCTTGCAAACATCCACATTCAACACCAGATTGAAGGAGTATCCAGAACACGTGTATCTACAGCAACACATGCTATTAAAACTGTTATGGAATAACCTGCATTGGGTTACATGACTAATAAGCTCATTGAGGAGAAAGAAACATATCTGTCAAGAAATGTGAAAGAGCAGGCGGGCACTGCTTCAACAAAGCCAAACAGAGGATGTTTGTGCCAACAATAATTATGTTAATTTTTTATGTAAAAGACCCTTATCAACTGCAAATATGTATATGCTTGCAAGCACAAAAGAAGGACAGAGATGTCTATCCTATAAAACTATTTAAAAAAAGTGGATTAATTTGTATTCACCCTCATGCTACTCTTAAAAAACACAATACTACATGAAAATGCATCTGTAAGCAATTCCTAAATATGCTGGGACAAAAACACTAAAGTGTGCTTGAGTGCTTTTATGTAATAAAATCATTCATTTATACTTTCCAAAACTAGTGCACGAAGAATAATTCAATGAGTCACACGTGTCTATTTCAAGGGTTAGGTAAGGTCAGTAACTGTAGCGTGAAAGATCCTTTCCGCATCTTTGTCTCTAATTTACTACTAAAATGTAAAACTGGAGACTGCCATCATACTAGTACTCTGTGAAGCAGATTTGTATTGTTCACATTGTGAAGGTATGTAAATCTCACACAGCTGAATTTCTAAAAATGACAAGTTCCCAGAATATTGGCATTCCATTATCATACGTCCCAAACTAACATTAAAATACATACATGCAGCCACAGACCGAGAGCACGCACCTGAGTCTACATCCAGCTTGTGGTATGGCGAAGCAAACCTCAGATAGGTGGTCTTGGTGTTGTATTTTAGAGTTCTAGTACGTCTCATGACATATGCAAAAGAGAGCTTCTGGTGATCGCTCACACTCTTCAGCTGAAAGTACTTTGTAGTGAAGAAGAGAAGTGTGTTCAGGAGGACAATGGGAGAATATGCACCTAGCTGTTTGCATTCCCACAAGTGCTCCTCTTCAATCCTTGAAAACATAAAACCTATTGGTGTAAGAAAGAAAGACGTTAAAAAAAATAAAAAAATAAAAACCTTAAAAAAAAAAATATATATATATATATATGATCGTAGCTCCAGGTAATTTCATTAACAAAACTAACTAGATGGATTGTGTAGGAAGCTGGCTCTGTATATACTATGTCAAAACGAGTTCAGAGGTTCCCCAGAGGCTTAACAGAGGCTAAAGTGGATAATACTAATGCTCTCTTTTGTGGTAGTGTGGTAGAGCAGTTAGGCTTATCAGAGGGTACTGCAAAGCACAAGTAGGCACCAAACACTCTCAGTGGCACTGGGGTGGGCGGGTGCTGGGTGCAAACACAATGATTCTCTATGAGGGCACACCGGGGGTCACTCAGGCTGCAGGGGAGGTCCAGGGGGGGTGTCCTGGGCACACCACCAGTTGGGCAGGGAGGAGGGGCCGCCTGCTGAACGTGGCTGCACCGAGAGTTGGTTTCTCCAAGGCCTGGGGACTGCCGGTGCAGTGGGTCCTTTGGCGTCAGATGATATCGTCCGCAACTGTCGTTGTTAGAGGGGTCCTCGGGATTCCCTCTGCAGGAGTCGTCGGGGTGGGGTGGTGAGGTCAACCCAGGGTGTGCACTTGCTCAGAATCGCCTGGGGATCCTCTCTAGCAGGTTGGACCACCTAGACTCGGGCTGTGGGCATTGGGTGCAGAGTGGTTAGGACTCACGCATTTGGGGTGAGGGTAGAGTCCTTAGTCATTGGTTTCTTCTTGGACAGGGCCGCTGTTCACAGGGGTTCTTGGTCCTTTTGGATGCAGGGCAGTCCTCTTGAGCTTATCAGAGTTCGCTGGTCCTGCTAGATGCGTCGCTGTTCTTTTGCAGGTTCTTTGAAGCAGGAGACAGGCCGGTAGAGCTGGGAACAAATCATCTGTCGTCTTTCTTCTTCTCTGCTGGGGGTTTCAGCTAAGCAGTCCTTCATATCAGGTCGCTGGGAATCTGACCACTTGGGTTCAGGGAGGCCCTTTAATCCTTGATTTAGGAGTGTTGTAGGGGTCAGAGGGCAGTAGCCAATGACTACTGTCCATGAGGGTGGCTACACCCTCCTTGGGCCCACTCCCTTTGGAGAGACCAGAAGCCAGACGTCTTCAGAGCTGCTTCAGTAGCTGGTTCTGGCACAGCCCTGTAAGGTCAAGTACAGGAGCTGACTGTAGGAAACTGGCCCTTGTTGCAGTTAAATCCCCCCATAAACACACACACACACTCACACACACACACACACACACACACAAACACACACACAAACACACACCTTTTGCCAGATATTGATGCCAACTTTGATTGAAAGTGTGCTGAGATCCTGCTAACCAGGCCCCAGCACCAGTGTTCTTTCCCTAAACTGTACCTTTGTCTCCACAATTGACAAAGCCCTGGCACACAGATAAGTCCCATGTAAATGGTGCCCCTGGTACCAAGGGCCCTGTTGCCAGGTAAGGTCTCTAAGGGCTGCAGAACATCTTATGCCACCCTGGGAACACCCTCCCTCAGAGTGCCATGCCCACCTCACTGCCTGTGGCATAGGTAAGTCACCCCTCCAGCAGGCCCCCAGCCCTAAGGAAGGGTGCACAATACCACAGGTGAAGGCATCAGAGCATGAGCACTATGCCCCTACAGTGTCTAAGCAAAACCTTAGACATTGTAAGTGCAGGGTAGCTATAAGAGTATATGGTCTGGGAGTTTGTCAAACACGAACTCCACAGTTCCATAATGGCTACACTGAAATCTGGGAAGTTTTGGTAGCAAACTTCTCAGCACAATAAATGCACACTGATGCCAGTGTGGGATTTATTGCACCCAGAGGGCATCTTAGAGATGCCCCTGAATACCAGTCCGACTCCTAGTGCTAGGCTGACCAGTTTCTGCCAGCTTGCCACAACCAGACGAGTTTCTTTCCACATGGGGAGAGTGCCTTTGTCACTCTGTGGCCAGGAACAAAGCCTGTACTGGGTGGAGGTGCTTCCCACCTCCCCCTGCAGGAACTGTGACACCTGGCGGTGAGCCTCAAAGGCTCATGCCTTTAGTTACAGCACCCTAGGGCATCACAGCTAGTGGAGATGCCCACCCCTCCGGCCACTGCACCCACTTTTGGCAGCAAAGCTGGAGGAGATAATGTGGAAAACAAGGAGGAGTCACCCACCAGTCAGGACAGCCCCAAAGGTGTCCTGAGCTGAGGTGACCCCTGCCTTTAGAAATCCTTCATCCCCAATAGGAATAGGGATGTGCCCCCCTCCCCTGAGGGAGGAGGCACAAAGAGGGTGTGTAGCCACCCTCCAGGACAGTAGCCATTGGCTACTGCCCCCCAGACCTAAACACACCCCTAAATTTAGTATTTTGGGGCGACCCAGAACCCAGGTAAGTAATCGTTAGTTTCTCAGGTAAGTAAAGCACTAACACAGTCAGTCTCCTGGGCACAGGCAGCCCACCGTTGGGGGTTCAAGGCAACCCCAAAGCCACAGCACCAGCAACACAGGGCCGGTCAGGTGCTGAGGTCAAAGGAGGGCCAAAAACACATAGCCGCCTATGGAGAACAGGGGTGCTCCGGATCCAGTCTGCTAGCAGGTAAGTACATGCATCCTCGGGGAGCAGATCAGGGGGGGTTTGTAGAGCACTGGAGGGACACACACAAAACACACCCTCAGTGGCACAAGGACCACCAGGTGCAGTATGCAAAGTAGGCATCAGGTTTGCTAATGAAAGCGATGGAGTGACCCGGAGGTCACTCTGGCGATGCAGGCAGGCCACAGGGGGGCTTCTCGGACCAGCCACCAACTGGGCTAGGGTGAGGGCTGCCTGCTGGTCACTCCTGCACTGGTAGGTGGTTCCTCTCGGTCATGGGGGCTGCAGGTGCAGTGCTTGGTCCAGGTGTTGGGATCCTTTGTTATTAGGCACTCGCGGTCAGGGGGAGCCTCTGGATCCTCTCTGCAGGCGTCGCTGTGGAGGTGCAGGGGGGGTCGACTCAGGATGTAAACGTCGTTGGGAGTCACCTGGGAGTCCTCTCTGCGGTGTTTATTTTCCTGAACTCTAGCCAGGGGTGTCGGGTGCAGAGTGTGAAGAATCACGCTTCAGGCAAGAAGTTGGAGTCCCTTTAAAGTTGCTTTCTTTGCTGTTGTTTCAGGACAGAGCCGCTACCCTCAGGAGGTTCTGGGTCCTTCAGGTGCAAGTCAGTCCTCTGAGTCCTTAGAGGTCGCTGGTCCTGCTGGATGCATCGCTGTGCAGGTTCTTTGAGTCTAGAGACAGGCTGGTAGGGCAGGGGCCAAGTCAGTTGTTGTCTCCATCGTCTCAGCAGGGCTTTCAGGTCAGCAGTCCTCCTTTCTTCAGGTTGCAGGAATCTGATTTCCTGGGTTCAAGGTCGCCCCTAAATACTGAATTTAGGGATGTGTTTAGGTCTGGGGGGCAGACGGTGGCTACACCCTATTTGTGCCTCCTCCCTGAGGGGAGGGGTGGGCACACCCCTATTCCTATTGGGGGAATCCTCCAAAACCAGGATGGAGGATTTTTTAAGGCAGGGGTCCCCTCAGCTCAGGACACCTAAGGGGCTCCTTGTTTTTCTCATTATCTCCTCTGGACTTGCCGCCAAAAGTGGGGGCTGTGTCCAGAGGGGCAGACATCTCCACTAGCCGGAGTGCCCTGGGGCATTGTAAAACAAAGCCTGAGCCTTTGAGGCTTACTGTTAGGTGTTACAGTTCCTGCAGGGGGGAGGTGTGAAGCACCTCCACCCAGTGCAGGCTTTGTTTCTGGCCTCAGAGAGCACGAAGGCTCTCACCCCATGGGGTCAGAAACTTGCCTCAGTGGGAGGCTGGTACAGGCCAGTCAGTCCTGCATTGAAGGATTGGGTAAAAAAACAGGGGGCATCTGTAAGATGCCCTCTGTGTGCATTTTGTAATAAATCCAGCACTGGCATCAGTGTGGGGTTATTATTCTGAGAAGTTTGATACCAAACGTCCCAGTATTCAGTGTAGCCATTATGGAGCTGTGGAGTTCGTTTTGACAAACTCCCAGACCATATACTTAATATGGCCACACTGTACTTACAATGTCTAAGAATAGACTTAGACACTGTAGGGACATATTGCTCATGCAGCTATACCCTCACCTGTGGTATTGTGCACCCTGCCTTAGGGCTGTAAGGCCTGCTAGAAGGGTGACTTTACTATGCCACAGGTAGTATTTTGTGTGCATGGCATCCTGAGGGGGATGCCATGTCGACTTTGCCCTTTTCTCCCCACCAACACACACAATCTGCAATGGCAGTGTGCATGTGTTAGGTGGGGGTCCCTTACGGTGGTACAACACATGCTGCAGCCCTTAGTGACCTTTCCTGGTCACTGGGCCCCTGGTACCTTTTACAAGGGACTTATCTGTGTGCCAGGGGTGTGCCAATTGCGGAAACAATGGTACATTTTTAGTGAAAGAACACTGGTGCTGGGGCCTGGTTAGCAGGGTCCCAAGCACACTTCTTAGTCAAGTCAGCATCAATATCAGGCAAAAAGTGGGGAGTAACTGCAACAGGGAGCCACTTTCCTACAGATGCCACATAGGGTGTTAGTCCAAAAGGCAGCTTCAAAGGAGAAGCTCTCTTTGAAGAGCAAATGGTGAACACACTTGGACGGTGATGCTCTACTGTGTAGGTAGACAAGCTGGCAATGGGGACAGAGAGGGAAAACAGTTGTCAAACTGGTTTTCCCATGGTCGTGTAGCCCTCAGGTAGCCACAGCTCTAGGGTGGGCTACCAGGCACCACACACCAAGAGAGGTTCAGCCATCTTGGGAGTGGGCAGATTTGAGCATTCTGGGATAACCAGATGCCACAATTCACAGGAAGTAGTCATCAGGTTATGGGGGAATCCACGTAACTATTGGCTAGTGACCGTGACCTTCCCTAGGGCACTTTCTTGGCAAAGAAGAGGCAGACTAGTGACAATTAAGATTCATGAAAACCTCACTCAAACAAAAATCACTGAAACACACTGACAATGTTGTACATGCACTGTTTAGTCAGTTTATGAAGCCATTCCTTACCATTAGGCAATACAGTGGGTTTCCAATTTTTTAGTAGTTTTGTGAGTTCCATCATAAATCTTGAGTAAGGCTCTGTGAAGATGTTGTCCAGTCTGCCATTCTCAAATAGGTACTGAAAAGTAAAAAAATTGAAAATCATAATGGAACTATATTGGACCACTTTTTTATGGACTGGGTAATAAAAGAATAATACTTAGCTGCAACTACAGCACTCCAGTGTTATCTGATAGATTCACTTACTCTGAAATACTTCTGTAAGGAACAAAATGGCCAGCAAAATATAATCAATACTTTAAAAGAACAAGTTACTTACCTGTAGGAAGTTGGCTCTGTATGTGCTATTTCAAAGTAAGGAATAGCATGCACAGAGTCCAAGGGTTCCCCTTAGAGGTAAAATAGTGGTAAAAATAGATAATACTAATGCTCTATTTTGTGGTAGTGTGGTCGAGCAGTAGGCTTATCCAAGGAGTAGTGTTAAGCATTTGTTGTACATACACAAGACAATAAATGAGGTACACACACTCAGAGACAAATCCAGCCAATAGGTTTTTATATAGAAAAATATCTTTTCTTAGTTTATTTTAAGAACCACAGGTTCAAATTCTACATGTAATATCTCATTCGAAAGGTATTGCAGGTAAGTACTTTAGGAACTTCAAATCATCAAAATTGCATGTATACTTTTCAAGTTATTGACAAATAGCTGTTTTAAAAGTGGACACTTAGTGCAATTTTCACAGTTCCTGGGGGAGGTAAGTTTTTGTTAGTTTTACCAGGTAAGTAGGACACTTACAGGGTTCAGTTCTTGGTCCAAGGTAGCCCACCGTTGGGGGTTCAGAGCAACCCCAAAGTCACCACACCAGCAGCTCAGGGCCGGTCAGGTGCAGAGTTCAAAGTGGTGCCCAAAACACATAGGCTAGAATGGAGAGAAGGGGGTGCCCCGGTTCCGGTCTGCTTGCAGGTAAGTACCCGCGTCTTCGGAGGGCAGACCAGGGGGGTTTTGTAGGGCACCGGGGGGGACACAAGTCCACACAGAAATTTCACCCTCAGCGGCGCGGGGGCGGCCGGGTGCAGTGTAGACACAAGCGTCGGGTTTTCAATGTTAGTCTATGAGAGATCTCGGGATCTCTTCAGCGCTGCAGGCAGGCAAGGGGGGGATTCCTCGGGGAAACCTCCACTTGGGCGAGGGAGAGGGACTCCTGGGGGTCACTCCTCCAGTGAAAGTCCGGTCCTTCAGGTCCTGGGGGCTGCGGGTGCAGGGTCTCTCCCAGGCGTCGGGACTTTAGGTTCAAAGAGTCGCGGTCAGGGGAAGCCTCGGGATTCCCTCTGCAGGCGGCGCTGTGGGGGCTCAGGGGGGACAGGTTTTGGTACTCACAGTATCAGAGTAGTCCTGGGGTCCCTCCTGAGGTGTTGGATCGCCACCAGCCGAGTCGGGGTCGCCGGGTGCAGTGTTGCAAGTCTCACGCTTCTTGCGGGGAGCTTGCAGGGTTCTTTGGAGCTGCTGGAAACAAAGTTGCAGCTTTTCTTGGAGCAGGTCCGCTGTCCTCGGGAGTTTCTTGTCTTTTCGAAGCAGGGGCAGTCCTCAGAGGATGTCGAGGTCGCTGGTCCCTTTGGAAGGCGTCGCTGGAGCAGGATCTTTGGAAGGCAGGAGACAGGCCGGTGAGTTTCTGGAGCCAAGGCAGTTGTCGTCTTCTGGTCTTCCGCTGCAGGGGTTTCAGCTAGGCAGTCCTTCTTCTTGTAGTTGCAGGAATCTAATTTTCTAGGGTTCAGGGTAGCCCTTAAATACTAAATTTAAGGGCGTGTTTAGGTCTGGGGGGTTAGTAGCCAATGGCTACTAGCCCTGAGGGTGGGTACACCCTCTTTGTGCCTCCTCCCAAGGGGAGGGGGTCACAATCCTAACCCTATTGGGGGAATCCTCCATCTGCAAGATGGAGGATTTCTAAAAGTTAGAGTCACCTCAGCTCAGGACACCTTAGGGGCTGTCCTGACTGGCCAGTGACTCCTCCTTGTTATTCTCATTATTTTCTCCGGCCTTGCCGCCAAAAGTGGGGCCTGGCCGGAGGGGGCGGGCAACTCCACTAGCTGGAGTGTCCTGCTGGGTTGGCACAAAGGAGGTGAGCCTTTGAGGCTCACCGCCAGGTGTGACAATTCCTGCCTGGGAGAGGTGTTAGCATCTCCACCCAGTGCAGGCTTTGTTACTGGCCTCAGAGTGACAAAGGCACTCTCCCCATGGGGCCAGCAACATGTCTCGGTTTGTGGCAGGCTGCTAGAACTAGTCAGCCTACACAGATAGTCGGTTAAGTTTCAGGGGGCACCTCTAAGGTGCCCTCTGTGGTGTATTTTACAATAAAATGTACACTGGCATCAGTGTGCATTTATTGTGCTGAAAAGTTTGATACCAAACTTCCCAGTTTTCAGTGTAGCCATTATGGTGCTGTGGAGTTCGTGTTTGACAGACTCCCAGACCATATACTCTTATGGCTACCCTGCACTTACAATGTCTAAGGTTTTGTTTAGACACTGTAGGGGTACCATGCTCATGCATTGGTACCCTCACCTATGGTATAGTGCACCCTGCCTTAGGGCTGTAAGGCCTGCTAGAGGGGTGTCTTACCTATACTGCATAGGCAGTGAGAGGCTGGCATGGCACCCTGAGGGGAGTGCCATGTCGACTTACTCGTTTTGTCCTCACTAGCACACACAAGCTGGTAAGCAGTGTGTCTGTGCTGAGTGAGAGGTCTCCAGGGTGGCATAAGACATGCTGCAGCCCTTAGAGACCTTCCTTGGCATCAGGGCCCTTGGTACTAGAAGTACCAGTTACAAGGGACTTATCTGGATGCCAGGGTCTGCCAATTGTGGATACAAAAGTACAGGTTAGGGAAAGAACACTGGTGCTGGGGCCTGGTTAGCAGGCCTCAGCACACTTTCAATTGTAAACATAGCATCAGCAAAGGCAAAAAGTCAGGGGGCAACCATGCCAAGGAGGCATTTCCTTACACAACCCCCCCCCAAACGAAAGAGGATGAGACTAACCTTTCCCAAGAGAGTCTTCATTTTCTAAGTGGAAGAACCTGGAAAGGCCATCTGCATTGGCATGGGCAGTCCCAGGTCTGTGTTCCACTATAAAGTCCATTCCCTGTAGGGAGATGGACCACCTCAACAGTTTAGGATTTTCACCTTTCATTTGCATCAGCCATTTGAGAGGTCTGTGGTCGGTTTGAACTAGGAAGTGAGTCCCAAAGAGGTATGGTCTCAGCTTCTTCAGGGACCAAACCACAGCAAAGGCCTCCCTCTCAATGGCACTCCAACGCTGCTCCCTGGGGAGTAACCTCCTGCTAATGAAAGCAACAGGCTGGTCAAGGCCATCATCATTTGTTTGGGACAAAACTGCCCCTATCCCATGTTCAGAGGCATCAGTCTGCACAATGAACTGCTTAGAATAATCTGGAGCTTTGAGAACTGGTGCTGAGCACATTGCCTGTTTCAGGGTGTCAAAGGCCTGTTGGCAGTCCACAGTCCAGTTTACTTTCTTGGGCATTTTCTTGGAGGTGAGTTCAGTGAGGGCTGTTACAATGGATCCATATCCCTTCACAAACCTCCTGTAATACCCAGTCAAGCCAAGGAATGCCCTGACTTGAGTCTGGGTTTTTGGAGCTACCCAGTCCAGAATAGTCTGGATCTTGGGTTGGAGTGGTTGAACTTGGCCTCCACCTACAAGGTGTCCCAAATAAACCACAGTTCCCTGCCCTATCTGGCATTTGGATGCCTTGATAGAGAGGCCTGCAGATTGCAGAGCCTTCAAAACCTTCCTCAGGTGGACCAGGTGATCCTGCCAGGTGGAGCTAAAGACAGCAATATCATCAAGATAAGCTGTGCTAAAGGACTCCAAGCCAGCAAGGACTTGATTCACCAACCTTTGGAAGGTGGCAGGGGCATTCTTTAAACCAAAGGGCATAACAGTAAACTGATAATGCCCATCAGGTGTGGAGAATGCTGTCTTTTCTTTTGCTCCAGGTGCCATTTTTATTTGCCAGTACCCTGCTGTCAAGTCAAAGGTACTTAGGAATTTGGCAGCACCTAATTTATCAATGAGCTCATCAGCTCTTGGAATTGGATGAGCATCTGTCTTGGTGACAGAATTGAGCCCTCTGTAGTCCACACAAAACCTCATCTCTTTCTTTCCATCTGTGGTGTGAGGTTTGGGGACTAAGACCACTGGGCTAGCCCAGGGGCTGTCAGAGCGCTCAATGACTCCCAATTCCAGCATCTTGTGGACTTCCACCTTGATGCTTTCCTTAACATGGTCAGACTGTCTAAAGATTTTGTTCTTGACAGGCATGCTGTCTCCTGTGTCCACATCATGGGTACACAGGTGTGTCTGACCAGGGGTTAAGGAGAAGAGTTCAGGAAACTGTTGTAGGACTCTCCTACAATCAGCTTGCTGTTGGCCAGAGAGGGTGTCTGAGTAGATCACTCCATCTACTGTACCATCTTTTGGGTCTGATGACAGAAGATCAGGGAGAGGTTCACTCTCTGCCTCCTGATCCTCATCTGTTACCATCAACAGATTGACATCAGCCCTGTCGTGGAAGAGCTTAAGGCGGTTTACATGGATCACCCTTTTGGGGCTCCTGCTTGTGCCCAGGTCCACCAAGTAGGTGACCTGACTCTTCCTCTCTAGTACTGGGTAAGGGCCACTCCATTTGTCCTGGAGTGCCCTGGGAGCCACAGGCTCCAGAACCCAGACTTTCTGCCCTGGTTGGAACTCAACCAGTGCAGCCTTTTGGTCATACCAAAACTTCTGGAGCTGTTGGCTGGCCTCAAGGTTTTTGGTTGCCTTTTCCATGTACTCTGCCATTCTAGAGCGAAGGCCAAGTACATAGTCCACTATGTCCTGTTTAGGCTCATGGAGAGGTCTCTCCCAGCCTTCTTTAACAAGGGCAAGTGGTCCCCTTACAGGATGACCAAACAGAAGTTCAAAGGGTGAGAACCCTACTCCCTTCTGTGGTACCTCCCTGTAAGCGAAAAGCAGACATGGCAGGAGGACATCCCATCTCCTTTTGAGTTTTTCTGGGAGCCCCATGATCATGCCTTTTAATGTCTTGTTGAATCTCTCAACTAAGCCATTAGTTTGTGGATGGTAAGGTGTAGTGAATTTATAAGTCACTCCACACTCATTCCACATGTGCTTTAGGTATGCTGACATGAAGTTGGTACCTCTGTCAGACACCACCTCCTTAGGGAAACCCACCCTGGTAAAGATACCAATGAGGGCCTTGGCTACTGCAGGGGCAGTAGTCGACCTAAGGGGAATAGCTTCAGGATATCTGGTAGCATGATCCACTACTACCAGGATATACATATTTCCTGAGGCTGTGGGAGGTTCCAGTGGACCAACTATGTCCACACCCACTCTTTCAAAGGGCACCCCCACCACTGGAAGTGGAATGAGGGGGGCCTTTGGATGCCCACCTGTCTTACCACTGGCTTGACAGGTGGGGCAGGAGAGGCAAAACTCCTTAACCATGTTGGACATATTGGGCCAGTAGAAGTGGTTGACTAACCTCTCCCACGTCTTGGTTTGTCCCAAATGTCCAGCAAGGGGAATGTCATGGGCCAATGTTAGGATGAACTCTCTGAACAGCTGAGGCACTACCACTCTCCTAGTGGCACCAGGTTTGGGGTCTCTGGCCTCAGTGTACAGGAGCCCATCTTCCCAATAGACCCTATGTGTTCCATTTTTCTTGCCTTTGGACTCTTCAGCAGCTTGCTGCCTAAGGCCTTCAAGAGAGGGACAGGTTTCTTGTCCCTTACACAGCTCTTCCCTTGAGGGTCCCCCTGGGCCTAAGAGCTCAACCTGATAAGGTTCAAGCTCCAAAGGCTCAGTTCCCTCAGAGGGCAGAACTTCTTCCTGAGAAGAGAGGTTCCCTTTCTTTTGCTGTGTTGCAGTTGGTTTCCCAACTGACTTTCCTGTTCTCTTGGTAGGCTGGGCCATTTTTCCAGACTCCAGCTCTACTTTTTCACCCTGTGCCTTGCATTGTGCTCTTGTTTTCACACACACCAGTTCAGGGATACCCAGCATTGCTGCATGGGTTTTTAGCTCTACCTCAGCCCATGCTGAGGACTCCAGGTCATTTCCAAGCAGACAGTCCACTGGGATATTTGAGGAGACCACCACCTGTTTCAGGCCATTGACCCCTCCCCATTCTAAAGTAACCATTGCCATGGGATGTACTTTTCTCTGATTGTCAGCGTTGGTGACTGTGTAAGTTTTTCCAGTCAGGTATTGGCCAGGGGAAACCAGTTTCTCTGTCACCATGGTGACACTGGCACCTGTATCCCTCAGGCCCTCTATTCTAGTCCCATTAATTAAGAGTTGCTGTCTGTATTTTTGCATGTTAGGCGGCCAGACAGCTAGTGTGGCTAAATCCACCCCACCCTCAGAAACTAGAGTAGCTTCAGTGTGGACCCTGATTTGCTCTGGGCACACTGTTGATCCCACTTGGAGACTAGCCATACCAGTGTTACCTGGATGGGAGTTTGGAGTGGAACTTTTCTTGGGACAGGCCTTGTCTCCAGTTTGGTGTCCATGCTGTTTACAGCTATGACACCAGGCCTTTTTGGGATCAAAGTTTTTACCCTTGTACCCATTGTTTTGTGAAGAGGCTCTGGGCCCACCCTCCTGTGCAGGTTTTTGGGGGCCTGTAGAAGACTCTTTACTATTTTTAGTTTTGGTTGTCTCATCACCCTTCTGCTGGGGAGTCTTTGTGACCCCTTTCTTTTGGTCACCCCCTGTTGAAGTCTTGGACACCCTTGTCTTGACCCAATGGTCCGCCTTCTTTCCCAATTCTTGGGGAGAAATTGGTCCTAGGTCTACCAGATGCTGATGCAGTTTATCATTGAAACAATTACTTAACAGGTGTTCTTTCACAAATAAATTGTACAGCCCATCATAATTATTTACACCACTGCCTTGAATCCAACCATCTAGTGTTTTCACTGAGTAGTCAACAAAGTCAACCCAGGTCTGGCTCGAGGATTTTTGAGCCCCCCTGAACCTAATCCTGTATTCCTCAGTGGAGAATCCAAAGCCCTCAATCAGGGTACCCTTCATGAGGTCATAAGATTCTGCATCTTGTCCAGAGAGTGTGAGGAGTCTATCCCTACACTTTCCTGTGAACATTTCCCAAAGGAGAGCACCCCAGTGAGATCTGTTCACTTTTCTGGTTACACAAGCCCTCTCAAAAGCTGTGAACCATTTGGTGATGTCATCACCATCTTCATATTTAGTTACAATCCCTTTAGGGATTTTCAACATGTCAGGAGAATCTCTGACCCTATTTAAGTTGCTGCCACCATTGATGGGTCCTAGGCCCATCTCTTGTCTTTCCCTCTCTATGGCTAGGATCTGTCTTTCCAAAGCCAATCTTTTGGCCATCCTGGCTAACTGGATGTCCTCTTCACTGGGGTTATCCTCAGTGATTTCAGAGGTGTTGGTCTCTCCTGTGAGGGAACCAGCATCTCTGACTATTATTTTTGGAGTCAGGGTTTGAGGGACCCTGTTCTCCCTAGATAGGACTGGTAGGGGGGAATTGTCCTCCAAGTCACTATCCTCTTCCTCTGAGTTGCCACCCTCAGAGGGGTTGGCCTTTTCAAACTCTGCCAAAAGCTCCTGGAGCTGTATTTTGGTAGGTTTGGGGCCCATTGTTATTTTCTTTAGTTTACAGAGTGACCTTAGCTCTCTCATCTGTAGATGGAGGTAAGGTGTGGTGTCGAGTTCCACCACATTCACATCTGTGCTAGACATTATGCTTCTAAAAGTTGGAATACTTTTTAAGAAACTAAAACTGATTCTAGAATCTAATTCAAACTTTTAACAAACTTTTAAACTCTAAAAGAAATGCTAAACAGGATCTAACACAAGGCCCTAGCAGGTCTTTTAAGAATTTAGAAAACTTTTCAAATTGCAAAAATCAATTTCTAATGACAATTTTGGAATTTGTCGTGTGATCAGGTATTGGCTGAGTAGTCCAGCAAATGCAAAGTCTTGTACCCCACCGCTGATCCACCAATGTAGGAAGTTGGCTCTGTATGTGCTATTTCAAAGTAAGGAATAGCATGCACAGAGTCCAAGGGTTCCCCTTAGAGGTAAAATAGTGGTAAAAATAGATAATACTAATGCTCTATTTTGTGGTAGTGTGGTCGAGCAGTAGGCTTATCCAAGGAGTAGTGTTAAGCATTTGTTGTACATACACAAGACAATAAATGAGGTACACACACTCAGAGACAAATCCAGCCAATAGGTTTTTATATAGAAAAATATCTTTTCTTAGTTTATTTTAAGAACCACAGGTTCAAATTCTACATGTAATATCTCATTCGAAAGGTATTGCAGGTAAGTACTTTAGGAACTTCAAATCATCAAAATTGCATGTATACTTTTCAAGTTATTGACAAATAGCTGTTTTAAAAGTGGACACTTAGTGCAATTTTCACAGTTCCTGGGGGAGGTAAGTTTTTGTTAGTTTTACCAGGTAAGTAGGACACTTACAGGGTTCAGTTCTTGGTCCAAGGTAGCCCACCGTTGGGGGTTCAGAGCAACCCCAAAGTCACCACACCAGCAGCTCAGGTGCAGAGTTCAAAGTGGTGCCCAAAACACATAGGCTAGAATGGAGAGAAGGGGGTGCCCCGGTTCCGGTCTGCTTGCAGGTAAGTACCCGCGTCTTCGGAGGGCAGACCAGGGGGGTTTTGTAGGGCACCGGGGGGGACACAAGTCCACACAGAAATTTCACCCTCAGCGGCGCGGGGGCGGCCGGGTGCAGTGTAGACACAAGCGTCGGGTTTTCAATGTTAGTCTATGAGAGATCTCGGGATCTCTTCAGCGCTGCAGGCAGGCAAGGGGGGGATTCCTCGGGGAAACCTCCACTTGGGCGAGGGAGAGGGACTCCTGGGGGTCACTCCTCCAGTGAAAGTCCGGTCCTTCAGGTCCTGGGGGCTGCGGGTGCAGGGTCTCTCCCAGGCGTCGGGACTTTAGGTTCAAAGAGTCGCGGTCAGGGGAAGCCTCGGGATTCCCTCTGCAGGCGGCGCTGTGGGGGCTCAGGGGGGACAGGTTTTGGTACTCACAGTATCAGAGTAGTCCTGGGGTCCCTCCTGAGGTGTTGGATCGCCACCAGCCGAGTCGGGGTCGCCGGGTGCAGTGTTGCAAGTCTCACGCTTCTTGCGGGGAGCTTGCAGGGTTCTTTGGAGCTGCTGGAAACAAAGTTGCAGCTTTTCTTGGAGCAGGTCCGCTGTCCTCGGGAGTTTCTTGTCTTTTCGAAGCAGGGGCAGTCCTCAGAGGATGTCGAGGTCGCTGGTCCCTTTGGAAGGCGTCGCTGGAGCAGGATCTTTGGAAGGCAGGAGACAGGCCGGTGAGTTTCTGGAGCCAAGGCAGTTGTCGTCTTCTGGTCTTCCGCTGCAGGGGTTTCAGCTAGGCAGTCCTTCTTCTTGTAGTTGCAGGAATCTAATTTTCTAGGGTTCAGGGTAGCCCTTAAATACTAAATTTAAGGGCGTGTTTAGGTCTGGGGGGTTAGTAGCCAATGGCTACTAGCCCTGAGGGTGGGTACACCCTCTTTGTGCCTCCTCCCAAGGGGAGGGGGTCACAATCCTAACCCTATTGGGGGAATCCTCCATCTGCAAGATGGAGGATTTCTAAAAGTTAGAGTCACCTCAGCTCAGGACACCTTAGGGGCTGTCCTGACTGGCCAGTGACTCCTCCTTGTTATTCTCATTATTTTCTCCGGCCTTGCCGCCAAAAGTGGGGCCTGGCCGGAGGGGGCGGGCAACTCCACTAGCTGGAGTGTCCTGCTGGGTTGGCACAAAGGAGGTGAGCCTTTGAGGCTCACCGCCAGGTGTGACAATTCCTGCCTGGGAGAGGTGTTAGCATCTCCACCCAGTGCAGGCTTTGTTACTGGCCTCAGAGTGACAAAGGCACTCTCCCCATGGGGCCAGCAACATGTCTCGGTTTGTGGCAGGCTGCTAGAACTAGTCAGCCTACACAGATAGTCGGTTAAGTTTCAGGGGGCACCTCTAAGGTGCCCTCTGTGGTGTATTTTACAATAAAATGTACACTGGCATCAGTGTGCATTTATTGTGCTGAAAAGTTTGATACCAAACTTCCCAGTTTTCAGTGTAGCCATTATGGTGCTGTGGAGTTCGTGTTTGACAGACTCCCAGACCATATACTCTTATGGCTACCCTGCACTTACAATGTCTAAGGTTTTGTTTAGACACTGTAGGGGTACCATGCTCATGCATTGGTACCCTCACCTATGGTATAGTGCACCCTGCCTTAGGGCTGTAAGGCCTGCTAGAGGGGTGTCTTACCTATACTGCATAGGCAGTGAGAGGCTGGCATGGCACCCTGAGGGGAGTGCCATGTCGACTTACTCGTTTTGTCCTCACTAGCACACACAAGCTGGTAAGCAGTGTGTCTGTGCTGAGTGAGAGGTCTCCAGGGTGGCATAAGACATGCTGCAGCCCTTAGAGACCTTCCTTGGCATCAGGGCCCTTGGTACTAGAAGTACCAGTTACAAGGGACTTATCTGGATGCCAGGGTCTGCCAATTGTGGATACAAAAGTACAGGTTAGGGAAAGAACACTGGTGCTGGGGCCTGGTTAGCAGGCCTCAGCACACTTTCAATTGTAAACATAGCATCAGCAAAGGCAAAAAGTCAGGGGGCAACCATGCCAAGGAGGCATTTCCTTACATTACCTAAGTAACTTTCTTTGTGGTGGATACTCAATCTAACTACAGATTCCTCACATGGTGAACACGCCCCTGGTGTTAGACTGGCTCTATGCAACTGTAGATAGTATTGCTGCAGCACTGTGTTGAAATGTTCTGCTCTGGAAGAACAGAGCCACATATAAGTGAGAATGTCAATTTCGTTTGCAGGTTTGTGGGCACACTCAGTTCATCAGAATAGTGGTATGAATCATGTGCAGATCTCTTGATTAGGATCTTTTCATATAGGAAAGAGTCTATTCCACTGGATGAGGAGAAAGGCGGACAGTGAGGAATCTGCACTTAGACTAGCCACCAGAAAAAGTGTTACAAAAAAGTAAGTTAGTTGCTCTTCTGATGGACACTTCTAACCGTAGATCCCTCACCTTGTGAATAGTTGCGGGACTACCTACACAGGTGGCAGGGTTTGTGAAATGGGTCAAAATAAAAAGTCCTTAAGGACTGAAAAGGAAAAACACCCATCTCAATGGACCCGACGGTCAAGGAAATAGTGCTTCGTGAAAGTGTGTGCAGATGTCCTCATAGTGAAATGACAGATATCGAGGAAAGAATGGGACAGTGGTAGCAATTTGTGTCACAAGTGAAGTGCATTGTGATGAAAAAAAAAAAAGAAAAAGAATGGTTGACCATAGTACGGTTTCCTTAATCTCTTTAAAGTTTAAATGTGGGATCAGTACACTTTGTTTACAGTTACAATATATACATGCGTCAACATTTCAACCCATTAAACATGCAAATCATGTGCAGGGATGGCATCAAATCATTTTTAAAGGATACAGTGAGCAAAAATTATTACAGCATTCCCCTGTGGTTTTGTCAGAACTCAAAGTGAATAATCTAGTCTAGGTTTGATAAAAAGGTAAGTTTTGAGATGTTATATGACGGCTGTGGCAATTCTTCAATCACCTTTGCTGTCTTTTCATCTACATTTTCACTATGACTTAAATCATGACTTATTATGAGTTTATTTATGTGTTGTAAACACACAAAATTATAAAATCATTGTGAATGAAATGTCCTGACAATCTAGCAAATTCTTTGAGATTTTCAACATGTTCAAGTGCCATGTTCACACCACATGCGGTGCAAACATACAAGTTACTTACCTTCGGTGACAATATATCTGGTAGAGACCGTAGGAAAGTAACCTCTTTCTTGGCATGGTTACCCCAAATTTTTGCCTGTTGTCAGTGTGTTTGACTGAAGAGCCCTGCTGGGTAAGAATGAGAATAAAGAGGAGAACCTCTGAAAGCTGTTGAGTTTTAGGGTTTTGAGGGGGGCACAGGGGAAAATCAACAGGCTTGTTGATACACCATGCCACAAATTTCTTCTAACAGGCGTATACCGTTTTGGTGGAGGGATGCCTGGCTGCCAAGATGACATTACAGACTTCGGGTGGAAGGTCAAAAGCCATCAACTGCCAACGTTCAATCTCCACGCAAGGAGGCACAGACTGGACAGGTTCGGGTGGATGACTGTCACCTGCTGCTGCAACAGAAGATCCTTCCGAAGGGGCAGTCTGATCAGAGGATCGATGGCCATGCTCAATAGTTAGGGATACCAGACTCTTCGTGCCCAGTCTTGCGTGATCTTCATAACTCTGGGCAGAAGTGGCATGGGTGTAAAGGCATACAGGAGACCTGAGTTCCACTTGTGACAAAAAGCGTTGCTGAGCAAGTTGCGTCTTGGAAACTCCAACACGCAAAACAGCTGACATTGCGTATTTTATGCTGAGGCCAACAGATCTAACCAAGGCTCTCCCCACTGCTGAAAGAGACCTTGTGCCACCTCTGGATGAAGATGGCATTCGTGATAAGCTATGCATCGATGGCTGAGTTCGTATGCTCTGACATTCAGAGAGATTGACAGGTGTTGAACCATGAGGGAAAATGCTTGGGAATTCCAGCCATGTCCAGGGACGAAGAGCCTCTTGACAAAGGGTCCACTTCCCTAATCGGCCCTACTTGTTGCAGTACCACATGGCAGTGTTGTTGGTGAACACCTGAACCACTTTCCCTTTGGGAGAGGGAAGGAATGCTTTCAATGCAAGTGGGGTTGCTTGGAGCTCCAAGAGGTTGATGTGGAGCCCAGACTCCGCCGGAGACCAGAGGCCTCTGATTTCTACCTCTCCCATCTGGCTGCCCTATTGCAGGAGTGCTGCATCTGTCACTACTGTGAGATCTGGGTGGGGATGGAAGAGGCATCTGCTGTTGAACCAATCTGGATTCCAGAACCACAACTGCAGGTCTTTCGCAGTTCCCTCCTGTAAGGAAATGCCTCCTTGGCATGGTTACCCCCTGACTTTTTGCCTTTTGCTGATGGCAGTTATGATTGAAAGTGTGCTGGGACCCTGCTAACCAGGCCCCAGAACCAGTGTTCTTCCTTAAACTGTTCCTTTGTTCCCACAATTGGCACAGCCCTGGCACTCACATAAGTCCCTGGTAAATGGTACCCCTGGTACCAAGCTCCCTGATACCAGGGTAGGTCTCTAAGGGCTGCAGCATGTCTTATGCCACCCTGGGGACTCCTCACTCAGCACATGCACACTGCCTCACAGCTTGTGTGCTGGTGGGGAGAAAATGACTAAGTCGACATGGCATTCCCCTCAAGAGTGCCATGCCAACCCCACACTGCCTGTAGCATTGGTAAGTCACAGCTCTAGCAGGCCTTGCAGCCCTAAGGCAGGGTGCACTATACCACAGGCGAGGGCATATGTGCACGAGCACTATGCCCCTACAGTGTCTAAGCAAAACCTTAAACATTGTAAGTGCAGGGTAGCCATAAAGAGTATAGGGTCTGGGAGTTTGTCAAACACAAACTCCACAGTTCCATAATGGCTGCACTGAAATCTGGGAAGTTTTGTATCAAACTTCTCAGCACAATAAATGCACACTGATGCCAGTGTGCAATTTATTGTAAAATACACCCAGAGGGCATCTTAGAGATGCCCCCTCAATACCAGCCCGACTCCTAGTGCTAGGCTGACCAGTTTCTGCCAGCCTGCCACAACCAGACGAGTTGCCGGCCACATGGGGAGAGTGCCTTTGTCACTCTGTGGCCAGGAACAAAGCCTGTACTGGGTGGAGGCGCTTCTCACCTCCCACTGCAGGAACTGTAACACCTGGTGGTGAGCCTCAAAGGCTCATGCCTTTTGTTACAGCACCCCAGGGCATCCCAGCTAGTGAAGATACCGCCCCTCCGGCCACTGCCCCTACTTTTGGCAGCAAGGCTGGAGGCGATAAGAAAAACAAGGAGGAGTCACCCACCAGTCAGGATAGCCCCTAAGGTGTCCTGAGCTGAGGTGACCCCTGCCTTTCGAAATTCTCCATTTTAAGATTGGAGGATTCCCCCAATAGGATTAGGGATGTGCCCCCTTCCCCTTGGGGAGGAGGCACAAAGAGGGTGTAGCCCCCCTCCAGGACAGTAGCCACTGGCTACTGCCCCCCAGACCTAAACACACCCCTACATTTTGTATTTAGGGGCACCCCAGAACCCAGGAAATCAGATTCCTGCAACCTGAAACCAGAAGGACTGCTGACCTGAAAGCCCTGCAGAGACGACAACTGCTTTGGCCCCAGCCCTACCAGCCTGTCTTCTGACTCAAAGAAACTGCAACAGTGACGCATCAGACAAGGACCAGCGACCTCTGAAGCCTCAGAGGACTGCCCTGAACCTAAGGACCAAGAAACTCCAGTGAGCAGCGGCTCTGCTCAACAACAGCAACAACTTTCTTGCAACTTCTAAAAATCTTACTCTTCCCGCCGGAAGCGTGACACTTCACCCTCTGCACCCAACGCCCCCGGCTCGAGCTCCAGAGCGAACCAACACCACAGGGAGGACTCCCAGGCGACTGCGACCTCGTGAGTAGCCCGAGATCACCCCCTGGACCCTCAGAGCAACGCATGCAGAGAGAATCCAGGGGCTTTACACAGAAATATGTAAAGCAGCTACTTGGTCAACACCACATACATTCACTAAACACTACTGTGTATATGTTTTAGCAACACAGCAAGCCACGGTAGGTCAAGCTGTAGTCAGAACATTATTTCAAACATCTTCAACTCCTACAGGCTAACCACCGCTTTTATGGGAGGACAGACTGCTTTGTAGTCTATGCACAGCATGTGTATCTGCAGCTACACATGCCACCGAACGGAAAATGTCACTTACCCAGTGTACATCTGTTCGTGGCATGTTCCGCTGCAGATTCACATGCTCCCTCCAAATTCCCCGGCAGCCTGTAGTCGTTTAAGTTAACACTTGTACGTGTGTGTGTGTGTGTGTGTATATTTATATATATATATATATATATATATATATATATATATGGAAAATGTCACTTACCCAGTGTACATCTGTTCGTGGCATTAGTCGCTGCAGATTCACATGCTGTGCACAGTCCGCCGTCTGGTGTTGGGCTCGGAGTGTTACAAGTTGTTTTTCTTCGAAGAAGTCTTTTCGAGTCACGAGACTGAGGGACTCCTCCCACTTCGGTTCCATTGCGCATGGGTGTCGACTCCATCTTAGATTGCTTTCCCCGCAGAGGGTGAGGTAGGAGTTGTGTATGCTAGTAATAGTGCCCATGCAATGGAATTAATACGTATGTACAAAATGAAGGTTTAAAGTAATATATTTACAAATGTACAAATGTTCAAGATCTACTTCTAACCGGCTACAGGCTCCCGGGGAGGCGGGTGGGCGCATGTGAATCTGCAGCGACTAATGCCACGAACAGATGTACACTGGATAAGTGACATTTTCCGTTCAGTGGCATGTGTAGCTGCAGATACACATGCTGTGCATAGACTAGTAAGCAGTTATCTCCCCAAAAGCGGTGGTTCAGCCTGTAGGAGTTGAAGTAGTTTGAAATAAAGTTTTTAGTACAGCTTGACCTACTGTGGCTTGTTGTGCAGATAACACATCTACACAGTAGTGCTTAGTAAATGTATGAGGCGTAGACCATGTTGCTGCCTTACATATTTCGTTCATTGGAATATTTCCTAGAAAGGCCATGGTAGCACCTTTCTTTCTGGTTGAGTGTGCCTTTGGTTTAATAGGCAGCTCTCTCTTTGCTTTAAGATAGCAGGTTTGAATGCACCTAACTATCCATCTAGCAATGCCTTGTTTTGAAATTGGATTTCCTGTATGAGGTTTTTGAAAGGCAATAAATAGTTGTTTTGTCTTCCTAATTAGTTTTGTTCTGTCAATGTAGTACATTAGTGCTCTTTTGATGTCTAATGTATGTAGTGCTCTTTCAGCTACCGAATCTGGCTGTGGGAAGAACACTGGTAATTCTACTGTTTGATTTAAGTGGAACGGTGAGATAACCTTTGGTAAGAATTTTGGATTTGTTCTTAGAACTACCTTATTCTTGTGTATTTGAATAAATGGTTCTTGTATGGTAAATGCCTGAATCTCACTCACTCTTCTTAGAGATGTGATGGCAATGAGAAATGCAACTTTCCACGTTAAGTATTGCATTTCACAAGAATGCATGGGTTCGAAAGGTGGACCCATGAGCCTTGTTAAGACAATGTTGAGGTTCCATGAAGGAACAGGTGGTGTCCTTGGTGGTATAATTCTCTTTAGGCCTTCCATAAACGCTTTAATGACAGGTATTCTAAATAGGGAAGTTGAATGAGTAATCTGCAGGTAAGCAGATATTGCAGTGAGATGTATTTTTATGGAAGAGAAAGCTAGATTTGATTTTTGCAAATGTAGTAAATATCCTACTACATCTTTTGGAGATGCGTGCAATGGTTGAATTTGATTATTATGGCAGTAACAAACAAATCTTTTCCATTTATTTGCATAGCAGTGTCTAGTGGAAGGTTTTCTAGCTTGTTTTATGACCTCCATACACTCTTGTGTGAGGTCTAAGTGTCCAAATTCTAGGATTTCAGGAGCCAAATTGCTAGATTCAGCGATGCTGGGTTTGGATGCCTGATCTGTTGTTTGTGTTGTGTTAACAGATCTGGTCTGTTGGGTAGCTTGACATGAGGTACTACTGACAGGTCTAGTAGTGTTGTATACCAAGGTTGTCTTGCCCATGTTGGTGCTATTAGTATGAGTTTGAGTTTGTTTTGACTCAATCTGTTTACTAGATATGGAAGGAGAGGGAGAGGGGGAAAAGCGTACGCAAATATCCCTGACCAATTCATCCATAGAGCATTGCCTTGGGATTGATGGTGTGGGTACCTGGATGCGAAGTTTTGGCATTTTGCGTTTTCTTTTGTTGCAAATAGATCTATTTGAGGTGTTCCCCAAATTTGAAAGTAAGTGTTCAGTATTTGGGGGTGAATTTCCCATTCGTGGATTTGTTGGTGATCCCGAGAGAGATTGTCTGCTAGCTGGTTTTGGATCCCTGGAATAAATTGTGCTATTAGGCGAATGTGGTTGTGAATTGCCCAATGCCATATTTTTTGTGTTAGGAGACACAACTGTGTCGAGTGTCCCCCCCCGTTTGTTTAAATAATACATTGTTGTCATGTTGTCTGTTTTTACAAGAATGTATTTGTGGGTTATCATGGGTTGAAATGCTTTCAACGCTAGAAATACTGCTAACAGTTCTAAGTGATTTATGTGAAACTTCCTTTGATGTATGTCCCATTGTCCTTGGATGCTGTGTTGATTGAGGTGTGCTCCCCACCGTCATGGAAGCATCCGTTGTTATGACGTATTGTGGCACTGGGTCTTGGAAAGGCCGCCCTTTGTTTAAATTTGTACTGTTCCACCATAGAAGCGAGATGTATGTTTGGCGGTCTATCAACACCAGATCTAGAAGTTGACCCTGTGCATGTGACCATTGTGATGCTAGGCATTGTTGTAAGGGCCGCATGTGCAATCTTGCGTTTGGGACAATGGCTATGCATGAAGACATCATGCCTAGGAGTTTTAATACCATTTTTGCTTGTATCTTTTGTGTTGGATACATGGCCTGTATCACCTTGTGAAATATTTGAACCCTTTGTGGACTTGGAGTGGCTATCCCTTCTGTTGTGTTGATTGTCGCTCCTAAGTATTGCTGTGTTTGACACGGCAAAAGGTGTGACTTTGCATAGTTGATGGAGAAACCCAGCTTGTGAAGGGTCTGTATGACATACTTTGTGTGACGTGAACACCTTGTTAGCGTGTTGGTCTTGATTAACCAGTCGTCTAAGTAAGGGAACACGTGTATCTGCTGCCTTCTGATATGTGCAGCTACTACTGCCAGGCATTTTGTAAAGACTCTTGGCGCAGTTGTTATTCCGAATGGCAACACTTTGAATTGGTAATGTATTCCTTTGAATACGAACCTTAGGTATTTCCTGTGGGAAGGATGTATCGGTATGTGGAAATACGCATCCTTTAGGTCTAATGTTGTCATGTAGTCTTGCTGTTTGAGCAGTGGGATTACGTCTTGTAATGTGACCATGTGAAAGTGGTCTGATTTGATGTAGGTATTTAGTGTTCTGAGATCTAGTATTGGTCTCAGAGTTTTGTCCTTCTTTGGTATTAGAAAGTACAGTGAGTAAACTCCTGTGTTTTCCTGTAGGCTTGGTACTAATTCTATTGCGTCCTTTTGTAGTAATGCTTGAACTTCTAGTCCTAGAAGATCTATATGCTGTTTTGACATATTGTGTGTTTTCGGTGGGACGTTTGGAGGGAATTTGAGAAATTCTATGCAATATCCATGTTGGATAATTGCTAAGACCCAAGTGTCTGTTGTTATTTCTTCCCAAGCTTTGTAGAATTGGCTTAGTCTTCCCCCCACTGGTGGTGTGTGATGGGGTTGTGTGACTTGTGAGTCACAGTTTATTTTGAGGGGTTTTGGGACCTTGAAATTTTCCCCGACTTCTTGGGAATTGGCCTCCTCTATATTGTCCCCGAAAACCTCCCCTTTGATATTGACCCTGGTAGGTAGGTGGTCTTGTCTGTGAAGTGTTGGTTTCTGTGGGTTGACCCCGAAACCCTCCCCTAAAAGGTGTCTTCCGAAATGTGCCTCTGCTCTGCGGGGAGTAGAGTGCGCCCATGGGTTTGGCTGTATCGGTGTCCTTTTTTAGTTTTTCAATGGCAGTGTCTACCTCCGGCCCAAACAATTGCTGTTCATTAAACGGCATATTGAGCACAGCCTGTTGGATTTCGGGTTTGAACCCAGAAGTGCGCAGCCAAGCGTGCCTCCGTATTGTGACTGCAGTGTTCATTGTCCTTGCAGCTGTATCGGATGCATCCATGGAAGACCGTATCTGATTGTTCGAGATACTTTGTCCCTCTTCCACCACTTGTTGCGCTCTTTTTTGGAACTCTTTGGGAAGGTGTTCGATGAAATGTTGCATTTCATCCCAATGAGCCCTGTCGTATCTTGCCAAGAGTGCTTGCGAGTTGGCGATACGCCACTGATTTGCTGCAACTCTTTTTCCTGCTGCATCAAATTTGCGGCTCTCCTTGTCTGGAGGTGGTGCGTCGCCTGATGTATGAGAGTTGGCTCTCTTACGAGCTGCCCCCACAACTACTGAGTCCGGTGTTAGTTGTGTTGTAATAAATATTGGGTCTGTGGGCGGTGCCTTATATTTTTTCTCCACCCTTGGAGTTATGGCTCTGCCTTTAACCGGCTCCTGAAATATTTGATTTGAGTGCCTTAGCATTCCTGGGAGCATGGGAAGGCTTTGATACTGGCTATGGGTGGAGGACAGGGTGTTAAAGAGAAAGTCATCCTCAATAGGTTCCGAATGTAGTGAGACATTGTGGAATTCGGCTGCCCTTGCGACCACCTGTGCATATGATGTACTGTCCTCAGGTGGTGACGGTTTAGTTGGATACGAGTCTGGACTATTGTCAGACACTGGAGCGTCGTAGAGGTCCCATGCATCGGGATCATCCTGGCTCATTGTGGTATGAGCTGGTGAGTGCGTTAGTGGTGGAGTTTGCGCCGGTGATGCATGTGTTGATTGTGGTGGAGAAGGTGGTGGTGTTACTTTCTTTACCACCTTTGCTTGTGGTTGCTTGTCCCCTTGTTGGAAAGCAAGTTTCCTTTTCATCTTGATTGGGGGAAGAGTGGTTATCTTCCCTGTGTCTTCCTGGATGTGAAGCCTCCTTTGAGTGTAGTCAGTCTCTACAGTTTGAAGCTCTTCACCAAATCTATGCAATTGGGTGTTTAGTCCTTGTTCCTCTGTATAGGAAGTAATTTTCGGTTCCGAGGCTTTTTTCGGTACCAAAACCGTTTCGGTAGTCTTTTTAGGCTCCGAAGAAGATTTCTTTGATTTCGGCGTGGTATCTCGGTGCCGAACATCTTCGATGCCACTGTCTCTGCGCCGAAATTTCTCGGAGCCGGTGTCTCGGCTCCGAGGTTGCTGTGTGGCGGTATCACGACCGGAGTTGGATGACTTCGACACCAGCATGCCCTTTTTCGGTGCCTTGGCTCGGTCACCTAGTTTTTGGGTTAAGCCATGGCCTGTTGGCAGTGGCGTCCCTTGGGCTTTAGTTGACTTTTCGTGAGTCCTAATTTTCGACGTCTTACTCACGGTTGTTATGTCTTCGGCGTCGGATTCCCCCGAATCCGACTCGTGGATGGAGAACGCTTCCTCTTCGTCCTCGAACCGTTTTTGTCCTGTCGGCGTGGACGCCATTTGCAATCTCCTGGCTCTTCGGTCCCTGAGCGTCTTCCTCGACCGAAACCCTCGACAGGCTTCACACGTATCCTCCTTGTGCTCGGGGGACAGGCACAAGTTACAGACCAGATGCTGATCCGTATACGGATATCTGTTATGGCATTTAGGACAGAAGCGGAACGGGGTCCGTTCCATCAGTCTTGAAGTCGCACGCGGTCGGGCCGACCAGGCCCCGACGGGGGATCGAAATTACCCCGAAGAGCCACCGGAGCTCTTCAAGATTCGGTGTCGATTTGTTCTAACTAACCCGATACCGAACGCAACAATACCGACGATTTTTTCTGAGATTCTAACTAACTTTCCGACCCGAAACACGGAGCGAAAAGGAACACGTCCGAACCCGATGGCGGAAAAAAAACAATCTAAGATGGAGTCGACGCCCATGCGCAATGGAACCGAAGTGGGAGGAGTCCCTCGGTCTTGTGACTCGAAAAGACTTCTTCTAAGAAAAACAACTTGTAACACTCCGAGCCCAACACCAGACGGCGGACTGTGCACAGCATGTGTATCTGCAGCTACACATGCCACCGAACATAAAAATATATATTTGCATTAGCATTAAAAAAAAAATTTCCCACCTATTTACTGTATCACTCCTACCTTACCCTCTGCGGGAAAACAATCTAACATGGAGTCGATGCCCATGCGCAGTGGAACCGAAAGTGGAGTCACTCGATCCCGTGACTCAAACACTTCTTTGAAGAAAAACAACTTCTGTTCTGTCAATGTAATAAATTAGTGCTCTTTAATATCTAATGTATGTAAGCTTCTTTCGACTACTGAGTAAGTGTAGTAAGTAACTTACAAGTCCTTTGCGGAAGCATGTAGTGGTTGAATTTTATTATTGTGGCAGAAGTAAACAAACCTTTTCCATTTGTTTGCATAACAATGTCTTGTTGTAGGTTTCCTAGCTTGTTTAATGACCTCCATACAATCTTGTGTAAGGTCTTAGTGTCCAAATTCTAAGACTTCAGGAGCCAGATTGCTAGATTGAGCGATGCTGGATTCGGGTGTCTGATCTGTTGTTTGTGTTGAGTTAACAGATCTGGCTCGTTTGGTAATTTGACGTGAGGTACTACTGATAGGTCCAGCAGTGTTGTGTACCATGGTTGGCGAGCCCAGGTTGGTGCTATGAGTATTAGTTTGAGTCTGTTTTGACTCAGTTTGTTTACCAGATAAGGAATGAGTGGAAGAGGGGGAAAAGCGTAAGCAAATATCCCTGACCAACTGATCCATACGCATTGCCCTTGGACTGAGGGTGTGGGTACCTTGACGCAAAGTTTTGGTGTTCCCCAGCGTCGAAAGTAATCTTGTAGGATCTGGGGATGAATTTCCCATTTGTGTGTTTGTTGGTGATCTCGACTGAGATTGTCGGCTAACTGGCTTTGAATGCCTGGGATGTATTGTGCTATAAGGCGAATGTGAATCGCCCAATGCCAATTTTTTTGTGCTAAGAGAGACAGTTGTGACGAGTTTGTCCCTCCTTGTTTGTTGAGGTAATACATTGTTGTCATGTTGTCTGTTTTGACAAGAATGTGTTTTTGGGCTATCAGTGGTTGAAATGCTTTCAATGCTAGAAACACTGCCAACAGTTCTAGATGATTTATGTGCAGTTGTTTTTGTTGAATGTCCCATTGTCCCTGTGTACTGTGCTGGTTGAGGTGTGCTCCCCACCCCATCATGGAAGCATCTGGTGTGATCACGTATTGAAGCACTGGGTCTTGGAATGGCCGCCCTTGGTTTAAATTTATAGGGTTCCACCATTGAAGCGAGAAGTGTGTCTGGCGGTCTATCAACACTAGATCTTGGAGTTGACCCTGTGCTTGTGTCCATTGTCTTGCTAGGCACTGTTGTAAGGGCCGCATGTGTAGTCTTGCAATGGGGACAATAGCTATGCATGAAGACATCATGCCTAGAAGTTTCATTACAAACTTCACCTGGTAGTGTTGGTTCGGCTGCATGTTGATAATTATATTCTGGAACGCTTGTACCCTTTGCGGACTTGGAGTGGCAATTGTCTTTTGCGTATTGAGTATTTCTCCCAAGTATTGTTGAATTTCGGATGGTTGTAGATGTGATTTTTGGTAATTTATAGAAAACCCTAGTTTGTGTAGAGTTTCTATAACGTATTGTGTGTGAAGAATACACTGTTGCTGAGCGCTGGTTTTTATTAACCAATCGTCTAAGTATGGGAATACGTGCATGTGCTGTCCTTATATGAGCGGCTACTATAGCAAGGCATTTTGTGAATACCCTTGGGGCTGTTGTTATCCCGAATGGTAACACCTTGAATAGGTAATGCACACCATGGATTACAATCCTTAACTATTTCTTGGGAGAAGGATGTATGGGTATGTGTAAATATGCATCCTTGAGATCTAACATTGACATGTAGTCCTGTTTTTTGAGCAAGGGAATTACGTCTTGAAGTGTTACCATGTGGAAGTGATCTGATTTGATGTAGAGATTCAGCGTTCTGAGGTCTAATATGGGTCTCAACATTTTGTCTTTCTTTGGAATTAGGAAATACAGGGAGTAGACACCTGTTCCTTTTTGATGGTTGGGTACTAGTTCTATTGCTTGTTTTTGTAACAATGCTTGGACTTCTAGCTGTAACAGGTCTAAGTGTTGTTTGGACATATTGTGTGCTTTTGGGGGCACACATGGTGGGTAATGTATCAATTCTATGCAATAACCATGTTGGATAATGGCTAGGACCCATGCGTCCTTAGTTATATTTGTCCAGTTTTTGTAGTATGCAGTAAGTCTACCCCCCACTGGTGTTAGGTGTTTGTTACAATGAAGTCACTGTTTGGTTTGAGTTGTTTCAGGGCTTTGGAATTTCCCTCTTGCTTTTGGGAATTGACCACCCCTGTATGATCCTCAAAACCCTCCTCTCTGGTACTGCCCGATAGGTGGGTCTGGCTTGTGAGGTGGAAGGCTCTGGGCTTTGGGTACGAAACCCCCCCTCTAAATTGTGGTCTTCTAAAAGTGCCTCTGCTTTGTGGGGAGTAGAGCGCGCCCATGGCCTTGGCCGGGTCTGTGTCCTTCTTTAGTTTTTCAATTGCCCAAACAATTGTTCCTGGTTAAACAGCATATTTAACACAGCTTGCTGGACTTCCGGTTTAAAACCTGAGCTCCGTAACCATGCATGCCTGCGAATGGTTACCGCAGTGTTCACTGTCCGTGCTGCTGTGTCTGCCGAGTCCAGTGCAGACCTTATTTGGTTGTTGGAAATTGCTTGTCCTTCCTCAACAACCTGTTGGGCACGCTTCTGGTGTTCCTTGGGCAAGTGCTGTATTATATGCTGCATCTCGTCCCAGTGTGCCCTGTCGTAGTGAGCCAGTAGAGCCTGTGAATTGGCAATCCGCCATTGATTGGCTGCCTGTGCTGCCACCCGTTTGCATGCATCATCGAACTTCCGACTTTCCTTGTCAGACGGTGGTGCGTCTCCTGATGATTGGGAGTTTGCCCTCTTTCTGACTGCACCCACGACCACGGAATCTGATGTCAGTTGCTGTGTTATAAACACAGGGTCCGTTGGGGGAGGTTTATATTTTTTCTCCACCCTAGGTGTGATAGCTCTGCCTTTCACTGGGTCCTGGAACACCTGTTTGGCGTGCTTAAGCATGCCTGGTAACATTGGCAAACTTTGATAAGAGCTGTGGGTGGATGCCAAGGTGTTAAATAAGAAGTCATCTTCTATTGGCTCCGCATGCATTGCTACATTGTGGAAAGTAGCTGCCCTTGATAGCACCTGCATATATGCAGTGCTGTCCTCTGGAGGTGACGGCCTTGCCGGGTAACAATCTGGACTATTGTCGGAGACCGGTGCATCATATAAGTCCCATGCATCCGGGTCATCCTGTGTCATCCCCGTGTGTATTGGTGACTGCATTGGGGGTGTTGTTACCGAGGACAGCTGTGGTGAATGCAGTGGAGAAGGCTGTGGCGAAAACCTTGGTGGTGGTGTTTTGTCTCTTGCCACCTTTGGCTGCATTTCCGACTCCTGAAATGCTAGCTTTCTTTTTATTTTAATAGGAGGAAGAGTTTGTATTTTACCAGTCTCTTTCTGGATGTGCAGCCTCCTTTGAGTATGGTCTGGTTCTCCCATACTCAATTCCTGCTCAAATCTGTGCTCTTGCATTTGGCTGGAAAATCCGTGCTCTTCTGTGTAGGAGCCTATTTTCGGCTCCGAGGCTGCCTTTTTCGACACCGAAGGTTTCAGAACAGTCTTTTTTGGCTCTGAGGAAACCTTTTTCACCTTGGGTGTGTCGAACTGTCGGTGCAGAGATGGTTCGGAGCAGGTATCTCGACCGGAGTCGGATGTCGTCGGCTGTTGTGAGGCCTTTTTCGGTGCCGATGGTTGGTCACCGTGTTTTCGGGTTAAGCCATGGCCTGTTGGTGGTGGCATCCCCTTGGCCTTTATGATTTTGGAGTGAGTCTTTGCCGGGGCAGTTTTACTCTCAGTTTTTTGTTGTGCCGTCGTAGCTCACTTTCGGAGTCGTCCAAGTCTGATTCTTGAATGGAGATTCTTTCCTCCTCCTCGACGATCTGTTCGGCCGGTGTCGACGCCATTTGAAGTCTTCTGGCTCTTCGATCGCGTTGGGTCTTTTTCGATCGAAATGCCCGACAGGCCTCGCAAGTATCCTCCCTGTGATAGACACAGATTAGAGACCAAGTGTTGGACTTTATAAGGATACTTGGCGTGGCAATTCGGGCAGAAGCGGAAGGGGGTCCGGTCCATGAGTTTCGACGATGGACGCAGTCGGGCCGACCAGGCCTCGCTGAGGAGTGGAAGCCCCGAACGGCCGCCGGAGCGCTTCTTCTATCGGTGTCAATGTCCTAACACTAAACCGGTACCGAGCGCGAACAATACAGTCGATTTTTCGATGATTAGCTAACTTTCCCGATTCGAAATAAGGAGCGAAGAGGAACACGTCCGAACCCGATGGCGGAAAGAAAACAATCTAAAATGGAGTCAACGCCCATGCGCAATGGAGCCGAAAGGGAGGAGTCCCTCGGTCTTGTGACTCGAAAAGACTTCTTTGAAGAAAAAGAACTTGTAACACTCCAAGCCCAACACTAGATGGCAGAATAATGCATAGCATGTGTATCTGCAGCTACACATGCTGTGCATAATTCTGCCATCTAGTGCATCCTGCTCGTCCAACATGCCAGACGGCATATGTGGGCTTTACAGTGGGACCTGAAGTTTCAGTGGGTGCAGCATCAGGGGAATCGCTCTGAAATGATTCAGATCTCGGAGGTATAGAAAGTTTGCTCTGTATATACTATCTCAAAGTAAGAGATAGTGTGCACAGAGTCCAAGGGTTCCCCTTAGAGGTAAGCTAGTGGCAAAATTAGATAATTCTAATGCTCTATTTTGTGGTAGAGTAGTCGAGCAGTAGGCTTATCAGAGGGTAGTGTTAAGCATATGTTGTACACACAGGCAATAAATGAGGAACACACACTGTAGGAAGTCGGCTCTGTATGTACTATTTCAAAGTAAGAAATAGCATGCACAGAGTCCAAGGGTTCCCCTTAGAGGTAAGATAGTGGCAAAAAGAGATAATTCTAATGCTCTATTTTGTGGTAGTGTGGTCGAGCAGTAGGCTTATCAGAGGGTAGTGTTAAGCATTTGTTGTACACACACAGGCAATAAATGAGGAACACACACTCAAAGACAATTCCAGGCCAATAGGTTTTTATATAGAAAAATATATTTTCTTAGTTTATTTTAAGAACCACAGGTTCAAGATTTACAAACAATAATTTAAATGAAAGGTATTTCACTTAGGAACTTTGAATTAGCAAAATAGCATATACAGTTTTCACACAAATGGCAAATAGCTATTTTAAAACTAGACAGTGCAATTTTCAACAGTTCCTGGGCGAGGTAAGTATTTGTTAGATTTGCAGGTAAGTAAACCATCTACAGGGTTCAAAGTTGGGTCCAATGTAGCCCACCGTTGGGGGTTCAGGGCAACCCCAAAGTTACCACACCAGCAGCTCAGGGCCGGTCAGGTGGAGAGGTCAAAGTGGTGTGCAAAATGCATAGGCTTCAATGGAGAAGGGGTGCCCCGGTTCCAGTCTGCCAGCAGGTAAGTAACTGCGTACCCGGGGGGGGGGGGGAGAGACAAGTCAGCACAAAAAGTACACCCTCAGCGGCATGGGGGGCGGCCGGGTGCAGAGTGCAAACAGGCATCGGGTTTGCAATGGAGTTCAATGGGAGACCCAGGGGTCTCTTCAGCGAAGCAGGCAGGCAAAGGGGGGGCTCCTCGGGGTAGCCACCACTTGGGCAAGGCAGAGGACCACCTGGGAGTCGCTTCTGCACTGATGATCGGATCCTTCAGATCCTGGGGGCTGCGGGTGCAGTGTCTTTACCAGGCATCGGGTTCTTAGAATCAGGCAGTCGCGGTCAGGGGGAGCCTCCTCTGGCTACTCACAGGGTCGCAGTCACCAGGGAGTCCTCCCTGTAGTGTTGTATCTCCGCAGGTCGAGCCTGGGGTGTCGGGTGCAGAGTGCAAAGTCTCACGCTCCCGGCGGGAAACGTGGAGTCCTTTTAAAGTTGTTTCTTTGTTGCAAAGTTGTTTCTTCTTTGGAGCAGACCCGCTGTCCTCGGGAGTTCTTGGTCATTTTAGATGCAGGGTAGTCCTCTGAGGCTTCAGAGGTCACTGGACCCTGAGGAACGCGTCACTGTTGCAGTTTTTCTTGAAGTGGGGAGACAGGCCGGTAGGGCTGGGTCCAAAGCAGTTGGTGTCTCCTTCTCTGCAGGGCTTTCAGGTCAGCAGTCCTCCTTCGTCTTCAGGTTGCAGGAATCTATCTTGATAAGTTCTGGGAGCCCTTAAATACTCAATTTAGGGGTGTGTTTAGGTCTGGGGGGTTAGTAGCCCTAAGGGTGGCTACACCCTCTTTGTGCCTCCTCCCTGAGGGGAGGGTGGCACATCCCTAATCCTATTGGGGGAATCCTCCATCTGCATGATGGAGGATTTCTAAAAATCAGTGTCACCTCAGCTTAGGACACCTTAGGGGCTCTCTTGACTGGCCAGTGACGACTCCTTGTTTTTCTCATTATCTCCTCTGGCCTTGCTGCCAAAAGTGGGGCCGTGGCCGGAGGGGGCGGGCATCTCCACTAGCTGGAGTGCCCTGGGGTGCTGTTACAAAAGGGGTGAGCCTTTGAGGCTCACCGCCAGGTGTTAAAGTTCCTGCAGGGGGAGGTGAGGAGCACCTCCACCCAGTACAGGCTTTGTTACTAGCCACAGAGTGACAAAGGCACTCTCCCCATGTGGCCAGCAACATGTCTGGGGTGTGGCAGGCTGGTAAAACTAGTCAGCCCACACTGGAAGTCGGGTATGTTTTCAGGGGGCATCTCTAAGATGCCCTCTGGGGTGAATTTCACAATAAAATGTACACTGTCATCAGTGTGCATTTATTGTGCTGAGAAGTTTGATACCAAACTTCCCAGTTTTCAGTGTAGCCATTATGGTGCTGTGGAGTTCGGGTATGACAGACTCCCAGACCATATACTCTTATGGCTACCCTGCACTTACAATGTCTAAGGTTTTGTTTAGACACTGTAGGGGCATAGTGCTCATGCACCTATGCCCTCACCTATGGTATAGTGCACCCTGCCTTAGGGATGAAAGGCCTGCTAGAGGGGTGACTTATCTATGCCAGAGGCAGTGTGAGGTTGGCATGGCACCCTGAGGGGAGTGCCATGGCGACATAGTAATTTTCTTCCCACCAGCACACACAAGCTGGCAAGCAGTGTGTCTGTGCTGAGTGAGGGGTCCCCAGGGTGGCATAAGACATGCTGCAGCCCTCAGAGACCTTCCCTGGCATCAGGGCCCTTGGTACCAGGGGTACCAGTTACAAGAGACTTACCTCGATGCCAGGGTGTGCCAATTGTGGAAACAAAGGTACAGGTTAGGGAAAGAACACTGGTGCTGGGGCCTGGTTAGCAGGCCTCAGTACACTCTCAAATCATAACTTGGCATCAGCAAAGGCAAAAAGTCAGGGGGTAACCATGCCAAGGAGGCATTTCCTTACAGTACTGCTCAGAAAAAACTCCGGATTCGAAGCTGACAACAGGGAATTCTAAGGTAAGGAAGCTGCAGCTAGAAGTGTCTATCAGATTAATTTTGTAAATTAAGTAAACAACATACACCATTTTGTATTGATGCTGTAAGAGGATCTATATTTTTATATTGACAGTAAGACAAATCTTTTCAATTTGTTTGCATAGCACTGTCTAGTAGTGGGTTTTCTTGCTTGTTTAATAACTTCCATACATTCTGATGGGAGTTCTAAATATCCAGATTCTATGACTTCAGAAGCCAAATTGCTAGATTGAGAGCACTGGGGTTTGGATGTCTGATTTGACCTCTGTTTTGTGTTAACAGATCAGGTCTGCATGGGACTTTGGAGTGTGGTACTACATATAGATCTATTAATGTTGTGTACCATGGCTAACGTGCCCATGCTGGTGCTATGAGTATCATGTTGAGTGAAGTTTGATGCAACTTGTTGACTAGAAATGGAAGGAGTGGGAGAGGGGGAAAAAACTTAAGCAAATATCCCTGACCAATTGATACATAGAGCATTGCCCTTAGACAAGGGATGTGGGTGTCTGGATGCAAAGTTTTGGCATTTTGTGTTTTCGCTTGCTGCGAATAGGTCTATGTTTGGTGCTCCCCACTTTTGAAAGTATTTTTTGAAGTACTTGAGGATGAATCTCCCATTCGTGAGTTTGTTGGCGATTTCTGCTGAGGATATCTGCCAACTGATTGTCTATCCCCGGAATGTACTGTGTTAATAGATGAATTTGGTTGTGGATTGCCCATTTCCAAATTCTTTAAACTAGAAGGGATAGCTGGGATGAATGTGTCCCTCCCTGTTTGTTGAGATAATACATGGTTCTCATGTTGTCTGTTTTGGTAAGAATATTCTTCGGTGTGAGAAGAGGTTGAAAGGCTTTGAGGGCAAGAAAAACAGTGCAGGAAGTTGGCTCTGTATAGACTATTTCAAAGTAAGAGATGTGTGCACAGAGTCCAAGGGTTCCCCTTAGAGGTAAGATAGTAGCAAAATGAGGCAAAATGAGGCAATAATGAGGAACACACACACTGAAAGACTTAACTGCAGGCCAATAGTTTTTATATAGAAAAATAAATTTTCTTAATTTATTTTTAGAACCACAAGTTCAAGATTTGAAGTAAATACATAAAACGCAAGGTGCTCCACACAGGTAAGTTAGGAACTTTGAATTAGAGTAATAGCATACACAGTTTTAGTAAAAATGGCAATAAGCTATTTTAAAAAAATCAACAGTTCCTGGGGGAGATAAGTAATGGCTAGTTTGTCAGGTAAGTAAGACACTTACAAGTCTAAGTTCCTGGGCCTAGGCAGCCAACAGTTGGGGATTCAAGGCAACCCTAAAGTTACCACACCAGCAGCACAGGGCCAGTCAGGTGCAAAGGTCAAAGATGCCCAAAACACAGAGGCGTCTAAGAAGAACAGAGGTGTTCCGGTTCCAGTCTGCCAGCAGGTAAGTACCAACGTCCTGGGAGGGCAGACCCGGGGGGTTTTGTAGAGCACTGGGGGCGAGGGGGTGTGGGGGGGAAGAGAACACAAGTAAGCCCACAAAACACACCCTCAGCAGCACAAAGGCGGCCGGGTGCAGTGTGCAAAGCAGGCGTTGTGTTTTGTATAGTGTAAGGAAATGGCTCCCTGTTGCAGTTACCCCCCACTTTTTGCCTGATACTGACTTGACTGAAGTGTGCTGGGACCCTGCTAACCAGGTCCCAGCACCAGTGTTCTTTCCCTTAAAATGTACCATTGTTTCCACAATTGGCACACCCCTGGCACACAGATAAGTCCCTTGTAAAAGGTACCAGTGGTACCAAGGGCCCTGTGACCAGGGAAGGTCCCTAAGGGCTACAGCATACGTTGTGCCACCCTAAGGGACCCCTCACCTAACACATGCACACTGCCATTGCAGATTGTGTGTGTTGGTGGGGAAAAAAAGGCAAAGTCGACATGGCATCCCCCTCTGGATGCCATGCACACAAAGTGCTGCCTGTGGCATAGGTAAGTCACCCCTCTAGCAGGCCTTACAGCCCTAAGGCAGCGTGCACTATTCCACAGGTGAGGGCATAGCTGCATGAGCAATATGCCCCTACAGTGTCTAAGTCCATTCTTAGACATTGTAAGTACAGTTGTGGCCATATTAAGTATATGGTCTGGGAGTTTGTCAAAAACGAACTCCACAGCTCCATAATGGCTACACTGAATACTGGGAAGTTTGGTATCAAACTTCTCAGAATAATAAACCCACACTGATTTATTAAAAAATTCACAAAGAGGGCATCTTAGAGATGCCCCCTGTATTTTACCCAATTGTTCAGTGCAGGACTGACTGGTCTGTGCCAGTCTGCTGCTGAGAGACAAGTTTCTGACCCCATGTGGTGAGGGCCTTTGTGCTTTCTGAGGACAGAAACAAAAGCCTGCTCTGGGTGGATGTGCTTCACACCTCCCCCCTGCAGGAACTGTAACACCTAGCAGTGAGCCTCAAAGGCTCAGGCTTCGTGTTACAATGTGCCAGGGCACTCCAGCTATTGGAGATGCCCGCCCCCTGGACACAGCCCCCACTTTTGCCGGCAAGTCCAGGGGAGATAATGAGAAAAACAAGGAGGAGCCACTCCCCAGTCAGGACAGCCCCTAAGGTGTCCTGAGCTGAGGTGACTCTGACTTTTAGAAATCCTCCATCTTGCAGTAGGAGGATTCCCCCAATAGGATTAGGGATGTGCCCCCCACCCCACAGGGAGGAGGCACAAAGAGGGTGTAGCCACCCTCAAGGCCAGTAGCCATTGGCTACTGCCCTCCCAGACCTAAACACACCCCTAAATTGATTATTTAGGGGCTCCCAGAACCGAGGAAGATAGATTCCTGCAACCTGAACAAGAAGGACTGCTGACCTGAAGCCCTGCAGAGAAGACGGAGACGAAAACTGCTTTGTCCCCAGCCCTACCGGCCTGTCTCCCCACTTCAAGAAAAACTGCAACAGCGACGCATCCAACAGGGACCAGCGACCTCTGAAGCCTCAGAGGACTGTCCTGCATCTAAAAGGACCAAGAACTCCCTAAGACAGCGGCCCTGTTCCAAAGAAACTGCAACTTTGCAACAAAGAAGCAACTTTTAAAGACCACACGTTTCCCGCCGGAAGCGTAAGACTTTCCACTCTGCACCCGACGCCCCCGGCTCGACCTGCGGAAAACTAACACCACAGGGAGGACTCCCCGGCAACAGCGAGTCCGTGAGTAGCCAGAGTTGACACCCCCCCCGAGCCCCCACAGCGATGCCTGCAGAGGAAACCCAGAGGCGCCCCCTGACCGCGACTGCCTGCTTCAAGGAACCCGATGCCTGGAAACCACACTGCACCCGTAGCCCCCATGACTTGAAGGAACCGAACTCCAGTGCAGGAGCGACCCCCAGGCTACCCTCTGCCTAGCCCAGGTGGTGACTACCCCGAGGAGCCCACCCATGTGCCTGCCTGCCAGCATTGTTGACGATACCCCCGGGTCTCCCATTGATTCCTATTGCAAAACCGACGTCTGTTTGCACTCTGCGCCTGGCTGCCCCTGTGCCACTGAGAGTGTACTTTCTGTGTCTGCTCGTGTCTCTCTCTCCCCCCCCTCCAGTGCCCCACAAAACCACCATGGTCTGCCCTCCGAAGACGCAGGTACTTACCTGCTGGCAGACTGGAACCGGGGCACCCCCTTCTCCATTGAAGGCTATGCATTTTGGGCACCACTTTGACCTCTGCACCTGACCGGCCCTGAGCTACTGGTGTGGTAACTTTGGGGTTGCTCCGAACCCCCAACGGTGGGCTACCTTGGACCCAAATTTGAACCATGTATGTGGTTTACTTACCTGCAAAACTAACAAACACTTACCTCCCCCAGGAACTGTTGAAAATTGCACTGTCTCTAGTTTTAAAATAGCTATATGTCATTTATGTGAAAACTGTATATGCTATTTTGCTAATTCAAAGTTCCTAAAGTTCCTAAGTGAAATACCTTTCATTTGAAGTATTACTTGTAAATCTTGAACCTGTGGTTCTTAAAATAAACTAAGAAAATATATTTTTCTATACAAAAACCTATTGGCCTGGAATTGTCTCTGAGTGTGTGTCCCTCATTTATTGCCTGTGTGTGTACAACAAATGCTTAACACTACCCTCTGATAAGCCAACTGCTCGACCACACTACCACAAAATAGAGCATTAGAATGATCTCTTTTTGCCACTATCTTACCTCTAAGGGGAACCCTTGGAATCTGTGCATGCTATTTCTTACTTTGAAATAGTACATACAGAGCCAACTTCCTACAGTCAAACCCATAGTTTTTCGACCAGTGCGACTGATTTTTTGACTCAGTGCACTGAAGCCTCCTATCCAGACTTCTGTGTCAGTGCCTTGACCCTCAAGTATATGTCAAATTAGCTGTACCCAATTGGAAAGGCTAACTTACCTGTAAGTCGCAAGTATATGGTACACTGGTACTTGGAGCGTGTAAGTTAGAGGGGTACTCCAGGTCCTGCCGCACTGGTTTTGCCACGTTGGAGGTCCCCATTAATAAAACCAAGTCCCCCAGTCTACCACTGTAGAATGGTAGAGCAGTAATGCACTGCTAGACTGACTTTACCATTGAAAGCAATGACAAAGCCACCACTTCCCCTGTACATGTGTAAGCCAACCCTCTGGCAGCACTACTGAGTCCTAAGGCCTAAGTTTTCAGTGTAGCCATTATGGTGCTGTGGAGTTCGTGCATGACAGACTCCCAGACCATATACTCTTATGGCTACCCTGCACTTACAATGTCTAAGGTTTTGCTTAGACACTGTAGGGGCATAGTGCTCATGCACTTATGCCCTCACCTATGGTATAGTACACCCTGCCATAGGGCTGTAAGGCCTGTTAGAGGGGTGACTTATCTATACCTATAGGCAGTGTGAGGTTGGCATGGCACCCTGAGGGGAGTTCTATCCCCACTAGCACACACAAGCTGGCAAGAAGTGTGTCTGTGCTGAGTGAGGGGTCCCCAGGGTGGCATAAGACATACTGCAGCCCTTAGAGACCTTCCCTGGCATCAGAGCCCTTGTTAGAAGGGTCCCAGTTAGAAGGGACTTACCTGGATGCCAGGGTGTGCCAATTGTGGAAACAAAGGTACAGGTTAGGGAAAGAACACTGGTGCTGGGGCCTGGTTAGCAGACCTCAGCACACTTTCAAATCATAACTTGGCATCAGCAAAGGCAAAAAGTCAGGGGGTAACCATGCCAAGGAGGCATTTCCTTACAGTGACCATACTTAAACAGGCATTACCTTACAAGTGTGTCCCATAACGGTGCTCTAGGCACAATCTCGAGTGAGTCTCAGAATACTCTGGAGAGGATAGTGGCTTGAGGATGCCAAATGCTGAAGTGTCCTGGGTGCTACTAGTCAGGTCCAAAGTCTTGGTGGTGCAAATGGTAGCTTTCCTCAATGCAGTAGTTTTAGCCAAATCATAAGGCTAGGAGGGCTAGCTGATGAACTCAAAGACTGAACTGAGAACTAAGATCTGGTGCATAATAATGCATCAACCTCAAAGCAGGGCCCCTAACATACGAGCACAAAGGCAGAAGAAAACCTAAGTGGAGCCAGTTTGCTGGCGCATGATGGACCAACAGTGGAGTCAGAAGAGGTCTTGTGACTCAAATTTAATTGAGCAAAAACAAGTTGCAAAGGTCTGGGCCAAACACTAGACTGCAGGAGTATGCAGAGCATGCCTATCTACAGCTACATCCGCTATACTGAGTTGATTTAAAAGGGAACCTAGTCAACAGTCAGAGGCCATACTGAAAATCTGTTGAGAGATCTCACCATCAAGGTCAAACTGAAAACCCAGCAGTCAAAAGCAGCATGCTAGTAATGAAAATATTAACATGTTCAGCAAAGTGAGTACACAATGAGATACACAATGCTTTGCAGGTCACAAGTTTGAATCCCTGCAAAGCCTAATAATTCTTCCATTCATCAGAGGTTGCCAAATTTAGTGCCAATAAATTGGTTAACAAGAACACTTCCTACTATCAGCACATGCAAATGTACAGTATGAAGCATTACATTAAAAAATATTAAAAAATAAATAAATTAATAATCCAAGAGAAAAGGAAGTAGCCAACAATGCCTTAAAACCAGCAATCTTTTAACAGGCAAGTTACGCTTAAACTTTTCGAGCACACAATTAAGACAAAAAAATGTTAAGAATGTTCTGTAAATAATACTGTGTGATCATATATATGAACAAAGTGTGCCACATCCAAAATCATGAAACCCTCTTGGTGAGAATGATGGAAAAGAGTTAAAAACAAAAAAACAAAATGCCAGCATAGGAGAAACCCCAAAAGGCACTGTGATGGATAAAATTATATTATTTAAAGGATATACACAAAAATATTTAATCATTACAGATGTAGAAAGTGCCTCAACAATGTACTAAGTAATTATGGGAAATACAACAGATAAACACATAGGAAGATGTCAGGAAGCAAACAAAAGTAACCATTTTGTACCTGCTGGATACCAAGGCACAGGTATAAGATGCTGTCTGGATCATACTTCTCTCCATTAGGCCTCCGTACTTCTTGTATGAAATGGAATAAACCATAACTCAGTTCACCAAATGTGCATGAGAGAATATCTTCTTTCAGCTTCATAGGACGCACTGTGAAGAAAACACCACATGTACTTAGCATAAGAAATGGTTCTGCGTTCATGAAAGCAGGACTAGGCACCACCTCAGAAATATCAATCAACATTGGAGCGAAACCCCCTTCAGTCCCCCACCACAAATTAGCACCTGACAAAATGTTAAGTACATGTAGAACAAGTTAATTACCCTCGTAAATGCTAAATCCGGTAGACACTCTAGCCTCAAATTCCTTGTCCTGAATATCTCTCAGGCATCAGAATGGATCTGGGGAATTTATCATCAATGTACGTGCCAGTAGATGGCTTTCTGTGGGTCTGTGCTGGCTCTATCATCCAGAAATTGATGCAGAGGAGCCATATAGCACCACCTTTTTAACTGACATCAGTTTCTTTTCCCCTTTCTGCGCCTTCAGATGCAGAGTGTAAATCAACTGTTGGTGACCATGGGGTAATCTTTAACTAGGAACCTTTTCAGAATCTACTCTGATAATGTGGAGGTGGTACAGCAGTAAGAAATATTTGGTTAGACAGAGTGTCCACCAGAAAGAATGTTACCGAAGGTCAATCTGTTCTTGTGATGGCTACATTTAATTGCAGATTCCTCACCTTATACCAAAGGAGTCCAACCTCCCTCTCCACCCTAACAAAACAGGTGGAGGGTCTATGGAGTGGAGTCAAATCAATAAACCTTGCAGAATCAAATGGACAACTTGTTCTTCCCTACTACACAGCAATAATGCCGTTTGAACATATGGACAGATGCCCACTTCACAGAGTGGCAGATATCAAAGACCAGCAATCTTCATGCCAACGCAGTCGTAACAACCTTGGCCCCGGCGGAATGGGTAATCTGACCCTCAGGGCGCTGTTTCGTGGCTAGTACATAGCAGATCTTGGTGCAGAGGACTAACCACCTCAACAGGGTCATTTTCTGCACAGACTTCCCTTTCTTTGCTCCCGAAAAAAATACCATAAAAACGTTAGACTAATCAGTCAGTGATCTCCGGTAGGATATATGTAAAAGCTTAAAGCCCTTTTGGGAGGCAATTGGAGGAGCCTCTTTAAATGTATTGGGGGTGGAGGGCGTACGAACTGCCCAATATGTAAGGGAGTCACATGCTTAGGTAAAAAGGCTTCCCGAGTCCTCATCACCAATTTGTTTGGGAAAATGGTGGTGGGTAGTGCTGTTGCACTGAAAGTACCTGCAGTTCGCTCACGTGACAAGCTGATGTAATAGCAATGAGAACGACAATCTCCAGTACAGAGATGCAGCAACCAACTATGCACAGGCTCGAAGGGTATACACACAAGAAACATCAAGATTAGTTTAAGGCCCCACTGAGGCATCTTGTCAGGACATTGGCTATTTGTTGTGAGGCCTGCAGAAGTAATAGGTCCACAATAGCCCTACAATTACTCCCTTCACTTGGAACCAAACACCCAATTGTAGCACTTGATTTTCTCAGGGTAGTGAAGCAGAGCAGTCCAAGGCCTACTCAGGCAAGGTGGTGTGGGCTAGTAATCACTATTCACTGGTACTCAATAACACTCTAATGATTACAAAGTCTGTGCTTTTCTTTTGAAAAGGAAATGTACATTTACTATGCACACACTACTTATTACTTCACAGTAATTCACAAATATACATAAGACTTGTTAATATCATTTATGACACTACATTTAACCCCTAAAATGTCTTAAGCCCATACAATCACAGTACCCCTCTCCAATAAAATCTAGCACATAATTATATAGGACAATGTCACTTTATATCAAACAGGCCATGGGCTTTAGCAATATTACCAGACAAAGACCAAAATCACATGCTATAATGCAACAAGGAATCCCTGACTTCAGTAAACATAATCCCTATGCAATCTTTATCAATAAAGCATTGCACGTTAACAATGCGGTTAAATAAAGCATTATACAAATATGAAAACATGTCTCTGTGTCTTTCTTTGACCAACTTAGGCCAAAAACATGCAGCCGCAGAACCAACCAACAGGGGTCTCTGCACTCCCAAGCTATACAACAAAAGCTGCAGCCTTGGGAGTGTTTGAATTATAGCAGATAGCCAGAGAGGTGGGTATTTCTTGCACCCTGTCAACTTCGAGTCAATATCTTTTCCAAAGTTCCTTCGGGGTGTGATTTTGGGGGGTGGGGGGTGGCACCACCCCACTTTCCTTTTTGCATTGGTGGGGACCTATACCATCCCAGGGGCACCACAAACAGAAGAAACCATAGTAGCCTTCCAGCTCCACAGAGCATTACAGAGGGCTCCTGCAAGGGAGTGTGAATATAAACAAGGCAGCTCCGGCCACATTCCTTGGTTGCCGCGCAGCTTTTGGTTATATTGCCTTTTTGTTTTTTAGCAGAGCGTTCCTGGTTCCACCAGGGCACCCCATCCCCAGCTGTCCCAGTTGGCTCAGCCTACAGCCCGCAATCTACTATACTGGTACAGGAGCAGGCAGCATATTTCTCTCCCCTACTCACTCCATGTGGGCGAGGTGTACTTTCTGTGGCTGCCACCACACTTCCTTGAGACCCCTTGTTCCTTGAGGGCCTGGAGATGGCTCCCAGGCCCATTTACTTCTTCCTGTGGGGTGCAACAGAGCCTTCCACCCCCATCGTTCTCTTTCACAGCGTAAGACTGGAGATGGGGTTCCAGCCCCCTTTGCAAAAAAAATGCCCAGGGTCTGGTATCCCCAAGCCTCGTAAGCCAAATCATTTTTAATGATCCCTTTCATCGCTCCATTTGTTTATTTTCTTGGCTTAGTGGGCTAGACTGCCGAAGGTGAAATCCTTTTACTTTGCATTTCTCGGGGCTCTACTCCAGGTCAATATTCAACCTTGCAGAATCCCCTTGTGCCAGGCTACCCGTGCGCAGTTACCGGGCTGAACGTAACAGTAGTCTCACATGCGGAGCCCACAGGCATGTGAATACATGTCCGCTTGTAACCGGCCAACTATCCCTTACTGCGATGCAGCAGCCTTGTCTTAAAAGGCAGACACTAGCAGTAAACATGTGCAGTCCATTTTACAGTGCTATTACTGTGGTGAGACACCAGTTGTTAGGTGCACCCATAGTAAAAAGTCCAAAATTAAGTAATCCAAAAGCAAATAATTCTGGGCAGATTAAATGGGCAAAACCTAATTTGTTATAATTCACACTAGCGGTTTGGGAAAGAGCGTGTCAAACCTATAATAAAGTGCATCACAACTGGTGAATTAAACAATGATGGTTGATCCGGCAAATGTAGACAGGTCAAAAGCACTGGAAAGTAATCTTTTGCAGTACCCACTGCAGGCCCTCTGCTGGGGTAACACTAGAACAAAACAGAGAATGTCTGACAACTTTGCTTGCAAGGGGACAGTGCCTGGGCAATACAAAGTTATGAAACTATCCCAGCATCCAACATAGATGAATCTTGTGAAAAGGATGTCTGGCAGCAAGAATGACATCTACCACGTCAGACAGCAAGTTTGGCACCCAACTGCCTCTGCTTAATCTCCACGCATGGAGGTGTAATTGAAGAGATTCAGTGGAAGTACTCAAAAGATGTCTGGGTACCACACTCTCCTGGCACCAATGTGGGGCAATTAGGATGACTCCTACTGTGTTGCTCTTGATCATCATTTGAACTCCTTGCAGTAGAGGTAGCACCCGGAAGATATACTGGAGTCCCTTTTCTCAAACCAACCGGAAAGCATCTCCTAGCAAGTGCTCCTGTGAAAACTCTAATGTGCAAAACTGTTACCACTGCACATCAGACGGTGGTGAACACATCTAGCCAGCCCTCCCTGCCAACACCATCTGCCACCTTCGTATGCAGAGGCCACTTGTGACCTTGAGAGGAAACGTCTACTGAATTTGCCCATTATGGCATTTAGAGAACCCACACTGTGGTTCCTGGTCTCAGCCACCCATAGACACAAAGCCTCAAGACTGGCCCCAGGATCAAACTCTTATCCTATGTATTGTGGTACCACATAGCAGCAATGTTATGCGTGATAATCTGTACCAGTGTTCCCTTGATGTATGGCAGGAAAGCATGCAGGGCCATACAAATGGACCACAGCTCAATGAGAGTGATCAGAAGCTGGCACTCTGCTTCAACCAGAGACCTATAATCTTCACCTCCCCCACATGATGCCCTCCCCCCAAACCCAAACCCAGAAGCAACGATTGTCACCAGCATCAGCTCTAGCTGGCGAAGGGAGAACATTCTTCCACATGACAAACTGATCAGTCAGCCACCACTGCAGATCTTGGGTACCTCCATTGAGATTGGGATGAGGTTACTGAGCAGCCTTGACAATGGGGGCTTTGACGAAATGGGGTGTAATGTATGGTGTGATTGAGAGACCTCTCAGTGTAATACCCTAACAACACTTCTAGAACCAGTCAGGCTTCAGTTGTCAAACTTTAGCTCTACCCTGGATAGCAGTGGCTTAGAACGGTCACGCTTCAAAGGTACAAGCGGTAAGCATTTAAACTGCATTAAAATAACTGAAGAAGAAAGAAAGACTCAAGAAATTCAACACCAACTTATAAAAACAGGTTATATTTTTATGAATTTATGTACACTAAAACAAAAATGATCGACTAGAAGGTCTCAGAGATGTAGCTTTTTAAAGTAACAATACATCAAGGCTTTTCACCTATCCGCGAAAAAACATTGGCAAATTCCACAAATTAGATTTTAGAAACTTTCTCAACAAAAAGTTAAAACTATGAATGGAGTTACTTGGAAGTACATTGGATGGCCAACTCCAGGGGGGGCCAGTTGAACACGTTACTTACCTTCGGTAACGCTTTATATGGTGGAGACTATATCTAGCTGCAGATTCCTTACCTTAAAATTATCCCAGGGGTCAGACTGTATCCAGAAGAATTGTGGTGAACAGTACCGCTGTGTGCAGCTGGGAGGCGTTAATTGGCTTAGGGCGAGTCATCATATATAGGCACCTCCCAGGCAGGCAGAGGTCAGTTTCTTTTCATGACTTTCCATGCTAGAAGTGTGGAGCCATAAAGAACACCGACCACTGGTGTGGAGCACTAGGGCCCTGAAAGGGATATAGCCCTGTCTGTAGAAATCAATTTGCAAAGAGGGGAGGATGGGTTGGCCGGTAAAGAATCTGAAGATGCAGCAACCAACTACTAGGGACTTACAGTGGGTGCTAAAGGTTTTGCCGATTGGGGAATCGACTGCAGTTTTGGGGAAAGACATCTGACATTAAGAACCTGGTTAGCAGGAACCCAGTGCACCTTCTGTCGAAATTACATCAGATACCAAGCAAAAAGTGGGGTCTTACCATGCCAAACAGGGTGCTTTGCTATACACAGGCATAGTCCTATTCTAACTAGCCCAAGGAATGGCAGGTGCAGAATAACTTTGGTGCGGCCTTTTCTTTGCCAGGTCCAGGGTCAGTAGGGCAGTCCCCCTTTTGTCCTCTTCTCCAGCCCAATTAAAGTGGAATGGTTCAAGAATAGTAGGGCCATCTGATGTGTGAGTGCCAGAGGTGCTCCTTTTATGCCCAGCAAATGCCCTTAGGGGAAGTTGTGCTCCCAAGCCAATGGGTACTTGGTTCCCTCTTACCTGGGGGCAACATCTTCTGAAATGTGGCATCTTTATTTTGCCTATTTCCATGACATAGATGTATATCTATCTCCCAACGCCCCCCCCCCCCCCCACACCCTGAAGGTGTGGGTAACAATGCTAGACACCCAGAGATAACCGGATTGGCAACTATTCTCCCTCTCTGTCCCCACTGCCAGCCTGCTTACCTACACAATAGAGCAGTCCCTCCAGCGTGTGCTTGCCAGTAGCCCTTCAAAGGCAGCTTTCTCTTTGAAGCATCCCTTTTTGGCCAAACCCCATGCTGTTTCTTGCCGGGAGGAGGCGACACCTCCTCCAGCAGCAGGCCTCTATTCTGACCTTTTCTGGCACTTGTTTACATGTCTCCCCAGGAGGGCTGAAGGCTGTTTTAAAGGTCAATAATTGAGTGCAACTGTAAAAGGACAATGGGAAACTTGGGCAACAAAAGTGGCAACTTGCTAAAGCTGCCCTTTACACATTAGTGACATGAAATTCGACTTAACTATAAAACTGGACTCAATGGACTGATTCTGTTGCTACATTGAAGTACTCACTCAATAGTCCCTTTCAGCCTATAACTCTTTACTTGCCAATAGGGCTACCAGCCTCTCACAATGAAAACAATAATTTAGGGTTTTTACTGTCAGAACCTATAAATCACAGGTTCTGCTTTATAAATACATTGCATCCTACCTTAGGACTCAAAAGGCAGGCTGTAGTGTTGACACACATTACAAAGGGAGAACTGGGCTTTGCCATTACCTACAATGACAAGGTTGAGTTAGCTGTTAAATTGCTCTACCAGTCTGCAGTGGCAGTCTGATACACATTTTACTCGTGGTGTCTCAACTAGCACTACAGTCCACGAGTGAGACGTAAAGGTCCTAGGTACACCTGGAAACTTATACCAAGAACTTGCAAGTAAGTTAAGCTATGTCAAATTTGATAAGCCAATCACCATACTCTTTTACAAGGGTCAAAGCACATGCACTGAGTCTTGGTTAGCAGTGCTCAGGGCATTTCAGAGCCATTACACCAGTACCTATAAGTGAAACTGGGAACAAAAAGTGGGGTTAAACCTGCACAAAGCCTGTTTCCTCACAGACCCACTGGAAATTTAAGTTCCATTGCAGGGCCTGCAAGTGCCATCTGGTGTTGCTGACAATGGGGATGCACAAGGACAAGAGACAAATAAGCCTGAGAGCCACCCTCACTGAGAGCCAGGACAGAACCCAAAACATCAGGATCATAACACAAATGTACTGGACTCGCTGCAGTGGAGTAAAGGACTCCAGGGGCGGAAGGGAAGGCACCACGGGAAGTGGAGGCTTGGACCACCAAGCTCTCTGGGGTAGGGTGTTGGGTGAGGAAACTAGAGTCGTTTGGAGCAGGTCTATGGTGGCGGCCGACTGCCCTATTCACAGGAGCCTCTGTGCTGGGTTTGGACCATGTTCCCAGAAGGGTATCTGTGAGGGCTTCATTGAAGGGTAACATCGGCTCCAATATAGCAACTCCCTGGCTGAAGCACCTTCGTCAGGAGATTAGTCCTGGCTGGCACCATAGACAAGTAAGGTCCAATACCTCAGATGCCCTACGCACCACCATGGCATAAGATGCACCCTCCTCCATAGCAACAGAGGGAGGAGAGTGCATGCCAGCATCTGGAGAAGTGTCCAGTCCACTGGCTTCCCCTAGATCATCATACCAGTCCTGTTCATGCTCTGATCCATATTCGAAAGTGTCCTCAGACCCTTCTATAGGAAGTTGGCTCCGTATATACTATTTCAAAGTAAGAAATAGTGTGCACAGAGTCCAAGGGTTCCCCTTAGAGGTAAGATAGTGGCAAAAGCTGATAATTCTAATGCCCTATTTTGTGGTAGTGTGGTCGAGCAGTAGGCTTATCAGAGGGTAGTGTAGAGCATTTGTTGTACACACACAGGCAATAAATGAGGAACATACACACTCAAAAGACAATTCCAGGCCAATAGGTTTTTATATTGAAAAATGTATTTTCTTAGTTTATTTTAAGAACCACAGGAGGAGATAATGAGAAAAACAAGGAGGGGTCACCCACCAGTCAGGACAGCCCCAAGGTGTCCTGAGCTGAGGTGACCCCTGCCTTGAGAAATCCTCCATCTTGAGTGTGGAGGATTCCCCCCAATAGGATTAGGGATGTGCCCCCCGCACCCGCCACAGAGAGGAGGCACAAAGAGGGTGTAGCCACCCTCAAGAACAATAGCCATTGGCTACTGCCCTCCCAGACCTAAACACACCCCTAAATTCAGTATTTAGGGGCACCCCAGAACCTAGGAAATCAGATTCCTGCAACCTGAAGACGAAGGACTGCTGACCTGAAGCCCTGCAGAGAAGACGGAGACACCAACTGCTTTGGCCCCAGCCCTACCGGCCTGTCTCCCCACTTCGAGAAAAACTGCAACAGCGACGCGTTCCACAGGGTCCAGTGACCTCTGAAGCCTCAGAGGACTACCCTGCATCTAAAAGGACCAAGAACTCCAGAGGACAGTGGCTCTGCTCCAAAGAAGAAACAAATTTGCAACAAAGAAGCAACTTTTAAAGACAACACGTTTCCCGCCGGAAGCGTGAGACTTTGCGCTCTGCACCCGACGCCCCCGGCTCGACCTGCGGAGAAACAACACTACAGGGAGGACTCCCCGGCGACTGCGACCCTGTGAGTAGCCAGAGTTGACCCCCCTGAACCCCTCCCAGCGACGCGTGCAGAGGGAATCCAGAGGCTCCCCCTGACCGCGACTGCCTGCTGCTAAGAACCCAACGCCTGGTAAAGACCCTGCACCCGCAGCCCCCCGGACCTGAAGGATCCGACCTCCAGTTCAGAAGCGACCCCCAGGTGGCCCTCTCCCTTGCCCAGGTGGTGGCTACCCCGAGGAGCCCCCCACTTGCCTGCCTGCTTCGTTGAAGAGACCCCTGGGTCTCCCATTGAACTCCATTGCAAACCCGACGCCTGTTTGCACTCTGCACCCGGCCGCCCCCGTGCTGCGAGGGTGTACTTCTTGTGCTGACTAGTGTCCCCCCCGGTGCCCTACAAAACCTCCCTGGTCTGACCTCCAAAGACGCAGGTACCCACCTGCTGGCAGACTGGAACCGGGGCACCCCATTCTCCATTGAAGCCTATGTGTTTTGGGCACCACTTTGACCTCTGCACCTGACCGGCCCTGAGCTGCTGGTGTGGTAACTTTGGGGTTGCCCTGAACCCCCAACGGTGGGCTACCTTGGACCCAACTTTGAACCGGGTAGGTGGTTTACTTGCCTGCAAAACTAACAAACACTTACCTCCCCCAGGAACTGTTGAAAATTGCACTGTCTAGTTTTAAAATAGCTTATTGCCATTTTTGTGAAAACTGTACATGCTATTTTGCTGATTCAAAGTTCCTAAGTTACGTAAGTGAAATACCTTTCATTTGAAGTATTACTTGTAAATCTTGAACCTGCGGTTCTTAAAATAAACTAAGAAAATATATTTTTCCATACAAAAACCTATTGGCCTGGAGTTGTCGGAGTGTGTGTTCCTCATTTATTGCCTGTGTGTGTACAACAAATGCTTAACACTACCCTCTGATAAGCCTACTGCTCGACCACACTACCACAAAATAGAGCATTAGAATTATCTCTTTTTGCCACTATCTTACCTCTAAGGGGAACCCTTGGACTCTGTGCATGCTATTTCTTACTTTGAAATAGTACATACAGAGCCAACTTCCTACACTGTCCATCAGATTGCCTGGCTTAATTAGGTAAAGTTGATCAGCCTATATTTTGCCAAATGGTTTAGGGCAGTGGTTCCCAACCTGTGCAACTGCTTAGAAAATTAGGTAATGCTAACAGATTAGGTCCCCAGCTTTCAGTAATGACTTTTGGGGGGTGGTGGTGGTTGAGTGGTGGAATGGTCCCTTGTTTCCAATACTGATAAAGTGGGGGTCCACAGAAGTCAAAACTTTGGGAACCACAGGTTTAGGGTTTCTAAAAATGGACATTTGTTAATAAAGTAGCAAATGCATATCGTAGCAAATACATATCATAAGTTTCCTCTGTTAGTGGTCCATGTGTTTTGTCCAAGCAACTGCCATTTTGTTGGTCCAGGCCCAAGGAATCATTAATCTGAGAGAGAAGTAAGCCAATCAGTATTGTGGAGTCGGAGCTAAAAAGAGAAACTCTTCTGATATTTATGGAAGAAGTGAGACAAACTTGACAAATTCTCTTTGGAACCAAAGCAGCGGGAGGGGGGTCATGGTAACTTTTATGTTTTTGAGCTTCATCTTGACTTGGACTTACCCCAAGATTTTGAACTAGAGGCTGGGCAGCTGTGAGACTGGACATGTGACTTGGAGCAGGAGCATGATCTATTTGCAGACCTCCGTGTTTTAAACTGCTTTTGGGTACATCAGGGCACATGGGTCGCATGTCTTGGAGCAATGTCCGAGTCCAGGACATTTCAGGAATAGTGTTAGAGGAGAGTCATATGGCGCTACCCTAATCACTGTACGGAGGTACTGCTTAAAGTTTTCTGCTTTTCTGTTTGCATTCGGCATTTAGAATAATTCCATTAAATACCTACTGTCATTTTAGCAGTCACTGCAGGTGGTATGTTACTTGAGCTGTTGCGTTTGCAGCTTCAACATTAAAAGAGTGAACCAAAACAAGGCAAGTTGTCACTTTTCAGGTTATGTTTTGGTCACCTCACACTATTCTTTGGACTACAATGGCTGTAACACATTTTTTTGTGACAGTTAATGCTCGCTACAACACCCACAATATGTCTGTGGTTCATGTTACATTTAAGAACTGCAAGAATGCCTGAAAACTAAAATATGTGAAAATGTAATAACTCCCAAAACTGCTCAGGTGACTCATGTTTCACAAGTATGTTGGCTTGAGTCTACTTCGCCTGGTGAACCTTATATCACACTAGCCTTTAGGCAAAGGCATGAGGAAAGAAGTGAGTCAAGGCAACTACTTTACCTTTGGGTTTGTGGTCTGAGCACTTACAAGAGAGACAAAAAATACATGAAAATGTTACCTACACTAGGATTACTATGAAAAGCTCAAAATGTTCCCCGAAAATGTACAGCAATTTATCAGAACTTAAAACCTCATGATGTAACGAGAGCTTGAGCACTTGCTTACTCCCTCCATACAGGCCTCTCAAACTTCAGCTGTACAGACACTGCTATAATACAAAATGTTATACACCTTTAAACTTCCCACTTTCCAATGAAATTATTTCTATAGCTTCTGACCCCATAGACAGATCTACATGAAATTTAGCAATTTCACTTGCTTCACCAGCTAAGCTTTATGTCATGTCAGGTTTTGTGAAAATTAGTTAACAGGGAAAAAAGATTAGGTCGGGTGCTGAGGCACTAAGAAACGATGTTCCCATTTTAGCTCCCATAGGGAATTCTGCTCATGTCTGCTGAAAGGATTCAAACCGAATTTAGCACGAAAGGAGAACTTTACTCAGAAAGTGTGATTTTGCAGGTTTGGTGTTAATCTGTTCAGTAGATTTTAGGAAATAAAGATTTTAAAGAAGTTGTAGAGTGGGTTTCATAGTGTTGGCATTTGTAATTCTTTATTTGGGGTGTGTGAGTAATTCACAAGTCTGGAAATTAAAACAAAAAACCAGTAATTGCACGAGGAAGCCTGTTCTCCTATCGTATCTTTCGGAACTGTGGTTATCAGTACGTGCACAATGGATAACACAGATATGACTTGCAGCCATGACATGACTCTGAACCGCGTGCTGCAATTTTTAAGCAAGAGGACCGTAAGGGCAGGAATAGGGCAGGCACAGACCAACTCCAGGTACAGTGGGGGACTGTAAGGAAATGCCTCTTGGCATGGTTACCCCCTGCCTTTTTTGCCTTTTGTTGATGCCAGTTATGTTTGAAAGTGTGCTGGGACCCTGCTAACCAGGCAACAGCACCAGTGTTCTTTCCCTAAACTGTACCTTTGTTCCCACAATTGGCACAGCCCTGGCACCCAGATAAGTCCCTAGTAAATGGTACCCCTGGTACCAAGGGCCCTGATACCAGGGAAGGTCTCGAAGGGCTGCAGCATGTATTATTCCACCCTGGGAACCCCTCACTCATCACATGCACACTGCCTCACAGCCTGTGTGTGCTGGTGGGGATAAAATGACTAAGTCGACATGGCACTCCCCTCAGAGTGCCATGCCCATCTCACATTGCCTGTGTCATAGGTAGGTCACCCCTCCAGCAGGCCTTACAGCCCTAAGGCAGGGTGCACTATACCACAGGTGAAGGCACAGTTGCATAAGCACTATGCCCCTAAAGTATCTAAGCCAAATCTTAGACATCGTAAGTGCAGGGTAGCCATAAAGAGTATATGGGGTGGGAGTTTGTCAAACACGAACTCCACAGTTCCATAATGGCTACACTGAAATCTGGGAAGATTGGTATCAAACCTCTCAGCACAATAAAGGCGCACTGATGCCAGTGTGGGATTTACTGTAAAATGCATCCAGAGGGCATCTTAGAGATGCCCTCTGAATACCAGTCAGACTCCTAGTGCTAGGCTGACCAGTTACTGCTAGCCTGCCACAACCAGATGAGTTTCTGGCCACAAGGGGAGAGTGCCTTTGTCACTCTGTGGCCAGGAACAAAGCCTGTACTGGGTAGAGGTGCTTCTCGCCTCCCCCTGCAGGAACTGTAACACCTGGTGGTGAGCCTCAAAGGCTCATGCCTTTTGTTACAGCACCCCAAGGCATCCCAGCTAGTGGAGATGCCTGCCCCTCCAGCCACTGCCCCTACTTTTTGGCGGCAAGGCTGGAGGAGATAATTAGAAAAAACAAGGAGTCACCACCCATCAGTCGGGACTGCCCCTAAGGTGCCCTGAGCTGAGGTGACCCCTGCCTTTAGAAATACTCCATCTTGAGATTGGAGGATTCCCCCAATAGGATTAGGGATGTGCCCCCCTCCCCTCAGGGAGGAGGCACAAAGAGGGTGTAGCCACCCTCCAGGACAGCAGCTTTGGCTACTGCCCTCCTGACCTAAACACCCCCCTAAATCTAGTATTTAGGGGCGATCCTGAACCTAGGAAATCAGATATCTGCAACCTACAACAAGAAGAAGTACAGCTGACCTGAAAGCCCTGCAGAAACGACAGACAACAACTGCTTTGGCCCCAGCCCGTCTCCAGACTCAAAGAACCTGCACAGCGATGCATTCAACAGAGACCAGCGACCTCTGAATCCTCAGAGGACTGTCCTGAACCCGAAGGACAAAGAAACTCCCAAGAAGAGCAGCACTGTTCAAAAACAGTAACAACTTTGCAACTTTCTAACAACTTTCAAAGAACTCACTCTTTCCGCCGGAAGCGTGAGACTTCACTCTCTGCACCCGACGCACCCCGGCTCGAGCTTCAGAGAACCAACACTGCAGAGAGGACTTCCAGGCGACTGCGACCTCGTGAGTAACCTGAGACGAACCCCCTGCACGCCCACAGCGACGCATGCAGAGAGGATCCAGAGGCTCCCCCTGACCGTGACTGCCTGGAACAAAGAACCTGACGCCTGGACCAAGCACTGCACATGCAGCCCCGAAGACCAGAAGGAACTGAACCCCAGTGCAGGAGTGACCACCAGGCAACCCTCTGCCTAGCCCAGACGGTGGCTGGCCCGAGAAGCCTCCCTGTGCCCTGCCTGCACCGCTAGAGTGACCCCCGGGTCCCTCCGTTGATTCCTATTGAAAACCAGACACCTGCTAAGCACACTGCACCTGGCAGCCCCTGTGCCACTGAGGGTGTGTTTTGTGTGCCTACGGAAGACACAGGCACTTACCTGTTTGCAGACTGGAACCAGAGCACCCCTGTGCCAGAACGACTGTGTAAAAGTGTGCTTTTCGGGACCAAAATATATTTTTGCTTTCTGCCGATGTATGTTACCTACAATTTCACAGTAGTATAAAAAAACATTTTCTACTAGTTGCATTTTTTGTGAACATTTTATTTTTAAATGAAAGAATCATCAACCTTGCTTTCAACCTTCTGCAAATGTCTGCATCTAATGAGAGCATTCTGGGAGCATTATACATACCCTCATTCTTAAACTTCTTAAATGTGTTTGTAAGAAAATGCCACTGTTGGCATGGTTACCCCCTAAACGTTTGCCTTTTTGTTGATGCCAGCTTTGATTGAAAGTGTGCTGGGACCCCACTAACCAGGCCCCAGCACCAGTGTCTTTCCCTAAAACTGTACCTCTGTCTCCACAATTGGCTGAGCCCTGGCACACAGATAAGTCCCCTGTAAAAGGTACCCCTGTGGCAAGGGAAGGTCTCTAAGGGCTGCAGCATGTGTTATGCCACTCCTGTTTGCCTCACCCCCCAGTGCTCTACAACCCCCCTCCCCCCGGTCTGCTCCTCGAGGACGCAGATACTTACCTGCTAGCAGACTGGAACCCGAGCACCCCCAGTCTCCATAGGCGCTTCTGCTATTTGGGCCCCCCTTTGACCTCTGCACCTGACCGGCCCTGTGTTGCTGGCGCAGGGTGTTTGGGGTTGACATAACCCCAAATGATGGGCTGCCTATGCCCCAGAGACTGAACTTGTAAGTGCTTTACTTACCTCCAAAAATAACCTGTACTTACCTCCCCCAGGAACAGTTGACTTATCTGCAATTCGAATCTTGTGGTTCGAAAATAAATTAAGAAAAGAATATTTTTCTATATAAAAACCTATTGGCCGGGAGTTATGTCATTGAGTGTGTGTGTACACAATAAATGCATGAGTATTATCTATTATTGCCTCTGTCAATCCTCTTGGGGAACCCCTGGACTCTGTACACTATCTCTCACTTTGAGATATTATATACAGAGCCAGCTTCCTACAGTGTTTACACATTTTATACTGGAAGAACTGCAGTAGTGCAGATGAGCTTACAACATTTCCTTAGAATGCTCACACTAATAATAAAGGTCTTGCATTAACCCCCTCGGTGACTTGGACGAGGTGGTCTCGTCTAGGCACACGGTGCTCGTGTGCCCTGGGCGAGACTAGCTCGTCCTGCACCCGGCCCACCCCCCCAAGTCGAGGATGGAAGGGGAATCCCTTCCCCTTCCACCCCCGACTCCCCACCTCAGCAATCTGACGACGTGCTGTGTCTGTGCAGAGTAGTTGCTGGTGAGTAGCTTTTTCAGGCAAGTGAGTGGTATAGTTTTTTAGTACATAACTCTTTGTGATAAAGCTACACTTTGTTTATAACTTATTTCAGTGCTGGTTGTTGTTGGCAATCCATTTGTTGTTAGTGAGGATCATGGCTAACCGCAGAGTGACCGCTCAGCAGCTTGTTGGCATGCTTTTTGAGTCGTCTTCAGACCATGATTACGAGACTGACTGCATCTGAGGCAGAGGAGGAAGTGAGAGATTCTGGCAGTGAGTTTTTTGTCCGAGAGGATTCTTCTGATGAGGAAGCCACTATCAGTGCAGATGAAGGGCCTGTTTTAGAGGACCGATTGATGTGCCAAGAGTGCAGCAGCCTGGGGCTGAAGGGTTTCCCATTAGAAGACCTGACACCTGGATTGCCCCAAACATGGAGCAGCCACAGTTACCTGCATTTACTGGTCTCCCAGGGTGTAGAGTCAATACAGAAAACTTTTCGCCTGTCAATTTCTTTCACTTGTTAAAGGACAATGTATTTTTGGAAGAGATTGTGGAGCAGACTAATGTGTATGCAGAGCAATATTTGAGGGACAACGCTGCCAGACTTATGCCTCAGTCTAGAGCTACTCAGACATATCTGGAAGAGATGAAAAAGTTTTTAGGTTTGACTTTTTTGATGGGGTTGATAAGGAAGCCGTCAACTAGTCCCTTGATGGCAACAGCTATATTTCCTATAACTATGACTCGTAATCGCTATTTGCTTCTTCTTCGTATGTTGCATTTTGTAGACCATGCCTTAGCCTTGCCACGAGATCACCCTGATTGTGACTGTCTTTTTAAGATTAGGCCTGTCCTTGATCATTTTGTAGATTGGTTTTCAGAGGTCTATGTTCCAGGCAAAGAGATAAGTGTGGACGAGTCTTTGGGCCTTTTCAAGGGGCGTTTAGTTTTTAAGCAGTACATTCCTAGTAAGAGGGCACGGTATGGGATTAAATTGTATATGCTGTCAGAAAGCAGTACAGGATGGGTGTATAATTTCCGGGTCTACACTGGTAGGGATTCCAGTATTGACCCTCCTGGTTGTTCGGCCACTTTTGGAGTTAGTGAAAAAATTGTGTGGGAACTTGGTAGACGACTGTTTAACAAAGTTCACCATTTGTACGTAGAAAATTTCTACACTGGAGTGCAGTTGTTCAAGGAGTTTAGAGTGGACACTGTTGCTTGTGGCACAATCCGTTCTAACCGGAAAGGCTATCCAAGGGAGCTTGTCTGTAAAAAACTTGAGAGGGGACAATGCAGTGCCTTGTGGAATAATGAGCTGCTAGCTCTGAAATTTTCAGACAGGAGGGATGTGTACATGTTATCTACCATCCATGATGAGAGTACTTCCCCTGTGACTGTTTGGGCTCAGGTTGCCGAAGTGCGCAAACCTGCGTGCATTTTGGACTACAACAGGCACATGGGTGGTGCTGATAGAGTAGATCAGAGGTTGGAACCTTATACTGCTCTTCTTAAGTCTTACGTGTGGTATAAAAAGTTGGCCCTACATTTATTTCATTTGGCAACTTTTAATGCCTTTATTGTGTTCAAGGATTGTTCACCTGAGTCAAGGATGACATTTGTTAAATTTCAGGAGTCGATGATAGCCTTATTGTGGTGGAACAGGCAAGAGTTCCTACAGTAGCAGTGGTGGAGGATGTGGCTAGATTGGAAGATCGCCACTTTCCAGATCACATTCCTCCCACTCCCAAAAAAGACTTACCCATTAAGAAATGTAGAGTATGTGCCCAAAGAGTTATCTGGAGGGAGAGCCGGGTGTACTGCCCCGATTGCCCTTCAAAGCCTGGGCTGTGTGTGCCCGGCTGTTTCAGAAATTACCACCCAAAGAAAAATTCTGAGGAAATACCGTGAGCGTAAACTGCCTATTTTATATTTTCAAATGTTCAGTTTCACGGTTGCCATTACTGTCAAGTATTTAGTTAGAGCTTTTGTGCTTGTAGTTTTGTACTTTTTTTTATAGTAAGTTAGTGGTTTCTTTGTTGTTTATAAACGAAAAAAAGTGATGGCAGTGTGCGTGGAGTTGCGCTTGGCTTGCGGTGTGAGTGGGGTGGCGCTTGGCTGGCGGTGTGCGTGGGGTGGCGCTTGGCTGGCGGTGTGCGTGGGGTGGCGCTTGGCTGGCGGTGTGCGTGGGGTGGCGCTTGGCTGGCGGTGTGCGTGGGGTGGCACTTGGCTGGCAGTGCCAGCCAAACGTCAGTCCACACACTCCCATCAGCTAGTGTGACTGCTGTATCAGGTATGTGGGCGTACGTAAGTGATGGGCCCTGGAGTGGCGCTGTCTGTCGATGTGAGTGTTGTAATGTGCTGTCTACTTTTCAGAAATGTTTAGGTTTCTGGGATCCAGAATTGGTTTCACACCCATTTGTGTCACTGACTGGAAGGAGACTGAAAGCACAAAAAAAATCGTAAAAATGGGGCATGTCCCAGTAAAATGCCAAAATTGTGTTGAAAAATTGGGTTTTCTGATTCAAGTCTGCCTGTTCCTGAAAGCTGGGAAGCTGGTGATTTTAGCACCGCAAACCCTTTGTTGATGCCATTTTCAGGGAAAAAAACAAAAGCCTTCTTCTGCAGCCCTTTTCCCCATTTAAAAAAAAAACAAAACAAAAAACTATTTTTCACTGTATTTTGGATAATTTCTTAGTCTCCTTCAGGGGAACCCACAAAGTCTGGGTACCTCTAGAATCCCTAGGATGTTGTAAAAAAAGGACGCACATTTGGCGTGGGTAGCTTATGTGGACAAAAAGTTATGAGGGCCTAAGCGCGCCCTGCCCCAAATAGCAAAAAAAAGGCGTGGCACCTGAGGGGGAAAAGGCCTGGCAGCGAAGGGGTTAATGAACCATACATAAAAGTTTTAACAGCATTAACATATGAACACAAATATAACAACTGCAGACTCTCTGATCCTTAATGTAGTACTGTAAACTGCCAGCGAAAGGGTTTGTGTTGCAGTTGGGTGTACTTGTCCCAAAACCAAAATAAACATTAAAAACCTGTTAACTGACCCAAAACAATATCTCCTAGGCATCTGGTTGGTCCGGCATCAGCTGCGACAACCTAGCATTCAGCAGTCAGTCGAAGAGATGCAGAAAGAACTGTAACCAAAACCTACGAAAAAGAGCACACCTTCCTTGGGAGACATTAACCAAAGGAATAACACCCCTCTAAAATGTTGTGCTTGGAACAAGCTCCATCACACCCTTCTATCCAGAGGGTCAAGAATCTTCAGTTGGAGGATACAGGCATGGTTCACCAAAGATGCAGAGGGAGCAAGAGAAATGAGCGGAAGGGACCATTAAAATACTAGGGCACACTGATCTGAAGGACAAAGTGAACTGAGAAACCAGTGTGTCAACACTTGCCTTCTGCATCAGAAGCACATGCTCCCTTTAAGGATGAGTGCTAGTGGTTTAGAGGGGAAGGGAGAGGGGGAGGGAGGAAGGCGGGGTGGGGGGGGAAACAAATTGCTGCTGATCGACTCCTGAAACCACCACAGTCTCTAACCTCTGCTAAATCAACCAGGCAGGCTGGTTCTGGGAATAACTCCTAAACTTCTTGCACTGCTGGCAGAACTGGTGGGCTGGACAGGTCAAATCACGTAAGTGAGCTGTGGCGCTTCCTGCCTAAATTCGGCTCAGGGGCGTTCGGGTGCAGAGGTACTTTTCAACATCAGATGCCCCATTAAAGTCAATGGTGTACAGTCCGGTCAGAAAGATGGTACAAGCAGGGGCTGGTGGCTAGCCCAGGTGAATCCTCTGGGCTCAGATCTGGAGGGTCTTGGGCCCACAGGGACACCCTCAATCTACTTGATGTAGGGCAGGGGTGCTTGTGTGCTTAGACTGGAGGGGGTTGAGTTGCTGAAGACTGTTTTGTAGTTGCCTGTGAAAACAGCCTGCAGGAGTGGACTGGGTGACCAGTCCCACCAAACCAAAATGTGGGATCAGCTCTGGAGGGTCTCAGGACCCCGTTGGCACCATTGGCCCACTTACCATTGGTCTGTGGAGCTTGGGTGCAGTGGTGCTTTTAGGTGTCGAGTCACAGTGGTGAGGAGGCTCTCACAGTTGCTACTTTTCCTGCAGACAGAGGCTGCAGGTGGGGACTGGAGCAACTGTACAACTAACTCAATTGGGGGGCTAGGGGGATTGGTTGGTTTTCTTCTGGACTCGGGCTGTGGAGCTCGGGTGAAGAGGTCTTTTGTCTGGCAGGTTGCAACGGTCTGAGGCACATTTTGGTGCCTAAAAGATACAGGTAAGTAGCTCCCCTAATCCACGGGACATGCTGGTACGCCATAAAGGGTTGGCACTAAGTCAGTCGCAGGTCCTCAGTTCTTGCTACTTCTGCTCGTTTGTCCTTTTGGATTCAGTTAAATCTGCTTTACTGGTGTCAGGAGGTCCCCTAAATACTTAATTTAGGGGCATTAAGGGGAGTAAAGGATAGTAGCCAATGGGCTACCTAGCCTTGGGGTCACTACATCCCCTAGATGACCATTTAATGTAGGAAGTGGGAATCATCCTGTCCCTGAGTTCCTAATTTCACCACTCACAAGATGGTTGAATTCTCCTTTTCGCATTCACTTCAGGCTGCTCACCCTAGGGGTGTGTCCAGCCTGCAAATGCAACACGCCTCCTGTCTATCTAATTTTCCCACCTGTCCGGATGCCAAATGGACCTCAGGGGGTGACATTCTCAAGGGATGGGGGAAAGACAGGTTGGTATATCACAGGCGGTGCACTCTTTGAAGCTCCACACCTTTACCTGCTAATTCTAGCCATCCCGTTGACTGAGGTGATAACACCTCCTGCCAGAGCAGGCACTGCTTCTGACCTCAGAGCAAGGGCTCTTACCTTTAGGGGGTCAGAAACTCGTCTGTGGTGGCAGACTGGTCAATGCCAGTCAGCTGGCACACTAGAGGACTAGTAGGTTTCAGGGGATACCTCTGAGGTGCCCTCTGAATGCATGTCATAATAAATCCAACACTGGCTTCAATGTAGGTTTATTACGACCAGGTGCTTGATACAAACACCATTATTTTCAGTGCAGACATCATGTAGCTGGGTCACTCATGAAGACCAGTGACCAGTATATGGTCTAAAATGGCTGTCCAGGACTTTCAATATCTATGAATCGAACTATACCTCAGGCATATTCACTCATTCAGACATGGCCTCACATATATTATAATGCACCTTGCCTTATGGCTCCTAAGGTCTGCTGTAGGGGTTACTTACATATAATATATGCAGTGACTTTGGCATGGCACACAATGAGTGAGTCATGTCGTGTTTTCACTCAAAGATTGCACCCTGACACGCAGCCTGCGATGGCAGGCTGTGTGCAATTTATGTGTGGGTCCATAAGGGTGGCATAAGATTAGCTGCAGCCCTTAGGCACCCTGTTTACTACCCATGCCCTAGGTATCAGGGGTACCATTTACTAGGGGTTTACAGGGGTGCTAAAGTCTTGTGCCAACAGTAAAACAGTAAGACATCTTGTTTTAAGAAAAGAGCACAGGCACTGAGGTCTGATTAGCAGGCCTCAGTGCACTGTCAGAGTAAAAAAACAGCAACCAGTAGTTCTAAAGGGGGATAAATTGCGGGATATCTGCAACGAAGTCCAGTTTCCTACACTCACCCTCTGGTATGATTTACTGGCCACGAGGAAGGCTGTTTTAATCGTGATCAGCCCTAGAGACCAATTGTGGAGCGGGGCTTGAAAGGAGCACACATCAAGAATGTGAGGACCAAATTAAGGTCCCACTGAGGCATAATAAAAGAAGGGGGCATATGTACAAGGCCCTTCAGAAATCTACGTACATTAGGGCACTTAAATAAAGAGGACTGGTCAGGCAGCGGCAAGAAGGCAGACAGAGCAGAAAGATAACCCTTCAGAGTGCTCAAACCAGAGGCCTGTTGGGCAAGGGTAAGAATAAAAAGCAAAATGTCAGAAAGGGAGGCAGAAAGTGGATCAATGTACTTTTTTCTAAAATATGATACAAATCGCTTCCACCAGCAGGCGTATACCGTTTTGGTGGAAGGACGCTTGGCTGCCAGAATAACATTGCTGACTTTGGGGAGGAAGGTCAAAACCTGTCAACTTCTGCCACTCAAACTCCACACATGAAGTCAGAGAGATGACAGGTTTAGGTTGAGGATACTCTCCTGCTGCAACAAAAGATCCCCCTGAAGGGGCAGCCTGATCGGAGGATCAACATGTTCAATAGCTTTGGATATCAGACTCTCTGTGCCCAATCCGGAGCCACAAGGATGACTTGGGCCTGGTCGTTCCAGATCTTCTTGAGAACTCTGAGCAGGAGTGGTATGGGCCAAAAGGCATCCAGGAAGCCAGAGTTCCACTTAAGACGAAAAGCCACTACTACCAAGATATATTAGTTCCCTGATGCTGTGGGAGGTTCAAGTGGACCCACTATGTCCCCTCCCACTCTCTCAAAGGGGACCCCCACCACTGGAGGTGGAATGAGGGGGGGCTTTGGATGGCCACCTGTCTTACTACTGGCTTGACAGGTGATACAGGAGGTGCAAAACTCCTTTACCTTTTGGGCACATATTGGGCTAATAGAAATGGTTGACTAATCTTTCCCAAGTCTTGGTCTGTCCCAAATGCCCAGCAAGGGGAATGTCATGGGCTAAGGTCAGAATGAACTCCCTAAACTCCTGAGGCACTAACACTCTCCTAGTGGCACCACAGATTTACATGCCTGTGACTTAGTCATAAAAGAAGCATTGCTGTTCTCTTGATGTTGTTGGCATGATGAAATTCTGGTCAGCCCTCTCCATTAAGGAGTGAAAACAGGTTTTATCTGATGAATTCAGTGGACTGGACAGGTTATTTCCTTCCTTTGAAGCAATTAAGTCATTACCTTCATTTGCACCTCCATTGTCTCCTTTCTCCTTGTCTATATCTGAATATATAGACTTCTCTATATCTTCGTCATCCTTCACATCCTGAGGAGTCCCAGGGACATGCAGTTTATAGACTGGTCTGGGAGATGGTTCTCTTGAAGATGGAGGCGGCTGTGGGAAGGGTACAGCAGGTGTTGCAGACTGAGGTGGCTGAGCTAGTCTTTAGAAAGCTGCCATCATTTGCTGCAATGTAGACATAAAAACCACAGGACCACCTCTGGCACTTTACTGTATTGAGGAGGTACATAGAACGCAAACTATGAGGAACATGTTTTTTGCTGGTAACCATATTTAGGGTGAAGTTCCTCTTCAGAAAGTCTGGAAAATAGCATACATCCAATTGTGTTGGAACTCTGGCGCTTTACTATATTGAGGAGGTACATAGAGCACAAATTATGGGGAACATGTTTTTGCTGGTAACCATATTTATGGTGAAGTTCCTTTTCAGAAAGTCTGGAACATAGCATACATCCAATTGTGTTGGACTGTACGCAGTGTTTGATGCCAGGTCACTGGCATCCTCTTAATAGTGATTGCCGAGTTCGAAAAGGTAGCAATGTTAACACCCTTAAATGTAAAAAGACAACGGCGGAAGAGGAGACTATAATGCATGCCATGGACAGTATAATTATGTTCAACAAGGTCTTTTTTGGCAGTCTGAGTGTTTGATTTTTCCCTTTTAGTAGAAGGGTGTTCATCTGCTGAATTACATTTTTGTGCAATTTTCTGTGCAGAGAATCTTTTTTTTTTCTGGAGTGTTTTCCACCTTCAGGTTTACTATGCAAGGAGGTAGCTGCAAGCTCTGTACCAAATAAGTCCAATTCAGGAAGCTGAGAAGTCTCCTTTTCTGATGGGCTGCTGTGAAAGTCCTTGGTGGAGTAATTTTCACTGAATCTTCCAGAGGAAGGGTCATCCCCCTTAGAAGGGAAATTATTTGTATCTAACAGATCCAGTGCCTCCACTCTGTCTTTGAGGTAAAGGTTGTACATATGTCACAGTGTGAAGCCCTACGAGGAGTATGATAAGGGCAATAAATACACTGGGAATTAGGAAGCATTCACATAAGTATACATTTTCTTCTGCCCTCCAAAGGAATAGGATTTGAAGAGAGATTTTTCTGTCAGCCACGGTGACAGCTGACTGAATAAAAGGTAAGCGGTCTCCATGGCCCAGGAAATCGTAATTCTCTCTCTCTCAATGAAAAATAAAATCATAGTATGGTGTTATTTGAAGATAGGGCTTGTTCAGACCCAAGTGGATCAGTAAAGTAAGGAAACTGAAAGTTAAGAGCTGAGTTCTGCTTTGAGACGCCCTCACACATTATGTGTGGTAAAAATCTGAGCTATGGTGGCCTCCAAATCATTGGCTAACGTTTGGGTTGCTTCATATGAGGTGGATGTGCTACTAAACAAAAGCTGTTGTTCAGGCCTGTTGTAGGGAAATCTGTATTTTTGACCACTGACTTTGTGTTGCACCACTTTGTATCTGGATTAGTTGATCAGTGTTCACCAGTAGCGGATTACATTTTGTATTCAGCTTAGCTGCGTACTGACTTTATTGTAGTGTTAGACATTGCAGTTGAGCTGTGCTTTTCCACATGGTAAGCTGTGCTTGTTTTTCGTATTCTTTCTCACCGAAGAGCTAGGACATATTATCACCGAACAGTTAGTCAGCATGATAAGAATGTACCAGACTTATGTTTTTTTCAGGGAATGGTTTAGCCTTGGGAGAAATGCCTTGAAATGTTGGCTGGTTCTCAACGCTTTCCTTTCAACTCTGACCTACAGTACCCAACATGTTTGAATATTTCTCTTTCATGGGAGGGGTTTTCTCCAGAAAGCCCTTTTGGTTCTTTAAGATATAAAAAGGTGGCCCTGCTCAGCAGCGGTGGAATTTCCAAGACCTCGGTCCAGATTAGATGTCAAATGACTGACAATGGTCCTGTGACGGTGGATCTCTCTTTCTTGCAGTTGAATGGGTCATCTTCTTGCTGGCATGAGAAAGTTGAAGCATCTGACAGGCCCTACAGTGATGAATTTTAACTTTATTCTATGCTTTGCATAATCATAACTACATATATTTGCTGTGTACATGCCGCTGAGAATCATTTTTATATATTTTCCTTTCATTGCTGTGACTATTTTTAACCGTGTGCTTTCGACCTACTAATCTCCTTTTAGGAACCTAGTGGTGAAATAATAATAAATGTCTTCTTTGAACCGAGAAGTGCATTCCAGCGATTTTGGTTAGCTCGGTCAGTAGTGAAAGCAAAACATTTTGGTGTAGATCGGTCAATCTAAAAGTGAGGTTGGAGAGGTTGAGAGTGCACAATTTAAAAGTGTAAATATGTTTTTGTTCAGAAAATTAAAGGAACTACCGCAAACCATGTTTCAAAATGCATGTGAAATTAAACTGCCTTATGATGTTATGGCAAATGTGTTTTCTTGTTTATCAGGAATGTCTACGTTTTGGGATGGGTGCTTGGATAAAACAAAAGTGTTGAATGTTTTTACATATTTAGAAAAGGTGCTGTATGAACAGAATGATGTCCCTTTTTGATCGTAACAGGAGGGTTTGGATACTTTTGTCTGCTTACAGAAAAATGCTTGAGAGATGTAAACAGTTAGAATAGGAAAAAAAAGAAATTAAGTGAGCAAGTCAGCCAGAAAAACAAGTTACTTACATTCGGTAACGAATTATCCGGTAGAGACTTACCTTAGAATTCCTTGGCGTCAGCTTCAAATCTGGAATTTTTCTGCTGAGCAATACCCTGCGCACGTCGTCGGGTGGCATCGTTCGGATCCATGTGCGTCGTCTGACGCAGCGTGGCATCGCTGGAGCCGTCTATGAAGTCACGGTTGTCTATATAGACGCCACCTCAACACATGTACGTCAGTTCTTTTCCCACAACCTTCCACGCCAGAAGTGCAGTGTCATGGAAGAACTAACAGTATGTATTTTAGCTTTTTCACTTGACTGACTGAAGAAAAAATTTCACATGCCTTTAAGACAGGCAAAAATGCCAATATATATATATGGAAAATGTCACTTATCCAGTGTACATCTGTTCATGGCATGAGACGCTGCAGATTCACATGCTGTGCATATCCCGCCATCTAGTGTTTGGCTCGGAGTGTTACAAGTTGTTTTTCTTCGAAGAAGTCTTTTCGAGTCACGAGATCGAGGGACTCCTCCCATTTCGGCTCCATTGCGCATGGGAGTAGACTCCATCTTAGATTGTTTCCCCCGCAGAGGGTGAGGTAGGAGTTGTGTATATAGTAATAGTGCCCATACAATGGAGTCAGTATGTATGTACATAGTGTGATTAAAAGTGATATATTTACAAATTTACAAATGTACAAGTTTATTTTTATGAACTTATAACAGCTACAGGCTTCCGGGGAGGTGGGAGGGCGCATGTGAATCTGCAGCGTCTCATGCCACGAACAGATGTACACTGGGTAAGTGACATTTTCCGTTCGATGGCATGTGTAGCTGCAGATACACATGCTGTGCATAGACTAGTAAGCAGTTATCTCCCCAAAAGCGGTGGTTTAGCCTGTAGGAGTTGAAGTTGTTTGAAACAATGTTCGTAGTACTGCCTGTCCTACTGTAGCTTGTTGTGTTGTTAACACATCCACACAGTAATGTTTAGTGAATGTATGAGGCGTAGACCATGTGGCTGCCTTACAGATTTCTGCCATAGGTATATTTCCTAGAAAGGCCATGGTGGCACCTTTCTTTCTAGTGGAGTGTGCCTTTGGTGTAATAGGCAGTTCTCTTTTTGCTTTAACATAACAGGTTTGAATACACTTAACTATCCATCTAGCAATGCCTTGTTTGGATATTGGATTCCCTGCATGAGGTTTTTGGAAAGCTACAAACAATTGTTTAGCGAATTTGTTTGGTTCTATCAATGTAATACATTAGTGCTCTTTTTATGTCTAATGTATGTAATGCTCTTTCAGCTACAGAGTCTAGTTCTGGAAAGAACACTGGAAGTTCCACTGTTTGATTTAAGTGGAACGGTGATATAACGTTTGGCAAAAATTTGGGATTTGTGCGTAGAACCACTTTATGTTTGTGTATTTGTATAAAGGGTTCCTGTATGGTAAAGGCTTGTATTTCACTTACTCTTCTGAGAGATGTGATAGCTATTAGGAAGGCTACTTTCCAGGTTAAGTATTGAATTTCACAAGAGTGCATGGGCTCAAATGGTGGACCCATGAGTCGTGTTAATACAATATTGAGGTTCCACAAAGGAACTGGTGGTGTTCTTGGTGGAATGATCCTTTTTAGACCCTCCATAAATGCTTTTATGACTGGGATTCTAAATAGTGAAGTTGAATGTGTAATTTGCAGATAGGCAGAGACTGCTGTGAGATGTATTTTAATGTATGAAAAAGCTAACTTAGACTTTTGTAAGTGTAGTAAGTAGCTTACAATGTTTTTCACGGACGCGTGTAATGGTTGAATTTGATTATTATGACACTAATAAACAAATCGTTTCCATTTATTTGCGTAGCAATGTCTTGTAGTAGGTTTCCTAGCCTGTTTGATGACCTCCATACATTCTTGTGTAAGGTCTAGATGTCCGAATTCTAAGACTTCAGGAGCCAATTTGCTAGACTTAGCGATGCTGGATTCGGGTGTCAGATCTGTTGTTTGTGTTGAGTTAACAGATCTGGTCCGTTTGGTAGTTTGATATGAGGCACTACTGACAGGTCTAGTAGTGTTGTGTACCAAGGTTGTCGTGCCCAAGTTGGTGCTATTAGTATTAGTTTGAGTTTGTTTTGACTCAATTTGTTTACTAGATACGGAAGGAGTGGGAGAGGGGGAACAGCGTAAGCAAATATCTCTGACCAACTCATCCATAACGCATTGCCCTTGGAGTGAGGCTGTGGGTACCTGGATGCGAAGTTTTGGCATTTTGCGTTTTCTTTTGTTGCGAACAGGTCTATTTGCGGTGTTCCCCAGTTTTGGAAGTAGGTCTGTAGTATCTGGGGATGAAGTTCCCATTCGTGGATTTGTTGGTGATCTCGACTGAGATTGTCTGCCAACTGGTTTTGAATTCCTGGGATGTATTGCGCTATTAGGCGAATGTGATTGTGAATCGCCCAATGCCAAATCTTCTGTGCTAAGAGACAGTTGTGATGCGTGTGTTCCTCCTTGTTTGTTTAAGTAATACATTGTTGTCATGTTGTCTGTTTTGACAAGAATGTGTTTGTGGGCTATTAGTGGTTGAAATGCTAGAAACACTGCTATTAATTCTAGCTGATTCATATGAAGTTGTTTCTGCTGAGTGTCCCATTGTCCCTGGATGCTGTGTTGGTTGAGGTGTGCTCCCCACCCCACCATGGAAGCATCTGTTGTGATCCCATATTGAGGCACTGGGTCTTGGAAGGCCCCCCCCCTTGGTTTAAATTTGCAGGATTTCACCATTGAAGTGAGGTGTGTGTTTGGCGGTCTATCAACACTAGATCTTGAAGTTGACCCTGTGCTTGTGTCCATTGTGTTGCTAGGCACTGTTGTAAGGGCCGCATGTGTAATCTTGCGTTTGGGACAATGGCTATGCATGAGGACATCATGCCTAGTAGTTTCATCACTAATTTTACCTGATACTTTTGGTTTGGGTGCATGCTTTGTATTACGTTTTGGAATGCTTGTACCCTTTGTGGACTTGGAGTGGCAATCCCTTTTTTTGTGTTGATTGTTGCTCCTAAGTATTGTTGTATTTGACACAGCTGTAAGTGTGATTTTTGGTAGTTTAGTGAGAACCCTAGTTTGTGAAGGGTTTCTATGACGTATTTTGTGTGTTGAAGACACTGTTTCTGAGTGCTGGTTTTGATTAACCAATCGTCTAAATACGGGAATACGTGTATGTGCTGTCTTCTGATATGTGCAGCTACTGCTGCAAGGCATTTTGTAAATACCCTTGGTGCTGTTATTCCGAATGGTAACACTTTGAATTGGTGATGTACTCCTTGGATTACAAACCTTAAGTATTTCCTGTGGGAAGGATGTATAGGTATATGGAAGTAAGCATCCTTGAGGTCTAATGTTGACATGTAGTTTTGTTGTTTGAGCAATGGAATTACGTCTTGAAGTGTCACGATGTGAAAGTGATCTGATTTGATGTAAATATTTTATGTTCTGAGATCTAATATGGGCCTCAGAGTTTTGTCCTTTTTTGGTATTAGAAAATACAGGGAGTAGACACCTGTTCCTTTTTGATGTTTGGGTACTAGTTCTATTGCCTCTTTTTGTAATAACACTTGGACTTCTAGTTGTAATAGATCCAAGTGTTGTTTGGACATGTTGTGTGTCCTTGGAGGCACATTTGGTGGTAATTGTATGAATTCTATGCAATAACCATGTTGGATAATGGATAGGACCCACAAGTCTGTTATTTCCTCCCAATTTTTGTAATTATGTGTGAGTCTCCCCCCCACTGATAATGTGTGTTGGGGATTTGTGACATTGAAGTCACTGTTTAGATTGAGGGGTCTTTGGACTTTGGAACTTTCCTCTGGTTTTAGGGAACTGTCCACCTCTGTATTGTCCCCGAAAGCCTCCTCTTCGATATTGGCCCTGGTATGTGGGTCTGGCTTGTGAGGTTGAGGGTTCTGTGCTTTGGGCTCGAAACCCCCCTCTAAATTGTGTTTTCCTAAATGTGCCTCTGCTCTGTGGGGAGTAGAGCGCGCCCATGGCCTTGGCCGTATCAGTGTCCTCCTTCAGCTTCTCTTTAGCTGTATCCACCTCTGGCCCAAACAACTGCTGTCCATTAAAAGGCATATTAAGCACAGCCTGTTGGATCTCTGGCTTAAATCCGGAGGTTCGTAGCCATGCGTGTCTCCGAATAGTGACCGCTGTATTCACAGTTCTAGCGGCTGTGTCTGCTGCGTCCATTGCCGATCGTATCTGGTTGTTGGAGATACTTTGGCCCTCCTCCACCACTTGTTGTGCACGCTTTTGAAACTCCTTGGGAAGATATTCTATAAAGTGCTGCATTTCATCCCAACGAGCTCTGTCATATCTTGACAGTAAAGCCTGTGAATTGGCAATGCGCCATTGATTGGCTGCCTGTGCTGCAACTCTTTTCCCCGCTGCATCAAACTTTCGACTTTCTTTGTCGGGTGGTGGTGCATCTCCAGGTGTGTGAATTAGCCCTTTTACGTGCTGCGCCTACTACTACTACTGAGTCAGGTGTCAGTTGTTGCGTGATGTACACAGGGTCTGTAGGGGGAGGCTTGTACTTTTTCTCCACCCTAGGTGTGATGGCTCTGCCTTTGACGGGCTCTTGAAATACTTGTTTCGCGTGTTTCAACATCCCTGGTAACATTGGAAGACTTTGGTACTGACTGTGTGTTGACGACAAAGTATTGAATAAAAAGTCATCCTCAATCGGTTCAGCGTGCAGTGCCACATTGTGAAAAGCAGCTGCTCTGGACACCACCTGCGTGTAAGCAGTACTGTCTTCAGGTGGTGATGGCCTTGCTGGGTAGCAGTCTTGACTATTGTCAGATACTGGTGCATCATATAGATCCCATGCATCTGGGTCATCCTGGCTCATCCCTGTGTGCGTTGGAGATTGCATCATGGGGGGGGGGTCGCAATTGGTGACGGTTGCGGTCAGTGGTGTGGTGATGGTTGTGGCGAAAAACGAGGTGGAGTCCCTTCTTTTGCCAACTTTGCCTTTGGTTGTTTTCCGGTGTCTTGGAAAGCAAGTTTCCTTTTCATCTTAATAGGAGGGAGAGTTCTTATTTTCCCTGTTTCCTTTTGAATATGGAGCCTTCTTTGTGTATAATCTTGCTCCCCTGCTTCTAGCTCTTGTTCAAATTTATGGCCTTGGAGTTGTGCTAAAAGGCCTTGTTCTTCGGAGTAGGACCTTGTTTTCGGCTTTGAAGCTGGGTGTTTCAGCACCGAAACTTTTTCGGGTCCGATGCTACTTTTTTTGGTTTCGGGGTGCCTATCTCTCGGTGCCGATTTTGGTCGGAGCCGGTATCTCGATGTCGAGTTTGGTCAGAGCCAGGTTCTCGGTGTCGAGTATACTCTGTGCCAGTATCTCGACCCGAGTCTGATGACTTCGACACGTGTGTACCCTTTTTCGGTGCCGATGGTTGGTCACCGATTTTATGGGTTAAGCCATGGCCTGCTGGCGGTGGCATCCCCTGGGCCTTCATGATTTTGGCGTGAGTTTTGGCCAGTGCTGGTTTACTCACGGTTTTCACCGGCTGCTCCGTTTCGGGCTCATCCAAATCAGCAATGGAGAAAGTCTCCTCTTGTTCGACGTCGTGGTGTCCTGACGGCGCCAATGCCATTTTAAGCCTTCGTGCTCTCCGGTCCCATAGCGTTTTCTTCGACCGAAATGCCCGGCAAGCCTCGCAAGTATCCTCTTTGGGTTCAGGGGACAAACACAAATTACAGACCAGATGCTGATCTGTGTAAGGATACTTATTGTGGCATTCGGGGCAGAAGCGGAATGGGGTCCGTTCCATGAGCCTTGAAGACACACGCAGTCGGGTCGACCAGGCCCCGCCGGGGGATAGAAGCCCCGAAGGGCTATCGGAGCTCTTCTTTAATTCGGTGTCGATCTGCGTTAACTAACCCGATACCGAACGCAAACAATACCGTCAAATTTTACGAGTTTTAACTAACTTTCCAAACCGAAACACGGAGCAAAGAGGAACACGTCCAAACCCGACGGCAGAAAGAAAACAATCTAAGATGGAGTTGACGCCATGCGCAATGGAGCCAAAATGGGAGGAGTCCCTCGATCTCGTGACTAGAAAATAATTCTTAGAAGAAAAACAACTTGTAACACTCCGAGCCCAACACTAGATGGCGGGATATGCACAGCATGTGTATCTGCAGCTACACATGCCATCGAACATATAAATATAAATGTATATCTCCGCAGAGCGGGGAGGCTTGGGTGGGTGTAAGGAACCTGCACCCAGAAAGAGTCTCTACCAGTTAATTCATTACCGAAGGTAAGTAACTTGTTCATCTGATAGAGACTTCTACCTGCAGATTCCTTACCTTAGAATAGATACCCAAGTTATAATCCCTGGGGGTGGGTCTGAAGGATATATTTTATACTAGGAAGTCCTGCAGGACTAAGCGGGCAAAATGCCCTTCCCTTCTCACTTGCTTATCCAGGCAGTTGTGTCTCGCAAACGTGTGCAAGAAAGCCCATGTTGCTGCTTGACAGATGTTAAGCACGGGCACACCATGAGCTAACGCAGTGGTAGTAGCTTTCCCTCTTGTAGAGTGAGCCCTCAAGCCCTCTGGAGGCTGCTTCTTGGCCAAACAGTAGCAGATCTTTATACAGAGAGCGGCCCAGCGTGAAATGGACCATTTCTGTACTGCCGACCCTTCTTTGCACCAACGTACCCCACAAAGAGTTGGTCGTCCACCCGGAACTCTTTTGTGCGGTCAAGGTAGAACGATAATGGTCTTTTTGGGTCCAGCCAATGGAGACGCTCCTCTTCCTTAGAGGGATGCGGTGGAGCAAAAAAGGTGGTCAGGGTGATATTTTGACACAGATGGAAAGGGGTCACCACCCTGGGGAGGAAAGAGGCACGAGTTCTTAATACAACCTTGTCAGGCTATATCATGAGATATGTAGGTTTTAGAGATAAAGCCTGCAGCTCACTCACTCTCCGGCCAGATGTAATTGCCACCACAAAGGCTGTTTTAATAGTGAGCGGCCGGAGAGGACAGCTATGCAAGGGCTCAAAAGGAGCACACATTAGGAAGGTAAGAACAAGATTAAGATCCCACTGAGGCATGACAAAAGGCACAGGTGGAAACAAATATGCACAAGCCCTTTCAAAAAATCTTTGTACTATAGGAGACTTAAACAAAGATGGTTGATCGGGCAAGCATAGAAAAGCCGATAAGGCAGCAAAATAGCCCTAAAGGGTCCCTGAGGAGGAACCCTGTTGGGCAAGAGATAGAAAAAACAAAAGGATATTAGAAAGAGAGGATCAATAGACTTCTCTGAATAATATGAAACAAAACATTTAAATCAGCAGGCGTAAATTGACTTAGTAGAGGCACGTCTGGCTGCCAGAATGACATCACAGACTTCGGAGGGGAGGTCATAAACCATCAACTGTCGCCGCTCAACCTCCACTCATGAAGCCGCAAAGTTGACAGGTTCGGGTGGAGAACCTTCCCCTGCTGCTGAGACAGAAGATCCTCCCGAAGAGGCAACCTGATTGGAGGAATGATGCTCATTTTGAGAAGCTCTGGATACCAGACTCTCTGTGCCCAATCCGGAGCCACTAGGATTACTTGGGCCCGGTCGTTCTAGATTTTCTTGAGAACTCTGGGCATAAGTGGTATGGGCGGAAAGGCGTACATGAGGCCTGAACTCCACTCGCGACGAAAAGCGTCGCCGAGTGATAGCCCCCTTGAAAACTCCAACGTGCAATACTGCTGACATTGCACGTTATCTACGGAGGTGAACAGATCTAACCAAGGCTCTCCCCACTGCTGAAAGAGTCCTTGTCCGCTAAGCATTTTCAGCTGAGTTAGTCTTCCCTGGCATTCAGAGAACCTGCCAGGTGTTGAACCACCGGGGTTATGCCCTGCTGTTCCAGCCATGTCCAGAGACGCAGAGCCACTTAAAGGGTTCACGACCCCACACTACCCTGCTTGTTGCAGTGCAACATTGCGGTGGTGGTCTCCGTGAACACCTGCACAACCTTCCCTTACACAATAGGAAGAAATGCCTTTAATGCTAGTCTGATCGCACGAAGCTCCAACAAGTTGATATGGAGCCCGGATTCCGACGGTGACCAGTGACCTCTGATCTCCACCTCTCCCAGATGGCCCCCCCATCCCAGAGGTGATGCATCTGTCACTACTGTGAGACCTGGTTGGGGAAGGGAGAGGAATCTGCCTGTGACCCAATCGCAGTTCAGTAACCACCATTACAGATCCTTTGCAGTTCCCTCCGAGATCTGAACCACTTCGGTAAGATTCCCCTGATGCTGTGCCCATTGGAACTTCAGGTCTCACTGCAGAGCCCTCGTATGCCTTCTGGCATGCTTGACCAATAGGATACAGGAAGCCATGAGTCCCAGCAGCCTCCGAGTCAGTCTCACCGAAATCCAGGATAGAGGCTGAAACCTCGGTATCATAACCTGAATATCTTGAACTCGATGCTCAGGATGATTGGCCCGATACTGCACTGTGTCCAGAACAGCTCTGATAAAAGTAAGCTTCTGAGAGGGAGTCAGGGTGTGGCTTCGGCACATTGATAGTGAACCCCAGTGAGTGCAGGAGGGTCACCGTCGTCTGGAGATTGATGACGAGAGCCAGGGAGCCTTCAACAGCCAATCGTCAAGGTAGGGGAAGACTAAAATCCCTGACCTGCACAAATGCGCTGCCACCACCGCCATCACCTTTGTGAACACCCGAGGGGCACTGGTAAGACCGAAAGGGAGCACGGTAAACTGAAAGTGCTTGTGGCCCAACTTGAACCGCAGGTAACACCTGTGGGCTGGCAGGATGGGAATATAAAAATAAGTGTCCTGCAAGTCGAACGCTACCATCCAGTCTCCTTAATCTAGGGCAGATAAGACCTGAGCAAGAGTGAGCATCTTGAATTTCTCCTCCTTGAGGAAGAGATTGATGTCCCTTAAATCCAGGACAGGGTGAAGGCCCTTGTTCTTTTTGGGAATCAGAAAGTAGCGGGAATAACGACCACTGCCTACTTCTGACATTGGGACCCTTTCTAGGCTCCCTTGGCCAAGAGAGCCGTAACTTCCTCGAGGAGCAAAACCAAATGATCCTCCATCAGCTGTTATTTTGTCGGCGGGATAGAAGGGAAAGACTGGAAGTGGAGGGAATAGCCCTTCCGTATAATCTGCAGAACCCACTTGTCCTTTGTGATGGAAAGCCACTGAGGGAGATGAAATTCAATCCTCCCTCTAACTGGATGGACGTGGTCCTGCAGAACCACACTAGGAGTGCTTGGGCGCAGTGGAGGGATGCTGTGTAATGGCTGACCTTTGGCCAGACCCTCTGGGTCTGATAGTACCACAACCACATCCTCTTCCGGGATGTTGTGAAGCCAGAGGACGGTGGCTAAACTGTGGCTGGCGTGGTACCACTTCCCTTCCGAAGACTCGAAAGGGGCAAAAGACAGACTGCTGTCGTGCTGGTGCTGAAAGGTCCAAGGATCTGGCCGTAGCTTGAGAATCCTTGAACCTCTCAAGCGTGGAGTCTGCCTTCTTACCAAAAAGGCGAGAGCTATCAAAAGGCATGTCCATCAACCTTGACTGGACAGCCCCCGAAAAGCCAGTTGAACGCAGCCAGGCATGGCGACGTAGGGCCACTGACTATGCAATCGCTCTTCTCAGCGAGTCGGTTGTGTCCAATTCACACCTGAGCATAAACTTGGCTGTGTCTCTCCCATCCTTGACAGCCTGGGTGAGTGTGTACTGTACGCCCTCCGGGACCTGGGGCAGCACATGTGCCACCTTATCCCATAAAGTATGGGAAAAACAGCCCAATAGGTAAGAGGTGATCCAGCCTCTTGGATTTCCTACCCGGTGTGGTGGAAGGAAAGGCACCGCGGGAAGTAGAGCCTTGGACAACCAAGCTCTCTGGGGAGGGGTGTTGGGGTCAGGAAACAAGGGTCGCTCGGAGCGGGTCTATGGCGGCAGCTGACTGTCCTATTCACAGGAGACCCTGTGCTGGGTTTGGACCATGTACCCATAAGGACCTCTGGTAGGGCCTCATTGCAGGGCAACATCGGCGCTGATGTTGTCACCCCCGGTTGAAGCGCCTCTGTCAGGAGATTTGTCCTGACTGGCACCGTAGTCAAGTCTAGGTCCAAGACCTCAGCTGCCCTACGCACCACCATAGCATAAGACACTCCTTCCTGTGTAGCCACATTAGGAGGAGAGAGCATACCAGTATCTGGAGATGTGTCCAGTCAACTGGCCTCCCCTAGATCCTCGTACCAGTCCTGTTCTAGGTCATATTCCAAAGGATCCTCACACCCCTCCCATTCCTCTCCTGTGCCTGGCAGTTCTGAATAATGCTCAGACCAGGATTTTAGCCGAATCGGTGCCGGCGAAGTCGGCTCATCTGCAATGAGGATGGGGCTATTACCGGTGTGCACTGGTGGTGGAGGAAGCATCGCCGTCGGACCCGGCGTCGGAGGAGGTTGACTGTGAGGGACAGGTGCCGGTCCGGATCTGGTATCGGATCCGGGGGTCCACAACGGCACTGAGGCCGAAGCTGCTGACGTCTAACCTGAAGGGGCCCATGCTGACCCTGCGGGGCCGAAAGACATCCCCCCCACCCCCCAGGGTGCAGCCCGCTCAAAAACGAGAGGCATGGCCTCGTAAAATTCTTTTGAGCGGGGGTCGGGCCAGTCCCCGGAAAGGGGGTAAGACGCAGAGTCGACCCTGGCAACAGCTCTGCGGCACCGCGCTCGTAACGACATTCCCTAGACACCTCGTCGGCAGACGGGTGTGCCAAAGTAGAAGTCTGCTTGGACGACTTCTTCTTGTGCCTCTTACCTGAATGATCAGATGACCTCGAATGTGAGGAAGAGGACTTGGGGCTCTGGGAGCAGTCCCGTTACCTCCTCCAACTGCAAGACTGTGACCTCCTCAGAGTCGTGCCAACCGAAGACGGCTATCGGGCCGCAAGAAGCTTGAGGGATCACTCCCCCAAGGCCTTTGGAGCCATGGCCTGACAATCAGAGCACGAGGTGGAGTTGTGATCCTTCCTGAGGCATCAAAGGCAAACTCTGTGGGGGCCCATGCACCACACAGTTTGAACCCAGTCTTTCTCAAAGACATGACTTCAAACAGTCAAAAAGGTGAAAAAGCCTTGACATTCGTCCAAGAAAGGGTATCTCTAATCCAGATCTGCACTTAACTGGCGCGGAAGGAAAAGAACTGACGAACACGCACCAAGGTGGCGTCTATATAGACAACCATGTCATCACAGACCGCTCCAAAGACACTGACGCCACGCAGAGCCGGACGACGCACAAGGATCTGAACGACACCACCGGACTGCGCGCAGGGTACTGATCAGCAGAAAAATTCTGGATTCGAAGCCGACGTCAGCAAATTCTAAGGTAAGGAATCTGCAGCTAGAAGTCTCTATCAGATCAAATTATTGCAAGATAAAACTGAAATCTACCAAGCTGTTACAGGAGAATCTGGCTTTTCACATTCCAGTAATGAGGAGTTTAAAAAAGGTGGGGGCCAGTGTGAGCTGCATGAGCAGAGCGTAATTTGTGCGCAGAGTAGCCCACAGTTTTTGTCAGGAGTTGAAATGCATTCTTTAAAAGACTACACTGAGCAAAAGGTTGGCGATGTTACAGGTAGATTCAGACCACTTTTGCAGATTACGATGTGTATAATTAATTCAGACAAGACACAGGTACTGTCCCAAAATGTGCAGTTTCAAGGAATTCAGTGGAATCCAGAACACAGAGAGATGTTGTTACAGGTAAAACAAACGTGTAGAAAGTTGGCTCTGTA